>NC_064846.1:49097425-49400455 GCF_024166365.1 Elephas maximus indicus | reverse complement strand
TAACCTCCGGCCTTTTTCATCACAAAGTCCCCGGAGAAGCAGTCAGACCAAAAAAAAAAAAAAGCTAGAATCTACCAGTATAATTCACAAAAGGGCAGCAATTAGGGTGGTTTTTTTCTTTCTCACTTTTTGGAAATGTTAATAACTACTTCATTCATTATACTGATTAGAACTTCACACTTGCTTTAACGGTGGGAGTAAGGGTTGACCATCCATGACACAGAGGGGTTGTTATTATCAGCACTTGGCAGAATTTCATTCAGCTATTTAAAATCAGGGAGAGAGCTCTCTGATCCATTTTTTAACGGCTTGCAGCCTCTTTAATAAAACTTACAAAAGTATTTTCAAAGCATTTAGGAGGTAAACTGGAAAGAAAGTGCAATGAAGTTATCTTTTCTGAGTTGTCTGTCCCCTGGAAACCATCACCGTCCATCTAAGTTAGCTCAAGGATTTAGTATCATTTTAAGTAATCAAGGGGAAGGCTCCAGGCTTTCTAATCTAATTGCCATCTCCAGGGAAGTGCCTTCTTCACTCAGCTGGGTTGAAGGGGAAGCACATTTCTAGGGAATAAGAAGTGAGTGATTTGGACTGCAGATTTTTCAATCATTTTGATGGTGCTTGTCTCAGGAATTAAGTGTTTTTTGTTTTTTCAAATTTCGCATTCAAAGAAAGATGCCGGTCTGTGTGGGTATGTGTAACAATCTACCTCTTTGGTGAACAGCACTAATCTGTGAGGGCTGGTATTCTTTCTCCTTAACATTTCAAGAGCTGCAAATTGCTGATCTAAAGAACCTGGACTCATCTGACTAAAAGATGAAAGAAAGTAGTATCATCCTAAAAGATATTTTTCTGAGCTGCTTGGAGAAGGGGCATTTTATGTTCAGAAGCAATGAGTGTAGAAACAACATGATGTCTGCAATTCTTGGAAAATGCTATCAATGCCTTGCTTTTAACACCCTTCTGCATATTCAGGTACAGAATAGGCGCCCTTATTTATTCCAACACAATCTTTTGTCCCAGTATCTTAACATACCAGTTAGGCCCCTAGCTGGTTTCTAGCCTTTGCAGTCCTCATTTCTGAGCCTATTTGCTTCCTACTTGCAGCCTTAACTATGCTCCAACCCTAGGATAAATCTTAATAATAGGTGAGGGGGGAGTATTTAAAGAGCTCAACTGTCTAGAGTCCCTGGGTGGCACAAACAGTTACGCTCTTGGCTACTAACCAAAAGGTTGGCAGTTCGAATCCACCCAGAGGCTCCTGGGAAGAAAGGTATGCCGATCTATTTCCAAAAGATCAAACCAAAAAAAAAAAAAAAAAACGAAAAACCCACCAAATCCATTGCCATCAAGTCGATTTCAACTTATAGCAACCATATAGGACAGAGGGTTTTCTATGCTATAATCTTTACAGGAAGGAGCCCTGGTCGCATAGTGGTTAAGCATTTCACTGCTAACTGAAAGGCTGATGGTTTGAATCCACAAGCTGCTCCGCAGGAGGAAGATGTGGCAGACTGCTTCCATAAAGGTAACAGCCTTGGAAACCCTATGGGTCAGAATCCACTTGAAGACAATTACTAAAATAATAAAAATTACTAAAATGAGGAACTCTAAAAAATAAGGAACTTAGTCTCTTTTGTTCTTCACTGGTGCCTAATAAGCTTCACATGCGTATTTGTGTATTTGAATGTATAATGTTTGAATGTGTAACACTTGAGTTTTTTTTTTTAAAGTTTCAGGTTCCCTGACCCATCCCCAGAAATTCTGGTTCTGGAAATCTGGAAAGTCTACATCTTTTTTATTAATTGTGTTTTAGATGAAAGTTTACAGTGCAGATTAGTTTTTCATTCAAAAATCTATAAACAAATTGTTTTGTGACATTGGTTGCAATTCCCACAATGTGTCAGTACTCTCCCCCTTTTCTGCCCTGAGAGCTCTGTGTCCATTCGTCCAATTTTCCTGTCCCTTCCTGCCTTCTCATCTTTGCTTTTGGGTAGGTGTTGCCCATTTGATCTCTTATACTTGATTAAAATAAGAAGCACTTTCCTCACATGTGTTACTGTTTGTTTTATAGGCCTATCTTATCTTTGGCTGAAAGGTGGACTTCAGGAGTGGCTTCAGTTCTGAGTTAGCAGGGTCCAGAAAATTTTTAAGTCATCCAGTTTTGGAAATAACTGCTCTATACAATCGGCTGTCTTTGATGGTAAGCTAAATAGTGTGACCTAACAGGAGGATGCCTGGAACAAGAATTGACCATCCAGATGGGAAGTAGAGAGAAAGAGAAGGAGGGAGGTTCGGAGGGAAGGAGGCAGGGAGAGGGAGAAAGAGAGAGAAAAGGTTTTACCTAGCTGCAAGTAATAAAAGGAAATCTGCAAAACAAGATTTCTTCATTTATGCAACAACTACTTATTGAGCACCTACTACGTATCAGTCAGTATAATAGGCATCGGATATCTCTGGGTGGTGCAAATGGTTAAGCGTCTCGCTACTAATCAAAAGGTTGGCCACCTGAATCCTCCCAGAGACACCTTGTAAAAAAGGTCTGATGATCTACTTCTGAAAGGTCACAGCCATTGAAAACCCTATGGAGTGCAGTTCTACTGTGAAATACATGGGGTCACCATGAGTCAAAGTTGACTCAATGGCAATTTTTTTTTATTATTATGTACCAGTCAGTATTGCAGGCATTGGAGATACCACAGTGGTGGATGAAATGGACAAAAGTCCCTGGAACCATATAATTTATATTCCAATAGGAGAGTTGAAGATGAGGCAGCATAAGGGACAGCATGCCAGAGGCGTGAGGCAGAGCATGGCAATAGGCATACAAACATACAGAAATTGAAGTAAGCAGGAAATTGGTCTAAGTGGTAGGAAAGGACTGGAATAAATTATCTTTTTTTAAACTATGCGCACATACTGTCCTTACAATTAAAAAAAAATTTTTTTAAGTTTATGTGCACGAGGCACTCCCATGAGCATATCTGGGATCACAAATAATTCCCCAGCACTACCTCTAACCCCACTCCCTCCATCTCCCACTCATTAATGCAAGTAAGCACCAGTGACTTTATTATAAAATAGCATTTACTCTAGTTTTTTTTTTTTAACACTGCAGAGTTTTTCAGAGCCTTTAATATGTTAATATGCACTGTGACTCTCAATGTGGAAGAATCTAGTAAGCAAATTTTCCAATCTTATATGGCCTCAGAACCCACTTTTTAATTTTTCCTCAGAAAATCTCTAGGACATGTGTTGCATGTATAGAATTCCTTTTGGGCGATGTTGGCTTAGAGTAAAGTTGGAAGGGTAAGTAGCAGAGATGTGGTTAGATTTACGAAATTTGTTTCCTCTTCTTTACAGGAACATTGATTACGTTCTCCAGCCTCACTTGAAGTTAAGCACAGTGTGGTAACAGTTCTGGCCAATGGAATGTAGGCAGAATTCTTGCATGCCGCTTCCAGGTGTGATCCATAAAAACCTCTCACGCAATGCTCCACCTGCTCTCTCTTCCCTCATCTGTCCTCTGATGCAGGGGACTCCATGGAAGACATTAGTGCCTTAGGGCCAGGGTTGGTAAACTGTGGCCCATGGGCCAAATCTGACTGCTTTTTATTTTTGTGAATAAAATTTTATTGGGACACAGCCACACCCATTCATTTAAGTATTGTTTATGGTTGCTTTCAAGTTGTAACAGCACAGTTGGATAGTTGCCACAGAAACCCTATCGCCTGCAACACCTAAAATATTTAGTATCTGGCCCTTTATGGAAAAGTTTCTGACCCCTGCCTTTGGCATGGCAGAAACATGATGGAAGGAGTTTGGGTCCCTGAATGACTGCATGGAACAGAAGCACCTATTTGCTCTATGGACTCACATTGGACCTTTATTATGTTAAATTTTGGGTTTGTTTGTTACAGCAGTTGGACTAACATATTGTCAAGGGACATGCTGGACATTCTTGGTTCGCCCCTCCAGATCCACTCACAACCTTTTTTCCACCCTGGTTGGGGCCCAGGGAGAGTTCCTTCAGTAAGCTCTCTTTAATTAGTCTTTTGAGTGTACCATCTGTTTCCTGCTGTGATCCTGACTGATACAAAGGATAACCTTGACTCTGCTTTATTTACATAAAAAACATCCACAAAATTTTGTTATTTTATTATTAACATGTTATGTGCTGTACACCTCACAGCTGATGGAAACACACTAGTAGTATTATAACACACTGGTGTTGTAAGTTGCCACCAAGTTGGTTCCAACTCATGGTCACCTTATGTATAAAATAATGAAATGTCGTCCAGTCCTGTGCCACCTTCATGATCACTGATATGCCTGAATTTACAGTCAGGCTATTGCGTCAATCCATCTCATTGAGGATTTCTCTTGTTTTCGCTGACCCTCTGTTTTACCAAACATGATGTCTTTTTCTAGCTATTGGTCTTTCCTGATGGGGTGAAAAAGTGCTGGATTTGCCTTTATATCACATTTAAAACAAATTAATATTTTTTAAAAAGCCCTAAAGGCTGGGTAGTACAGTAAGAAGAACATTTGCCCCAGAAGTTGGAAACCCAGAGTCTTCCCTTTGCTCTGCCCATGACTCCTTTCCTGTCCTCTCCCTCCACTGTTGCCAATTCCAGGCACAACCAGAGCTCTTCAGAAGTCTGGGCCTGGTGGCCTGTCTACTAACCCTTCTGCCTCCAATATTTGAATAATTCCAAGAATCTACTAACTAACCCAGCGCTCCTAGGATTCAGCATAAAATACCCTGGGTTTTTCAAGCATTGAGGTTTTCAGTAGAAGAATTTCTGTTTTACACTCAGTTAACCAGGTAATGCCATCAATCCACTACTTCAAGAACACAAGCTAATGGAGATCTTAGTATATTTAATTAACACAGATTAAATTTAAGAAGGCTATTTTTTACCTCTTTAAAGTGTTGAAAAGCAAAGATGTCACCTTTAAGACTAAGGTGCACCTGACCCAAGCGATGGTGTTTTCAATCACCTCATATGCATGTGAAACTGGACAACGAGTAAGGAAGACTGAAGAAAAATTGATGCCTTTGAATTGTGGTGTCGGCGAAGAATATTGAATATACCATAGACTGCCAAGAGAACAAATAAATCTGTCTTGGAAGAAATACATCCTTAGAAGCAAGGATGGTGAGACTACACCTCACATACTTTGGACATGTTATCAGGAGGGATCATTCTCTGGAGAGGCACATTATGCTTGGTAAAGTACAGGGTCAGCAGAAAAGAGGAGGACCCTCAATGAGGGGAACTGACACAGTGGCTGCAACAATGAGCTCAAGCATAACAATGATTGTGAGGATGGCGCAGGACTGAGGAGTGTTTCTTTGTGTTTTACATGGGGTCACTATGAGTTGGAACTGACTCGATGGCACCTAACATCAACAACATTTACCTGTGTGAATCAAGAATGTTGTTGGTATTCTTTCCTATGTAAATTGCTCTCTACAGCTCAAGGGGGTTATCTCAGTAAACAACCTTAAATGAATTACTATTTACGAAAAAAAGTTTAACTGAATCACTTATTGGAAAAGAGATTTCTTCAGTGCTGGAGGCATAGATCATGCACTGGCCAGAGCGAATAGTGAGGTCTCCATTGGCTCACAGGTTATTTATTGAGCTTTGTAATGGACAGGGGACTGGATACACATGGACCTAGGAGCTTTGCCAAAAGGTAATAACATCAATTCCAATCCAGAACAATCTGTGGTATTGATTAACTTTTGGGATCTGTTTTACCACTACTTATTTGCCTCATCTTTTATTCAACAGCTTCCTGAAAGAAATTTAAAGACAACTTTGGAACTACCTGGAGCCCTGGTGATACAGTGGTTAAGAGCTTGGCTGTTAACCAAAAGGTTGGCAGTTTGAATCCAGCTGCTCCTTGGAAACCCTATGGGGCAGTTCTACTCTGTCCTAGAGGGTTGCTGTAAGTTGGAATTGACTTGACGGCAACAGGTTTGTTGGAACATGTGAGGCAAATCCTGATCACAATGCTTTGCAACATTAGTATCTCCTCAGTTTACAAGCTGTCCATAAATGTGGAAACTGTCCAGGTACTTAGTTTTTTACTATAAAGGACACTGAGCCAGCAATCAGGAGACCCGGGTTCATAAGCCACTAAGTAGCTTTGTGTCTTTGAACAAATCACCAAACTCAGACTGGCCTCAGTTTCTTCATCTGTAAAATGGGGACAAAAATCATATCTACTTCACAAGGTTGCTGAAAGGATTCAAAAAGACATATGCATGTAATATACTTGTTACAATGCCCTGGATATAAAGAGCACTATTATTAGAGTATTATTTTCCATAAAGTAAATCAACCCACCTTTATGATTTTATTTTCATCCACTCTTCAGTGTAAACCATTTGCTATAAAAATGACCAGGTATCACTCTCCCTTAAAAATGTTGTGTATCTTCACACAATGGAATACTACGCATCGATAAAGAACAGTGACAAATCTGTGAAACATTTCATAACATGGAGGAACCTGGAAGGCATTATGCTGAGTGAAATTAGTCAGATGCAAAGGGACAAATATTGTATAAGACCACTATTATAAGATCTTGAGTAATAGTATAAACTATTACTCAAGGGTTATGGGTAATAGTACAAACTGAGAAGAACACATTCTTTTGTGGTTACGAAAGGGGGGAGGGAGGGAGGGTGGGAGAGGGTTATTTACTGATTAGTTAGTAGATAAGAACTACTTTAGGTGAGGGGAAGGACAATACTCAATACACGGAAGGTCAGCTCAACTGGACTGGACCAAAAGCAAAGAAGTTTCTGGGATAAACTGAATGCTTCGAAGGTCAGTGGAGCAAGGGCAGGGGTTTGGGGACTATGGCTTAAGGGGACTTCTAAGTCAATTGGCAAAATAAATTCTATTATGAAAACATTCTGCATCCCACTTTGAAGTGTGGCGTCTGGGATCTCAAATGCTAACAAGTGGCCATCTAAGATGCATCAATTGGTCTCAACCCACCTGGAGCAAAGGAGAATGAAGAACACCAAGGTCACACGATAACTATGAGCCCAAGAGACAGAAAGGGCCACATGAACTACAGACTTACATCATCCTGAGACCAGAAGAACTAGTTGGTGCCTGGCCACAACCAATGACTGCCCTGACAGGGAGCACAACAGAGAACCCCTGAGGGAGCAGGAGAACAGTGGGATGCAGACCCCACATTCTCATAAAAAGACCAGACTGAATGGTCTGACTGAGACTAGAAGGACCCTGGTGGTCAAGGGCCCCAAACCTTCTGTTGGCCCAGGACAGGAACCATCCCCAAAGACAACTCATCAGACATGGAAGGGACTAGACAACGGGTTGGAGAGAGATGCTGATGAAGAGTGAGCTACTTGTATCAGGTGGACACTTGAGACTGTGTTGGCATCTCCTGTCTAGAGGGGAGATGGGAGGGTAGAGAGGGTTAGAAACTGGCAAAACGGTCACGAAAGGAGAGACCGGAAGGAGGGAGTGGGCTGACTCATTAGGGGGAGAGTAAGTGGGAGTATGGAGTAAGGTGTATATAAGCTTATATGTGACACACTGACCTGATTTGTAAACTTTCACTTAAAGCACAATAAAAATTATTTAAAAAAAATGTGCCTTCAAATATGGATTTATTATTAAACCCAGAACTAAAACCTTTCCCAAAGCCACCTCTTCAAAGATTAGACTGCAGTATAAAACAAAAAATAATACTCCTGAGAAGTGTGCTTCATAGTTCAATCAGATACACGAGACAAAATGGGTGGCTCCTGCCAGGAGGCAGGATGAGAAGGCAGGAAAGGACAGGAACTGGATGAATGGACACAAAAAATCCAAGCTGTCACATTATAGGGACTGCAATTAGTGTCACATAACAATGTGTGTATAAGTTTTTGTATGAGAAATTAACTTGAACTGTAAACTTTCACTTAAAACATGACAAAAGAAAATGAAGTTGGGCCCTTATCAACACACTATATACAGAAATTAACTCAAAATGGATGGAAGACATAAAAGTAAGTTAAAACTATAAAACTCTTAGAAGAAAACATAGGGTTAAATCTTCATGGCTTGGATTTGGCAGTGGATTCTTAGATATAACACCAAAAGCAAGGATTTGGAAATGGATTCTTGGATATGATGCCAAAAACATGAGCAACAAAGAAGAAAAATATAGATGAAGGGAACTTGGTCAAAATTAAAAGCTTTTGTGCATCAAAGGACATGATCAAGAAAATGAAGAGATATCTTGAGGGACTGAATTACTGGGCTGAGGTCTGTGGGGACCATGGTCTTGGGGAACATCTAGCTCAATTGGCATAACATGGTTTATAAAGAAAATGTTCTACATTCTACTTTGGTGAGTAGCGTCTGGTGTCTTAAAGCTTGCGAACAGCCATCTAAGATATATCTACTGGTCCCATCCTGGCTGGGGCAAAGGAGAATGAAAAAAAAAACCAAGACACAAGGGAAAGATTAGTCCAAAGGACTAATGGACCACAAGTACTACAGCCTCCACCAGACTCAGTACAGCACAACTAGATGGTGCCTGGCTACCACCACTGAGCGCTCTGACAGGGATCACAATAGAAGGTCCCGGACAGGGCTGGAGAAAAATATAGAACAAAATTCTAACTCACAAAAAAAGACCCGATTTACTGGCCTGACAGAGACTGGAGAAACCCTGAGAGTATAGCCCCTGGACACCCTTTTAGCTCAGTAATGAACTCACTCCTAAGGTTCACCCTTCATTTAAGATTAGACAGGCCCATAAAACAAAATGAGACTAAAGGGGCACAGGAGGCCAGGCGCAAGGACTAGAAGGCAGGAAAAAAAAAAAAAAAAAAAACAAAAGGCAGGAGGGGACAAGAAAGCTGGTAATAGGGAACTCAAGGTTGAGAAGGGAGAGTGTTGACATGTCGTGGAGTTGGTTGGTAATCAATGTCAGAAAACAATGTATGTACTAATTAATGACAAGCTAGTTCTGTAAACCTTCATCTAAAGTACAGTAAAAAATAATAATGAAAATGAAGCGACAATCTACAGAATGGGAGAAAATATTTCCAAATCATATATTTAATATAAGACTGTGGGTTTGATTTTTTGAAGGTGTAGCTACAATATACATGAATAAGAAGGAATGCAGAAGAACTGATGCCTTTGAATTATCGTGTTGACTGACGAAAAATATTAAACATGCCATAGACTGCCAGAAGAACAAGGAAATCTGTCTTGGAAAAAGTACAGCCAGAATGCTCCTTAGAAGCAAGGATGATGAGACTTCATCTCACATGCTTTGGACACGTTATCAAGAGGGACCAGTCCCTGGAGAAGGACATCATGCTTGATAAAGTGGAGGGCCAGCAAAAAAGAGGAAGACACTCAATGAGATGGATTGACACAGTGGCTGCAACAATGGGCTCAAGCACAACAATGATCGTGAAGATGCAGCAGGACCTGGCAGTGTATCGCTCTGTTGTTCATAGGGTCACTAAGAGTCAGGACCAACTCTAGGGCATCTAACAACACAATATATAAAGCATGCTTACAACCCAACAGTAAAAAGACCAGGGCTTTGAACCAGTTTGTTCTGGTTTGAGCTCCAGCTGAGAATTTGCATTTCTAACAAGTTCCCAGGAAGTTATATGTAAGAATTGCCTGGGGATTTTGTTAAAATACAGATTCTGATTCAGTATATCTGGGGGTGAAAATACAAATTCTTAGCAGGGAACATGTTAGAAATGCAAATTCTCAGCAGGGGTTCAAATGAAAGAACTGGTTCAAAGCTCTGAAAAAGACAACTAAGCCAATTAAAACATAGGCAAAGGATCTGAATAGATTCACCTCCAAAGATGATATACAAATGTCCAATAAGCACATGAAAAGACACTCAACATCATTAGTCATTGCAGAAATGTAAATGAAAATCACAATGAGATATTTCTTCATACCCACTAGGATGGCTATAATCAAAAAGTCAGATAATAACAAGTGCTGGAGAGAATGTGGGGAAATCAGAACCCTCATACACTGCCAGTGGAAATGTAAAATGAAGTAACCACTTTGGAAAAGTTTGGTGTTTCCTCAAAAAGTTAAAGCATTGAGTTACCATTTGACTCAGCAATTGCACTCCTAGGTATACACCTAAGATAAATGAAAACATACCTCTACACAAAAACTCCTACATAAATGTTTACAGCAGCATTATTTTTAGTAGCCAAAGGTGAAAACAACCATTAACTGATGAATGGATAAACAAAATGTGGTATATCCATACAATGGTATTTCATTGTACGTACACACACACAAAACCAAACCCTTGCCATTGAGTCGTATGAACCATGGTACGTATGTATTCCATTTTTCCAGTCATAAAAAAGGAATGAAGTACCAATACATGCTACAATATAGATGAACCTTGAAAATATTATGCTAAGTGAAAGAAGCCAGTCACCAAAGACCACATATGATTATATTAAATGTCCAGAATAGGTAAATCTGCGTATACAGAAAGATTAGTGGTTGCTTAGGGCTTGGAGGATGGGGATATAGGGAGGTGATAAACAAGGGGCACAGGGTTTCTTGTCTTTTTTTTTAATAGTACTTAGGTAAAACTTGCCATATTTACCTGGTATGTAAGACATACAATTGCTTGATATTAGGAGAAAAGGAGTTTGATGCGTTTTTGTTTGGAATTCATTCATTCAATGGACATGTGACTGTTGGTTTGTGGTCTCAGTTCTGGGTCAGGTTCCTGCACTGGTGCAAGGCAAGGAGGTCGGGGGGAGGGTTGGGACCCAATTCTGTTCTTGAGGGGCTCACAGTATAAATTAGAGCTTGATGTGTGATATATGCTTTTGTAAAATGAACTTGTTGCTTTTAAAAATTTTACAGAAAAATCGTAAGGCGGGTAAAAATAGTTCCCTCATATCCCACACCCGATCTCCACTGTCATTAACTTCTTACCTTAGTGTGGTACATCTGTCACAACTGATGATATACATTGCTTTATTTTCTTTTATTTTTTTTGTGTGTGTGTTTTAGGTCAAAGTTTACAATGCAAATTAGTTTTTCATTCAAAAATTTTATACGTAAATTGTTTTGTGATATTAGTTACAATTCTCACAACATGTTAGCACTCTCCCCCTTTCCCTTTCTACCCTGGGTTCTCAATGTCCATTTGTCCAGTTTTCCTGTCCCTTCCTGCCTTCTCATCTTTGCTTTTGGGCAGGTGTTGGCCATTTGTTCTCATATACTTGATTGAACTAAGAAACACATTCCTCACATGTATTTATTTTATAGGTCTGTCTGATCTTTGGCTGAAAGGTAGCCTTCGAGAGTGGCTTCAGTTCTGAGTTAGCAGTGTGTCAGGGACCATAGTCTCAGGGGTTCCTCCAGTCACTGTCAGACCAGTAAGTCTGGTCATTTTTTGTGAACTTGAATCGTGTTTTATGTATTTCTCTCACTGTGCCCAGGATCCTCTACAGTGATCTCTGTCAGAGCAGTCGGTGGTGGTAGCCAGGCACCACCTAGTCCTTCTGGGCTTGGGCTGGTGGAGGCTGTGGTTCATGTGGACTAATATTTCCCTTGTGTCTTTGGTTTTCTTCATTCTCCTTTGCTCCATATGTGCTGGGACCAATAAAAGTACCTTAGATGGCTGCTCAAGAGCTTTTAGGACTCCAGATGCTACTCACCAAAGTAGTATGTAGAACATTTTCTTTAGGAACTACGTTATGCCAGTTGACCTAGGTGTCCTCTGAGACCGTGGTCTCCCTCCCTCAACCCCAGTAACTCAGTCCCTCAAGGTGTTTGGATGTGTCTAGGAAACTTCTGTGACTTTGCCTTGGTCAAGCTGTGCTGACTTCCCCTATATTGTATGTTGTCTTTCCCTTCACCAAAATTAACAATTGTTGTTTTCAATTGCTTCATATGCATGTGAAATCTGGACAATGAATAAGACAGACTGAAGAAGAATTGACACCTTGAATTACGGTGTTGGTGAAGAATATTGAATATACCATGGACTGCTAAAAGAACGAACAAACCTGTCTTGGAAGAAGTACAACCAGAATGTTCCTTAGAAGCGAGATTGACGAGACTTCACCTCACATACTTTGGACATGTTGTCAATAGGCACCAATCCCTAGAGAAGGACACCATGCTTGGTAGAGTAGAGGGTCAGCGACAAAGAGGAAGACCATCAAGCAGGTGGATTGACACAGTGGCTGCAATAATGGGCTTAAGCATGACTGTGAGGATGGCGCAGGATTGGGGAGTGTTTCATTCTGTTGTACATAGCGTCGCTTTGCGTCAGTACCAACTCGAAGGTACCTAACAACAGTAACAATAACTATCCAGTTAGTGATTTGCCCTCACCATCCCTCCCCTCCCTTGTAACCATCAAAGATTGTTTTTTTTCTGTGTGTAACCTTTTCTTGGGTGTTTGTAATAGTGGCCTCATACAATGTTTGTCCTTTTGTGATTGACTTATTTCACTCAGCATAATACCCTCCAGATTCGTCCATGTTGTGAGATGTCACATGGATTAATCATTGTTCTTTATCATTCAGTAGTATTTCATTGTATGTATCATAATTTGTTATCATAATTTGGTTCTCCATTCATCTATTGATGGGCACTTAGGTTGTTTCCATCTTTTTGCTATCGTGAATAATGCTGCAATGAACATGGGTATGCATGTGTCTATTCGTGTGATGGCTCTTATTTCTCTACGGTGTATCTCTAGGAGTGTGTTATGGACTGAATTGTGTCCCCCCAAAATGTGTGTCAACTTGGCTATGCCATGGTTCATTCCCAGTATTGTGTGATTGTCCACCGCCTTGTCATCTGATGTGGTTTTCCTGTGTTGTAAATCCTGCCTCTATGATATTAATGACGCAGGATTAGAGGCAGTTATGTTAATGAGGCAGGACTCAATCTATAAGATTAGGTTGTGTCTTAAGTCAATCTCTTTTGAAACATAAAAAGAGACAAGTGAATGGAGAGACAGGGGACCTCGTACCACCATGAAACAAGAGCCAGGAGTACAGCATGTCTCTTGGACTCAGGGTCCCCGTGCTGAGAAGCTCCTCAACTGGGGAAGATCGATGACAAGGACCTTCACAAAGAAGAAAGACTTCCCCTGGAGCTGGGACTCTGAATTTAAACTTCTAGCCTCATAGACTATGAGAGAATAAATTTTTCTTTGTTAAAGCCACCCACTTGTGGTATTTTTGTTATAGAAGCATTAGATAACGACGACAGAGTGGGGTTGCTGGATGGTATGGTATTTCTTTTTCTAGCTTTTTAAGGAGGCTGCCATATCATTTTCTATAGTGGTTGTACCATTTTACATTCCAGCCAGCAGTGAATAATTTCCAATCTCCCCACAACTTCTCCAACATTTGTTATTTTCTATTTTGATTAGTGCCAGTAATGTCAGGGTGAGATGATATCTCATCGTAGTTTTGATTTGCATTTCTCCAATGGCTAATGAGCACCAGCATTTCCTCATGTGTTTGTTATCTGACTGAATGTCTTCTTTGGTGAAATGCCCGTTCATATCCTTTGCCCATTTTTAAATTGGGTTATTTGTCTTTTTGTTGAGTGTTGAAGTATTCCACAGATTTTACAGATTAGACCCTTGTCAGATATGTTTTAGCCAAAATTTTTTTTCCCAATCCCTAGGTTCCCTTTTTACTCCTATGGTGAAGTCTTCTGATGAGCATGTTTAATTTTTAGGAGCTACCAGTTATCTAGTTTCTCTTCTGATGTTTGTACAGTGTTAGTTACGGTTTGTATTGTATTTACGCCATATATTAGGGCCCCTAGCATTGTCCCTATTTTTTTCTTTCATAATCTTTATCCATTTAGGTCTTTGATCCATTTTGAGTTAGTTTTTGTGTATGGTGTGAGTTATGAGTCTTCATTTTTTTTCAGATGGACATCCAGTTTTGCCAGCACCATGTTAAAAAAACTCTTTTCCCCTGTTATAAACTTGGAAATCTTAACTCTGGAAATGGTGCCTATCAGTGTGGCTATTGTAAAAAGTGCAGCAATGAACACTGGTATACAGGTTTCTGTTTGCATTTCTGCCTTCACTTCTTCTGGGTATACCTATGATTGCGATTGCTGGGTTATACTATAGTTTTACGTGCAACTTTTTGAGGAACTACAAACTATTTTCCACAGTGGCTGTACCATTTTACATTCTCACTGATGTGAGGAGATTAAAAAAAAAGCTAGATATAAAAGAGTACAGTGATAGTGGTGAGATGGAAGTGAGTCTGCTACAATGCTGAAAAAGTACTTTATCTTCATCTAGGTGGTTGTTTTTGTAAAACCGTGTGGGAGCAATGTATGACCTCCTCTAATTCATGAGAGGGAAGGAGACAACAAGACCAAAAGCCCAAGGCTGATTCCTACGAGGAAGAGGTCAGACATGCCTCCTCTCTCTATCATCTTTACCAATGCTGATACCAACTGTCCCTCCCACGGCACTCTCTATTTCTCTGCTGAGCTCAGTAATTCATTGCAGTGGCCACAGAGAATTCATAGACAATACTCACAATTGAGTGTATTAGGGAAGTAACAGGTTAAAATTCAGCTTCAGGATGCTCAGGATATAGTTCTTCCATCAGGATAGCGTTTTCTCAGCTGCCTCTCTCTGGCCCCTCAGCCTCTTCCCTGCTCAGGCAAGTGTTAAAAGCTCTTTAACTCCACCCCACTGGTAAGCCTTAGCTCAGCTCTAGCTCAGTGGGTCATCACCAAAGTATCCAGGGGCACCCTTCTCCACTAGCAAGCCACCTGCCCAAAGGCACTCAGCTTTCTCGCTCTGTGGGCTGTGAAGCCCACCTTGCCATCTCCTGCTGTCTCCTGCCAGTATCCTGGTTCTGCTGCCTCTTTTGCTGCCCTTTCTTTGCCGCTGCTTCTCACTGTCTTTGGTGTTACAGGTCAGCTCTGTCTCCTGAGTCCAGGAGAGTCACAGCACAGGGATCCCAAGCCCAAATGATGTGCTCCATTCCTGGCTATTCTTTCTTGGTGCTGGGGAGGTCCTCTCCATCCTGCCACTGGGATGGCTCATCTTAAGCCTAGCAGGATAGCAAAACCGACCAATCCCCTTGTTAGAGTTCCACAGACCTTATTTGCATGTGATTGGGTGGGAGTTATAAGACCATGGCGAGAAAGGCCACACAAAAGCGTTCCAGCACACTGCATTTTGTATATTGAACTGTACACTTAATGGTTGTGTAATTTATTGAATGAGTATTATTCCTCAATAAAAAAAATTAAAATTAATAGTAAATATGGCCTATATATTAGTACAGGCTCTGGGGTTCTCCGTTGTCATACATCACTTTCTCTAGGATGGTATATTTATGTAGGTTACTGAGTGAAGCTTATTTTTATGTTAATATCACCCCTACCCCAACCCAATCTCAGCCAGCTTACCACTGCTTGCCTTTGTAACTTAAGGCATGACAGGAAAAAAAAAAAAAGAGGGGGAGAAGAATACCTTTCCTGGCAAAGTCTATAAACAGCTCTTCATCAGAGAGTAAACGTGTATGGCCTTTCACATGCTACCTCTGGAACATCAGATTCGGAGTAACAGTTTAAAGTGGATGAGCTTATCAGTTTGGGGGTTGAGGGAGACTATTCTCCATGACAGCAGATCCTATGTACACTGTGAAATGCACCCCCTAAAAGGGTCATTCTTTTAGTGAGGAGCAAAAGGCCCCATGACAGTACTCATCAGTTTCAAAGGAAAACTACTATACAGGGGAAATCACAATGAGTGGATAGTATCACTGTCAAGTATTTCATGGTTTTTCCTTAACCTAACATCTAGAAAGCACCACATCTGATAAAGACAGAAATGACTTTGGTTTATTCCGTTAGTCCAATTAAGCACAAGAACTCACTTTTCACATTTCCTTCTATCTTTCTACATGCCCTGAATTATATTTTATATTTGCCCTTACAGATTACATGACAACTTGAACCAATGTACTATGCCTGCGCCAGCAGATGTTTTGCGTATTCTGAACCGAACTTCTGTCCCAAGGGTCTCTCACCAAAGAAGTCCAAAATGCATTTAGCTAGCTTTTCCAACAAATTCAATAATCAGAGGGGCTGATTCTCTTCCATTTAGCCATCTTGAAGTTTTATGTTGAATCCAAGAAACATGATTCGTGTTCCTCATATTCCTCTCTTAGACATGACTGATTCAGAAAAGCTTTCACTAGCATTAAACCATTTGTGTTATCATCTCTGGGCATTCTCATAGCCAATTGCTTCAGTGTGTTTAAGTCTTTTAAAATGTTAATTCTCTTGTTTTTCATGAGCTCCCCCCGCCCCCCGCACCTTCTCATTCCCAAAACTCTGGAAACCAGGCAGATGAAAATACTAATTCTTTGTAGTAAACTGCCAGCCATCTATGGAGTAATGGGAGTTGGATGAAAACTGCTTTCCTCAGGTATGCGAGAGCACTAGCCTGTACCTGTGCCTCTCACTGTTCACACATTCCTCGGTGGTGGAATTCAGGCCAGAAACTCTGTATCCCCCACCTCCCGTCCTCCTCCTACTCTTTCCACCCTCCCTTCTCAGGCCTCCCAAGAATGAATTCACAACTTTGGAATGAAGAAGGTGAACAGGGCCTTTTCTTTTTTTTTTTTCCAACTTTTTATTGTGCTTTAGGTGAAAGTTTACAGAGCAAATTAGTTTCCCATTCGATAGTTTGTACATAAAGTGTTCCATGCCATTGGTTGCTTTCCCCACAATGTGTCAGCACTCTCCCCATTTCCGCCCTGGGTTCCCTGTTTCCATTCGTCAGGATTTTCTACTCCTTCCTGCCTTCTCATCTTTGCTTATGGGCAAATGTTGCCCTTTTGATCTCGTATAATTGATCGTTCTAAGGAACACGTTCCTCTCGGGTGTTATCGTTTATTTTATGGGCCTGTCTATGATTTGGCTGAAAGGTGGTCTCCGGGAATGGCTTCAGTTTCAGGTCAGAAGGGTGTCTTAGGGCCATACCAGTCTCTGTCAGACTAGTAAGACTAGTCTTTTTGTGAATTTAACTTTTTTGTTCTACCTTTTTCTCCCACTCTGTCCAGGACCCTCTGTTGTGATCCCAATCACATCGGTTGGTAGGGGCCTTTTCTTTACTCATCTTAACATCTGTGCACTGGCCTCGGTTTTCCCAAATTGAGTGAATTCATCAAATGTGTCGGGGCAGTGGTGCTCTCTCTCATTAAGTGCACTCTAGCACAAAGGCATTTCTCTTATCTGAAGTCTGTGGCCCAGTGCCTGAACTCCTGGTAGTGAGATACCTATAGAAGCTCTGTTAACTCTTTCAGGACCAAAATGAGTGTATGATCCAGCACTACCTCCCAATAAGAAATGATCATTCAACAGGCTAGTTGGGAAGACAAAGATTATAGTCCAAAAACAATTCAAGGCAGTATCCACTTAAGATTTACAAAATGACATCATTCAGAAAGTGAGTCACAGGAACAGACCTCAGTGTTGACTGGGAAGTCAGGGAAGGCAATCAATATAATTCTACCTGGGCTCCCTCTTCTCTTTGCCTACCCAATTTCCTTGTCTTCTTCAAAGCCTAGCTCAAATTCTACCTGATCCAGGAAGCCTTTCCTGACCACCAGGATCTATGGTGAGCTCTCCCTCCTTTGATCGTTTATTGCCTGTATTTGACACAATTATCTTATAGTTCCTTGTATTCGTATTGACTTTCCATGCATGTATGTCCCGCCTTTCCATCTAGGTTGCAACTTTCTTGAGAATAAGAGCCT
This sequence comes from Elephas maximus indicus, assembly GCF_024166365.1. Lineage (NCBI taxonomy): Eukaryota > Metazoa > Chordata > Mammalia > Proboscidea > Elephantidae > Elephas > Elephas maximus. The sequence goes on along the minus strand of NC_064846.1, from coordinate 49,382,616 downwards.
TGTCTTATAAATCATACCCTCCACAAAGGCAATTATACAGTCAATTCTGAATTCTCAACCAAGAAGATCTCTCCTTTACTAAGCTAGGTCCCAACTATTTTCTTCGAGATTCGCTACAAATAAACATATAATGCACATAAGGAAGAGTGTGCTTGCTAATGTAAACGCAGCTTCAAAATAAATCCCTCAGTCCTCCCTTCTAATCAGATTGCCATGCCCTAAACCTCTCCTATACAGACATTCTGAATCAGCCACAGTGATGATGATCTGCTCTTTGAGGCCTTCCCCAAGCACCCCAAAGGGAGGTTAATCACTTAACATTCCCTAATTTTTATTGTCTTTATCACCCATTATTGTTGTTTAATTATTATCAGCCTTGCACTTTTCTTTAGCTTTTTTTTTTTTTACTATGTCTTGTTTCTCACACTAGTTATTCAATTACTGGATTATTGGAATCAGTGTGTTTCATTTCTTTTTCATCTATCACAGCTCTTGAATTCAGTGGTGTGTGCATAGTACCAAAACCAAAACCAAACCCAGTGCCATCGAGTCGATTCCAACTCATAGTGACCCTACAGGACAGAGTAGAACTGCCCCATAGAGTTTCCAAGAGGCACCTGGTGTATCCGAACTGCTGACCTTTTGGTTAGCAGCCGTAGCACTTAACCACTACGCCACCAGGGTTTCCTGTGCATAGTAAGCATTCAAAAAAAAAATGACATCGAATAGGTGGAGGATATTCACGACAAGAAAACTCTAGGCAAAAAGTAGACAAGGGCCATCTAACTCCCTAAGCAAAGCAAATGGAGAGATGTACCGATGCATTCGGGTCACAAAGACACTGTAGGAAACTTCTCCTTTGCAGCTTTTCCTGATTAGGTAGATCAGTCTTACTGCCTATACTTGGTGGTCCCTGTAGTATTCCTCACCCACCCTTAGTGCAAACATCATTGTCCGACTGCTACCCACCAAACAGATTTTATTGAAGTCTGTTAAAAACTACCAATTAGACAAGGTGTGCCTTTTCTAAATTAGATGACATTTTGATTCAAGATAGCCAACTGAGACACAAAAATAAGCAGATATTTATTGATCTTCTACATGTAAGACTCTGTGCTAGATGTTAAGTCCACAGAACAGGCGACTATTCTTAAAACTATTGTGAAAGAGAAAAACACGAAGCCATGAGCAATACATGACAAAACAGTTAAATAAAGCTCATTTTGTTCAGTCAAAAACGGGCAAAAGTACTATCCCCACCCTGTGCTCACAGCAAGAACTGACTAACCCTGAATCAATCTTTGCAAACCGTTGGCACTGCCCATCTATTTTAAGCATTATCAGATTCTGAGTCACGTTACCTTTGCAAGTTGTTCCGCAAATTTCCCCTCACTTTATGTAAGGAAACAGACTCAGGAATCCTAGGTTTGGTGGCTATGAGTTGAAATTGACTCGACGGCAATGGGTTTGCTTTGGTTTGGTTTAAGATGTTGTCTAGGGGTTCTTAACTTTTTTACACCAAGGACTCATTTGGCAGTATGGTGAGCCCTTTGGAAACCTTTTAAATGAACAAACTAAGATATGTAACAGTGATTCCTATTATTTCTGTTCAAGAACAGTCAAAACTAATCTATGGTGTCAAAGTCAGGATAAGTGTTAGTCTTGGGGGTTTGTGACCGGAAGGGGACATGAAGGGGCCTTTTGGGGTGCTGTCAACACCCTTGTTTCTTGTTCTGGTGCTAGTTGTGCAGTTATGGTCACCTTGCAAAAAATTTATTGAGTTGTACACTTATGATTTGTGTACTCTCCTGGATGCATGTTCTACTTCAATGAAAAAGTTCAGAAACAAAATAAGATATATAAGATTACAAAGAAAATCTATTACATTTAAATACATTTCTACCCACAGACACTTAAGGGATCCCCTCCCTAGGTTAAGACCTTAGGCTAAGAATCCAGGAAAAAGAGATAGGGTATACAAAGAGATAGGAGACAGGAACCCTTCACTTCTAGGAGTTGATCATCTGGTTGAGAAAAAAAGGCTGACAAACCTGAAATTTGATGAAGTAAGTATACTTGATAAGTGCCAAATGAGAGGGAAAGTCCAGTGAGAAAAGGGAGAATAAATACTTTGGAGCAAGAGTGTCCGGGATGTAGAACTCATGCTGTAAACAGAACGGTATGAAGGGTCCGGATAAGTTGAAGGGAGAACATTCTTCTTGTAGTATGGCCAGTCAAATGCTTGGGAGGTTTTGCATCTATTTGACAATGATGAAGGAGGCAGGTCAGGAGGTAGTATTGAAATAAAGCTGTGACTACTGTTAGGTACAGAATGGGAAGAGGAATTTGAACTTGGAAATAGGAATATTAATAGAAAACTACTGAATGGGAATGCAAAATGGTACAGCTGATTTAGAAAACAGTTTGGTGGTTCCTCAAAAAGTTCAACATGGAATTACCTTATCACCCAGCATAAAAATGGTGTGACAGGGCACCCTCTGATCTCCTGTACCTTCACAAGGGGAAAGAAGACTCAAAATCAACAACACAAGGCTGATGCCTAGAAGGTGGAGGTGAGACATGCATCCTCCCTCTTCTCTTTTCACCAAGTCTGACACCAACCGTCACTCCCATGGCACTCTACTTCTCTGCTGGGTTCGATAATTCGTTGCAATGGCCACACAGAACTCGCAGACAATGCTCATGATTATGGTGTTTATTAGGGAGGTAAGACGTTACAATTCAGGTTCAGGAACACTCAGGAGGCAGTTCTTTGATCAGGGCAGGCTCTTCTCAGCCGTGCCCGCAGGCATACCTCTAGATGGCCCTCAGTCCTTCACCCTCTGTCCTGCTCAGACAAGCATTACAAAGCTCTTTTAGCTCTGTCAATAAGTGTCCGGAGGCATAGCACTCTGCCAGTATGCCTCATGCCTGAAGGCACTCAGCTTTCTGGCCCCATGGGCCAGGAAGCCCCACCACAGCCATCTTGCACTGTTGTCATTTCTTGCTGTCTTTCATGTTACAGCTTCTTTGTTCCTTGAATCTAGGAGGTCCTTAGTGTAGGGAGTCCGGGTCCAAAGGATTCACTCCACTCCTGACTCTTCTTTCTTGGTGGTGTTGAGATCCTCCCTTACCACCTCTGGGATGGCTCATTTTAAGCCTAGCAAGATGGCAAAACTGATCAATCCCCTCCACAGAGTTTCATACACCTTATTTGCATGGTCTCAGCCCCCACCCAAGGGTGTTATGTACCTTATTTACATTATTAGCAAGCTATCCAATCCCCTTGGTGGCCCATAAGCACCTCATATGCACAGTCTCACAGAGTCATTTGGTGGGAGTTACAAAGACTGTGGCTAGAAAGGCCGTATTAAGCAATTCACTGCACCGCACCCAGGAATTCCACTCCTAGTCAAGAGACTTGAAAGCAGTGACACAGACAAATGTACACCAATGTGCATTGCAGCAGTATTCGCGATAGCCAAAAAGTAGAAACAACCAAATGTCCATCAACAGATGAATGGATAAACAAAATGTGGAACATACACACGATGAAATACTACCCCAAAACCCATTGCTGTTGAGCTGATTCTAACTCAGTAGCAATCCTATAGGACAGAGTAGAACTGCTCCATAGGGTTTCTAAAGCTGAAAAATCTTTAAGGAAGCAAACTGCCACATCTTTCTCCCATGGTGCTGCTCGTGGTTTTGAACCACTGACCTTCTGGTTTGCAGCTGAGTGCTTTAACGGCTCAGCCATAAAGAGAAATGAAGTTCTGATACATTCTACAACATGGATGAACCTTGAAAGCATTATCACAAAAGGACAAATACCATATCATCTTACTTATATGAAATATCTAGAATAGGCCAATATATAAAGACCAAAGTTTATTAGTGATTACCAGGGGCAAAAGGTAGGGGGAAAGGGAGAGTCATTGTTTTGGAAGCACTGAGTTTGTTTATGGTGATAGAAAATTGGCAATGGATAGTGGTCGCACAACATGATTAATGTAATTGGTGTCACTAAAATGCAAACATGAAAGTGTTGAATTGGCAAATCTTGTAGCTATATATATTTTTAAAAAATAAAAAAGGAAAAAAAAAATAGGAAACCACTGAAAATTTTTTAGCAAGACAGTAAGAGAGAACGCTGTTTTATGAATTCATTCAGTTCAACTTAGCAAACGTTTATTAAATGCCTACTAGGTTCAAAATAATATGGTAGGTTTTATCCTGGTTGATTTTGAATAGTCCCTAAGATTCTGTTTTGTGCCTGTTGTAAGTAGTACCTATTTAATTAGTAAACTGCCCAGTTTAGGTTGGTCTAAATTAGACTGCAGTTTATGCAAAACTGCAACCTTCAGATAGTACTGATCAAGCAAAACTGGGGCAAAAAGACAATAAGATATGTTTCCGTCTGGGTCAGAAACATGCCTCAAAGTTTTTAGTTGGATTGTTTCCAGAAGTACTGTTTGTCCAAGTGTTTTCCCTTCAGGCAATGTTCTTTTCAACACATAAAATGCTAGGGCTGGAAGGAAGATGAGACACCCAAGGAAGGCAGCAGATTTTAATAACCATTGAATAACCCAGTGATTCATCCTAGTATCTTTCATTATTAACTATTTTGAAAGTTTGACATTGAAGAACCATGGAAAGGCCCATTCAAGTGCATAAACCCAGATGATGGTAAAGCTTCCAAACTCCCAGCCCACTTCGGTTTTCCTACTTGTCTAACGTGATGATGGCACTGAGTTGTAAGTCAGGGAATGTCAGTTTCACATAGAGAAAGATACTGGAGATAGCTGATTTCAGGGAGATTACTGTGTTCCTTTCAGTGCCTGAAAGCCATTCTATCTTTGTCATCCTGACTACCAGTCGAGACATGCTTTATGATTAACACATGCTACCCAGGCTACATGGCTTTCAATAAAATATTAACTTTCTGAAGACCAATATTAAGCCTCTTTTTTTTTATGAGGTAAAGGTTAGTAAAAATTAGTATTTGTTAAGAAACTGCATTTAAGACCATCCTCTAAGAAGCGGTTTCTCTGCTGCATTTACTGCTGGGCTAATATTTTGTTGTTACTACCCCAGGAAACAGAAGTCCCTAGGTTCTTAGTTAAACTCTGTTCTCTCTCTGTCTCTGTTTCTTTCTCTCTCTCTTTCACAGTCTTTTAGAATATAAGACTTCCTTACTAGAATGTGTAAAGACCTTGGTCATACAAATCACATATGGGTGGTAATAACAGTACTTCTTAATAATGAATATAAAGTGCTTCTTTATATTCATTAATATAAAATGAATTCGCTATTCATTTTATATTGGCATAGATTTATTTAATTATCAACATTTCAATAGTCACATTCGGATTTTTATAGCCCACTTATTTTTGCCCTTAGCTCAGGGGTAGAGCTGCATTTGAGAGCAATAATGAAAGGAGTATGTCTCCTATCTGGGCCCCAAATACAGCAGAGTCAACCTGCTCTATCTAATCCCTCCGGAACCCCAGAGTGGAAACCTTTTGTAATTTCCATTCTGGTCTCAGAAAATCTGTTTTCCAATCCACAGCTTGAAAAAGGCCAAAATAGAAACTTTGACTTCTTTTTCAAAGGCCCAAGTATGTGTGTATATAAAAAAAACCCGCCTTGTGTGTGTGTGTGTATACATATATATGATATACATATATGTATTTTTTTATATATATAAAACTTTCAGCTCTTTATATAGTAATGAATTAAACTTTACTTGCACATGTTGTAAATATGTTCCTGCATGTGCCATTAATGTTTTCATGATTTTTTTGACATAAAAATGTTTTGAAAGTGATTCAATGAATCAATATTTTCCTTTATGCTTTCAGATTTTTATAACATCCTTTAAAAGTCATTCCCTACTTCACACTTGAGAATATTCTGCTACATTCTACTCCAGGATTTTTGTAGTTTTTATAACTTACATTTAAAACTTTAACATACCTGAAGTATATTTTGGTGCATGTATGAAATGGAGATGTGACTTTTTTCAAAATTGTTAGTCGAGTATCTCCAAAAAACTGATTTGAGATGATACTTTGACTCTATCTTACATCCATATATGTACTTGGATATTTTTCAGAAATTGGAAATATCTTGAGAGTCTTCAGAAATGTAGCACATCCTTTGACCTAGCGATTTTATTTACAGTTATATATCCTAGGGAAAATCATGGATACGTATAAAGCCGCAGCTATACGAATGTTAATCACAGCATTGTTTATAAGAACTTATATTGAGAACAATTTAAAATGTCTAACAATAGGGAATAATTGAATAAGTCATGGTATATTCATTTGATATGATACCATGTAGCCATTAAACAATGATCTATAAGGCTGTTTAGGGATATGAAACATGTTTATGGTATTGACAAGTGAAAACAGAAGGTGATAAAGTCATATGTACAATATCGCTGCATTCCTGTAAATTACAAAAACACACACATGAACAAAAATATCAGAAGGATATGCACCAAAATTTTAGAGATTGTGGGTTTGTGGGTAATCTTATTTTCTTCTTTGTGCTGTTCTGTATTTTCCTATTTTCAACAATGAAGATATTTTACTTTTATAATCAGGGAATTATAAATGTTATGTTTTAAATAAAATTTCAGCCAAACTGAAAAATTGAACATAAAGCTTTTCGTTTATTGCTTAAATATATTTCATTCTACAGAGGCCAAACTGTTAGGGAGTTATCCACATACTACTGCATGAAAAATCTCTACTTAGAAGAACATGTTTTTTTCTCCTTTAATATATTCATATGGTAAATCTACATTTATATTTATTCTAAAGTTAAGACCAGCACCGTTGCATTCCTAGGATTAACCCAACATGTTGTGATGGTTTTCTTTTTCATATTCTGATTTAGTTTATACCCTGATAACTTTGTTTAGGATTTTCACAGTTACATCCATAAAGAAATTGGTTATTAATTTTCCCTTCTCTTGTTGCCATTATCTCTCTCTCTCTCTTTTTTTTAAGTTATCCTGATCTTATAGAATAGGCTGGGGGTGGACTTCTACTTTTTCTACTCTCTGAGTTTCTATAAAGGTTGGGAAATCTGTTTCAGGAAGATTTGGTAGAATTTACCTGCAAAACCATCTGAACCTGGCATTTTGTTTGTGAAAAGATTTTAACTATGGAATTAATTTCCTTAATAATTATTTTTCTAGCAACTTGTCCACTCTAAAGTCAAAATTTATTGGCAAAAAATTATTCACAATATCCTCTTATTATATTTTCAGTATCTGGAGCAACTTAATTCTTGATACGGATTATTTGTGATCGTTTTCTTTTTCTTTCTTGATCAATCTTATCAGAGGTTTGTCAATTTTATACTCTTTTCAAAAAAACAACTTTGACTTTAATGATACTATCTACTGTATGTTTGTTTTCTATTTCATTAATTCCTGCTCCTACCTTTATTTTCTTCAGTTTTCTTTAGATTTATTTGATTTTTCGTTTTCCAGCTTTTTAAGTGCCTAGCTGATTAATTTTCAGCCTTTCATTTTTTAATGTAAGCATTGAAAGCTATACATTTTCTTCTATAAATACCATTCACCAAATCCCATTAAGTTTGGATAAGTAGCATTCTCATTACCATTCCGTTCTAATGTTTTCAAATGTTTACTATGATTTCTTTTTTGACGTATTTTTCTAAATATCTAAATTACGGGGATTTAAAAAATTATCTTTTGTTATTGACTTCTTACTTAATTGCAGTGTGGTTAGAGAACATGTTCTGTAGATACTGATTTCTTTGAGTTCTGTTGTAACTTGCTTTATGGGACAGTGCATGGTCAATTTTTACATTTGTTGTATGTGTGCTTGAGAGGGATGCATATTCTCTAATTGTTGGGTACAGCATTCTATAAACATTCATTATATAAACCTCGTTAATTAGGTTGTTCAAATATTCTATATCTTTGCTAATTTTTAATCTGCTTGAAGTATCAATAATTGAGGGATTTATGAATTTTCTCTTGCATTACTATCAAATTTTGCACTCTACTGTTACTGGTGAGTAATCTGTTATCAGTCTAACTGTTGTTCCTTTGAAAGTGATCTTTCTGCTTTTAATATCCTTTTTCAATGGTGGCGTTTCACTACAAATGTTTAGGCTAGAATTCTATTTCACCTATCTTGGCTGGTATATGTTGTGCTTTCTGAATTTGAGAATTTATGTCTTTTATCAGTTTTGGAAAATTCTCCATCATTATGTTTACAAATAGTGCCTCTCCTCAATTATTTCTATTCTGTCTTTCTAGGGCTCTAATTAGATATAAGTTAATTGTTCTCCTGTACTGCATATCTCTTAATTTTTATATTCCAACTGCTTGTCTTTTTGTCTACATTGTAATAATACTTTTAGATTTTTCTTCTTCACCTGTGATCTAATATGCCATTTTTAATTATTCACTGCATTTCTAATTTCAATAAATATACTGTTCTTTCTAGAAATTCCACTTAATTATTTTCATGTCTGCCTGGTAACTCCTCATAGTTTCTTGTTGCTTGCTCATTTTTGTGATATATCCTTTAGTTTTTCAAATATTTCATACACAGGTATCCTGAAAATCTGAAGTCCTTGGTATATAAATCAGTTCATTATTGTTTCTGTTGAATCTCGCTTATGGTGGCTTGCTTCTTCATGTGCTTGGTGATCTTTGATTATTGTGGATTCTTATCTGCTTGACCATAATTTGTCGTCAAACTGCGAACCTAAATTGGGGATTTTTTTTCCAGAGAGTATTCTTTTCTTATCTGCTTCTGCTGGGGGCAGGGGCACTACCAACTTGGAAATGCCTTAGTCCCTTCATCTGTCCTGGTTTAACATGGGAGTCCCAGGTTCAGAGCCCCCTTCCCGGTCCCCTGAACCTTGCTGCTATTCCAAGGCTTAGTGAATTGAGAGCAGAACTGTTATAGGCATTTCTCCTCAGAGCAACTCCTAGCTCCTATATTTCTGGCTTGCTTACTGTTCTCACTCCTAGATCTCCAGTTTCTTCCTTTTAACTTGGGGGGTTAGAGTGGTTCTTGGAATTTCTCTATCCCATTTCCTGTGATCCCAGAAATGCGTAAAAATAATATTTTATCTAGGATCTGGTTTTTCAGTTGAAGAATCCCCCCAGTATGTCTGTCTATTACATCATATGGCTGGAAGCAGACGTGTCTAGGCAATGTTACTTTTTATGCTCAACCACTATATTAAATTCTTTGACTCTTGGGCTCAGATTAAAAAAAAACCATCGAGTCAGTTCTGAGTCATAGTGATCCTATAGGACAGAATCGAAATGAAAACCCTGGTGGCATAGTGGTTAAGAACTATGGCTACTAACCAAAAGGTCAGCAGTTCAAATGCACCAGGTGCTCCTTGGAAACCCTATGGGCCAGTTCTACTCTGTCCTATGGGTCACTATCAGTTGAAATCGACTTGATGGCAATGGGTTTGGGTTTTTGTTTTTTTTTTGGTTATAGGGTTTCCAAGGCTGTAATCTTTACAGGAGCACACTGCCACATCTTTCTCCCCTGGAGCAGCTGGTGGGTTCAAACCGCTGACCTTTAGGTTAGCAGTAGAATGTTTCACCACTGCGCCACTAGGGCTCCTCTTGGGCTGAGATAGCCCTTTTAATTAAACTACCACATTCAACACCAGTAATAATTTTCTAAAATATATAACTCATTTACTCTCAGCCTAGTGTGAATTACTACACTTAAAGAATTGATAAATCAGCAACAAGCTTGCTCTGCCTGACCTGGACATTTGGTTTGGCAAAGACATAGTCCCATAAAGGTTGTTTGTTCTAAGATTATCAAATTGAAGCAAGTAAAAGTTTCTCCTTTTTCCAGCTGCTGGGAGCTGATTCCCTTCCCCCACTCCACCTCAACATTCATGGCCCCATTCAAGGTCTCCCTCCACTCCTGCTACAATGTTTGATCTGTGGAATTTCATTTCACAGCCAAATTGGCTAGAATACAAGTTTTCTATATAAATGGAGGGAGACCTGGAGGCTTTCCTAATACAATAATACAAACGTAATTACTTTTTCAATGGAGCAATTATAATTTATTTTATTAATAAAAACAATGATTTGGCCATACTACTTCATTTTTCACTTTTTAAATATGTAAACTTAGTTAATTTAATCCTATCAGAAAATTATGACATTGATTATCCTTATTTGTTAGGCTTCCAGGGATTTATTTCCTCTACTGATAAATCCTACACCTGATATAAGTTTTGTTGCTTCATTACTGGAGTGGAATAGAGATGAGACAGAGGCCATCGCCCCTTTTAAAGATCATTCTTTTTCCCGGTTTCCAGTAGAAACATGCACCACTCTCCCAGTGGAAGTTTTAGTTGGTAGAAATTTCATCATTTAGGAATGGAAAATCTCATTTCACCTCATGTATCATATGTGATCAATGATACGATTAAAATGGTAATTCTAAAGCACACATAATGGCAGACGTCTAGTGGAGAACGACATCTAATTGTTCATCTGATCATATCAAAGTTCAGTGGCATAACTCTTAAGAATCTACATTATTTGGCCCTGCCTCATGTACCTAATACCTCATCTGGCAAGACCCCCCCTCAAAAAATATGTACTCTACCTTCCCCTCCATTCTTTCAATTTGGTATGATGATTTCATGATGTTATGTGTGATGATTTAATGATGTCAAAGTGAATGAAACAGAACTGGCAATCAGCCATGTATCCTTATCAATTTTTTTTAACATTGGTGTAATCTCTCTTTTTTTTTTTCACCAAAAGCAAAGTTTGAATGACATATTCATTCCATATATTTTGGGTTTTGAATATATTAATCTTTTAGAGTAGTGACTGCCAAACTTCTATTTTTAACAGCACAGTCCTCACCTATCCCCACACGAACCAAACTTAAAATGAAAAAAGAAACATACACACACAGTAGAAGTTTCTCTGGTTAAAGCACGGGTAAGGGAGTTAAGGGAGCTGCTCAGACTCTTCCTTGTCCCTTACAGCAGCCTAGGCGGTACCTCCTCAGAACTCTGGCAACAGTTTGAAATTCAGGATCATCCTTAACAAGGTTATAATGTGTTTGAGGTCAGAGCCCTCCTACATTTAGCACAGACATTCAGAAAATATTTGTTAAATATTGGTGTTGATCCAGGATTCCAGTCTCAGATCTTTTTATTGTACATATTCTTCTTAAGTAAGCTCATCCACCCTTGTAAGGTTCAACTACCATCAATAAGTCCGTCATTCCTGTATCCACACCTAGCCCAAACTTCTACCAAGAACTAGTATTTCCAACTGCCCTATGTTTATCTCCAGTAACATGGACCAAGTGTGTGTATGGGGGGGGGAATAAGGGAGGTATCTCAAATTTAACACATCCAAAACTGATTTCAAGTCTTTCCTTTTCTTGTACTATCCACATTAGTCATTGTCAACACCAAGCTAGAAACGTGGGATGAGTTTTCCTTAACAGCTCCCGTTTTCCTGGCCCCACATGCAGTAAATCATAAAATTCTGCCTATTTTACCCTCTAAATCTCTCTTGAATCTGTTTTTCCACTCCAGTTCTACTATCCTTGCCCTAGTTCCTGCACTTATTAATTTTTACTCATGGGACTACATACCAAACTTGCCACCCATTCATTCTAATCGCCTTCCAGTAATCCACCCTTATACTAAAATGTTATAGTAGATCACCACTTACATGATAAATTTTAGGCTTCTTGTGTTATCCAACATCCTCCTTGATCTGGTGCCCGCCTAATCTGGCCTTGATTTTCATCAATTTCTACCTGGCACTTCAGGTGCTTCCCTCTTTAGTGCCTTCATAATATCCTCTGCATATTTCAATTAGAATACCATTTAGTAAGTGCAAAAGAAATCTGTTTGTGTGTCTGTTTCCCCTGTTACACGTCTAACTCTTTGAAGGCAAGGAGTGAAAAATAAAATAAATATTATTATTATTAATTTTTTTTAATTCTGGTGGTGACACAAGGTTTGTGGAAGAAAAGGAAGCAGAAAACAGGGGTCCTATGACTCTTTAAGCAATGGAATTCTAAATTTGTCCTGCTCAGTTATAAGAACAGGGTGCATCAATATCAAATTGATGGGATTAGGGCATCTGTGAATTTACCACCAGAAATTTCAACTCTGGGAGCAAATTATATGTAGTTGAATGGCTTTGCTATGACTACATTAATGAGTTTTAAATGCTAAACGTGACTTTTATAACCAGAAACTGTCAAGTCTAAAATCAAATGTTTATTGCTTCTCCCAAGAAAGAGTAATGCTAGATGACAAACCCTCAGAAGGGTTCCAAACTGTGTTTTGGCAAGCAGGACCAGGGACCTCTTAGAAACTCGTAAGTAGGACTAACCCACTTTCCTTCTTCAGAGGAAATCAAGGCCTTCAAAATCTGGAGGTTTCAGCTGAGGAGCTGAGGAACTCCTCACCTCCAAAAGGTTGTGACCCTCGATTCAGAAGACAATTAAAAAATTACAGCAATGTTGGAGAAAATGGAGATGGGGACCAAGAAGAAATTTTGATTATAAATGGAATGATGTTTAGGGGAGATGGAAAGCTTCTTCAAAATCCACAGAAGTGAAGTTGAACATAATTCAAGTAATATTTTTTCAACATCTCCTGTCCCAAGCACTACAAAAAATACACAGGTAAATAAAAGATAGTTCCTGTTCTCAAAGAACTCATAATTTACTAGATGAGGATTTTGTAGAAAACTAGTCATACATCTACATCCATGGTTTCGAAATCATGTAATGTGGAACCTAGAGTTAGCATCTAACAGGGATGGGCATTTGAGATTAAACATCTTACAATGTTGTAAGATATATTTGAAAAAGTATTTCACACCAAACATCGAAGAGCAATGAGGTAAGGAATCTACTTACCAACTGATTTAAGGAATTCAAATACGCTGCTGCTGATGGTGGTGGTGGTGATCATGACATTAGCAGTTAATATTTGTTGTGTGCCTTCCAATTGACTCTGGGTCACAGTGATTATATATGACAAAGCAGAACTGCCCTACAGGGCTTCGTAGCCTGTAATCTTTTCCGGGAGCAGATTGCCAGATCTTTTCTCCTGTAGAGCAGCTAGCAGGTTTGAAAGACAGATCTTTAGGTTAGAAGCTCAGCGCTTAGCTGTTGAGCCACCAGGGCTCCTCAGTTAATATTTACTGATTGCTTATTATGTGCTACGCATTCTGTAAAGCATTTTACATACAAGATTCTACCTAATCCTCACAACCCTTTGAGGTAGGCACTATTATGATCCCTATTTTACAGAGAGGGAAACCAAGGCTTATTTTTTCTTTTATTATTCCTTGCGCTCCTGTGTAAGTTATTAAAAGAAAAAACTCTGCAACTATTTTCAATTACTACATCTATGTGACTTATATTGTTCTCAGTACTGCGTTAGAAAACAAAATGTAGAAACTGGATTATTAAAAGACTACAACTGTAATCCTTAGCAACTAATTTCAATTTGTTGCACTGCAAATCATTTATAAATAAAATACATATGAGTCTATGAATAATTTTATACTAATAAAATACTACTTTTATATGCTTTATGCATTACCATTCTGTTTACAATTTGGGGAAAAGGGTGCAGGTTGTTGTTGAAAAGATTTGGAAACCACTGGTCTAGACCACTGAAGGGCTGGACTTTGGGAATTAAGGAGAGATGCAGCCTAAATGAAATGCTCAGAATCTTTGGTCTCCATGGTTGGGCACCTTGTGGTTGCAATGACTAACTTGCAAGCAGTTTTTACTCACAGAGGACATAATTACTGTGAGTAGAAGCAACTTGCCCCGAGTAGGTGAGAAGAATCTAGCAAAGGGTCCTCTCTATGCTGTTGCCAAAAGAGCTTCCCAGAGACCTCTGAAAATAACCACAAAGACAGGAAATTGTTATTAATTATAACAACAATGGTAATGAAACTATGATGCTGAGAACAAGTACCAGGAGTAATCAAGTGATTACTATGCTAAGTGATTAGTATAGGAGGTGATTTAAATGTATTATTTCACTTATTACTCAAAAGAACCCCAGGAGATAGGTACTATTATTATTCCTATTTTGCTAATGCAAAAATGCAGGCTTGGGGAAGGGACTCATTCACTAGTGCAATGTCTCACTGCTAGGAAGTGGAAGAGCTGGAATGGAATTCAGGTCTATCTAAATCTAAACCCTGTGCTCTTATGCAAACAGCCTCCCAGTCAGCTACATAAAAACCCCATTATGCCACGCTCTTTCATTACATCCCTCAAAAGTAGTAGGAGAAGATGGGAAGGCATCAGGCAGAAAGTTGGTTGATTGCCACATCTGTTGCTGAATCTGTGCCCCTCTCAAAGACAATAGTAGCACTGTATGATCAAGAGTGGAACCCAGTACCCAGTGCCAATCAAGAGTGGAGGACAGTCTTTTTCATTGACTATCTAATGAGATTGCCCCAACAATGTGTATGCTAAACTGGGCATGATGGAGCCTTCTCTGTTTTGCAAGCAGCTCATTCTAGGATTGTCTCTTGAATTCTTCCCTAGGCTCTTCCTCCTCAACCTGGAGAAAGATCCCTGGGGAAGATAATAAATTTAAGAAAAGGGCGGGGGGGGGGATTTCTCAAGTGTCTGTCAAAAAGCAAGTCTGAGGGCATTTGGGAAACGATCTATTTTCCGAAGGTTCCCATCTCAAATGCAGGGTCCCAAAGTCTTGGAACTAATGAAATTCCCTCCAAACGTGGCCTAGAAGTGGAGAAGACAGAGGAAAATATAATTGTATAGCCACTAAATCAATGGGCCTTTTATCACTTCAGAAACCCTGGCGGCGTAGTGGTTAAGTGCTATGGCTGCTAACCTAAGGGTCTGCAGTTTGAATCTGCCAGGCGCTCCTTGGAAACTTTATGGGGCAGTTCTACTCTGTCCTATAGGGTTGCTATGAGTTGGAATCAACTTGACGGCACTGGGTTTTTGGTTTGGTTTATCACTTCATACCCTTTCTGATTTCTTAACTTCTCTGTAGTGTTGACTCCCTGACCAATCAATTTCACATGTATTGAATACCTACTCTGCACAAAAATACTTTGGTGAATGCATAGGTAAAACAGTTCAGGCTCTCAAAGAGGTTTTCAGTTTAGATGGAAATGGTATCACTGATGCCTGGATGGTTGGTCTTTACTAAGGTTTTCCAGAAAGTATTGATATATAGAGGAGCTCTGGTGGTGCAATGGTTAAAGTGCTCGGCTGCGAACCAAAAGGTTCGCAGTTTGAACCTACCAGCTGCTCTGCAGGAGAAAGACGTGGCAGTCAGTTTCTGTTAAGATTCAGCCTGGGAAACCCTATAGGGCAGTTCTACTCTGTCTTATAGGGTCACTGAGTTGGACTGGACTCAAAGGCAGTGGGTATTGACATACATAACTTTCTACATTAAATAAGCACACAAAATTTGATCATAGGTATTGACATATATAACTTTCTACATTAAATAAGCACATAGTTTCAGCATAAAAGATGATCCAAACCCACTGCTGTCGAGTCGATTCCAACTCATGGCGACCCTATACGACAGGGCAGAACTGCCCAATCGAGTTTCCAAGGAGTGCTTGACAGATTCGAACTGCCGACCTCTTGGTTAGCGGCCGTAGCACTTAATCACTACGCCACCAGGGTTTCCAAATCAAGAAATCTCAAAGTTGAAAGATAACTTAAAGATCATCTCTAGTCAACTTTTTTAGGAGAATAAGGACTGCGTCGCATATTACTATTTATAAATAATTAACCCTACGTTCTAATCCTTTTTTCATCAATACATAATTAATATCATTGATCAATAAATATCTCTTGGGCAACTGATTATCACCATTTTAAGGTGAACAAACGCTTGCTTCGCATCCTCCCCAGCAAGACTCCAAACATTCATGATACTTTACCACCAAATATTTCCATCTTCTCAGTGCCTGTGTCATTCCCACCAAGAACTCAATTTCCATCTCATATGAATAACAAGTGAGCTTGTTGCTGTTATTGTTGTTAGTTTAAACACAGAATGTTTACTCTTACACAAGCCCTACACCAGCCCACCTAGGACAACAATCATTTTCCAACCTTTTAATATCTGTTATCTGTCTAGACATCAACTCATATAAAAAGGGTAGAAACAGTTGTCAAGGGCAAAACAATCAACATCTGCAAAGATAAAGAATATGGGCATAGCAGAGGTTGATGAAAAACAAATAAATTGCACTTTGATATGGTGATTAATGCACAAGAAAGATAAGCTCAGAGGTGGGCCAAGGCTGCACTAGTTAATGTATTCTCTTAAAATCTTGCCAGTAAATCATGATTACATACTGGGATTATAGTCTTTTTGAGGGGCTGTCTTTTATCTGGAAAGTGGGTAAACCAAAAACACCAAACCCAGTGCTGTCCAGTCAATTCCAACTCATAGCGACCCTATATAACAGAGTAGAGCTGCCCTATAGAGTTTCCAAGGAGTGCCTGGTGAATTCGAACTGCTGACCTTTTGGTTAGCAGCTGTAGCCGTTAACCACTACACCACCAGGGTTTCCAGAAAGTGGATAGTATTTTAAAAATAAAACAAAACTACAGGCAAGATTGAGGGTTATGGTAATAGGCTTACCCTTTAATTTATTTTCAGTTACGGTTGATGGGACAAGTACCAGTAGCTGGTTGAGTCGATTCCAACTCATGGTGACCCCATGTGGGTGACAGTAGGACTGTGCTCCATAAGGTTTTCAGTGGCTGATTTTTGGCTTGTAGATCGCCAGGCCTTTCTTCTGAGGCACCTCTGGGCAGATTTGAACCACCAACCTTTAGGTTAGCAGCCAAGCCTGTTAAAAGCCTGTTAACCATTTGCACTACTCAGGAACCCAGTTGATGGGAAGAGGTAGGCAATTTTGTTGCTGAAAGAATATGACTTATTGAGCTGTGTGGGTCCTTGTCTACTCATCCGCTATTATGTAGAAATTTGGTCACAACCCTGTGAGGTGAGCAGCACAGATACTGCTATCTCCATTTTATAAATGAGGCAACTCAGGCATAGTTGAAATGAATTGCCTAAGGCCACAGTAACATTGAGCGCCCGTTCCCGCCAAATATCACTAACCCGTTGCCTTCCAGTCAATTTCTGACTCATAGAGACCTTATATGGCAGAGCAGAACTGCCCCATAGGGTTTCCAAGGAGCCCCTGGTGGATTCAAACTGCTGACCTTTTGGTTGGCAGTCACAGCTCTTAACCACTATGCCCCCAGGGTTTCCAGGTTTTTTTTAAGGCCACAGTGGCAAGGCCAGAACTATGCCCAAGTGGTACCCTGTGAGTTTCTATTACCCCTAACCCCGCCCCCCACAAAGGATTAGATAAGGGTACTTGGTTACCTGTAAATTTAATTTATCCAGGATATTCTAATCTAACAGCAGAAAAAACAGAGTGAGATATACTTCAACCATTTAAAACCGTAAGTGTCTAAGACACGTAAATCCAGGGAGCCTGTGCAAGTCAAAGTTGATGTTCAGAACATTAAACTTTATTGCAAAACTTGCAGGCGTTTCAAGTACATTTCTTCAGTTTCATTTTTTTTTTCACCTAGTGATATTTGGAACAGAGCCCTGTTGGTACAGTGGTTAAGAGCCTGGCTCCTAAACAAAGGGTCAGCAGTTGGAATCCACCCACCACTCTTTGGAAACCCTATGGGGCAGTTCTACTCTGTCCTTTAGGGTCGGTGTGAGTCAGAATCAACTCAGTGACAATGGCTTTGGCAAAAATGGGTCAGTATAAAAAAAAATTTTTTTTATATTCAGAGGTGGGGCACTCAGTGTTGGGGATGGGGTAGGGGTGGATCTGAGGGAAGAAAAGTGATTTATGGAAACTATACAAGGGAGGCAGTGGGGTGCCTATTGTACTGGGGACTGCATTTCACATGCTAAAATTGGCATTTTCACAAAAGCATACCTTAATGAAGGGGAGCAAGAGATAAGCCTTATCAGGGAAAAAGAGAAGAGTCACAGGAATACCATTAGTGGTTGTTTTAATAGAAAAGCAGGAAATGTATCTTGGGATCCATCCAAAATGCCTGCCCAGCAAAATGAGTGAAAGATGGTGTCAGTAGATTTGTAGGCTTATCTAGCTTTCCAAAAACAAGCACTGTATGTAAATGCGGGTTTATTACTACACACTATAATTTAGGAGCCCTGGTATAACAGTGGTTAAGCACCCTGCTGCTAACTAAAAGGTCAGTGGTTCGAACTCACCAGCCGGTCCAAGAAAGAAAGATAGGGCAGTTGGCTTTTATAAAGATTACAGCCTAGGAAACCCTACGCGGCAGTTCTACCCTGTCCTCTAGGGTCACTGTGAGTCGGAATTGACTCGAGGGCAACAGGTTTATAATTATGTTAATTAGAGGATCTGGCACAACATAGACATTTATATTCTCAAAAGCATTTAGATTCTCTCAAAATATATCAGGTATAATACAGCACACTGGCCAGTTTCTATATCCCTCTCACTGGAAACTTGAAAATAGAGATAACTTAAGCCTAGTGTATGAAGGAGCACTGCCAAAAATGCAGAGTGAGGAAGCAGAGGTGAGGGGAAGTGTCAATTATGATGCCCTGTTTGAGGCACCATTCTCAGTTTTTAGGAGATCTGTGGAGATACCACTCCATTCCATCCCCACCCCCATTAATTCTACAAAAGCAC
Source organism: Elephas maximus indicus (assembly GCF_024166365.1). NCBI lineage: Eukaryota > Metazoa > Chordata > Mammalia > Proboscidea > Elephantidae > Elephas > Elephas maximus. The sequence goes on along the minus strand of NC_064846.1, from coordinate 49,363,838 downwards.
CAAATGTTTTTGCCTCTCCTGTGATCTTCTGGCACCCAATCCTATCAGGTTACCAACTCCACTGAATAAAAAGGGAGCCCAACTGACATAGGAAAGGTGGGATTCTGTAGCCAGTGAATAATGATCCAAACGGGTACACACCTGTTAGCTGAACAACTACTGCATAACAAAGACATTTCCCAGACCCAGGGAGACAACTCACTTAACTTCTTGTTATGCCTAATTCAATAAACTTCTGGCACAATGGAAAAAATCAGCACAGCCAGGAGTCCTGGGAAATTGATTTGGCATATGCATGCCAAAGAATGGAGGCTGAGGAAGTGACTTTTTTCCGGAAAGTTCTTGTTAGCCATTGCTCTAAAGAGGCTGTTGTATCATTTGACTCATTTGCTCTTGCTTGGAGAAATCTGAAGGTTGGTAATACATTTTTATGGAATTTGGATGAGTAGGTTATACACTGTGAACCTTTAGTCTTCTTAAGGGCACACAGGAGGATTGCTACACCAGTTAAAGTAATATAAGGTAAAAACGCTTTATTTGGCGATCTTCATGCTAGAGGGAACCCTGGTGCCACAAGAGCTTGGCTGCTAACCAAAAGGTCGGCAGTTCGAATCCACCAGCTGCTCCTTGGAAACCTTACGGGGCAGTTCTACTCTGTCCTACCGGGTGGCTAGGAGTCAGAATTGACTCCACAGCAACGGGTTAGGTTTGGTTTTTTATTTTCATCCTAGAGAGTCAGCACCATAGTTTCACACAAAATTACTGTATAAAAAAGTGAATCTCCAATGAAAGTACTAATTTAAAATTCAGGTGTAAGCAGATGGAAGGTTTAATCTTAACACATTATGTAAGAAAGGAAATAATCTATTGGATGGAATTGGGCCAATTGAGAGGCTTACAAAATTAACATTAATACTGGAGGCTAGGGTCAGTCCAGTCCATCTGAGCTGATCCAATGTGCTCAGTAGGACCCCAAAGGGAACACCTGACCTGACCTGCTATGCTTCTTGCGGCATCCATTGCTTTGCTGGAAGGAAATAGGATGCGCTTGTCTTGCCTGGCTTCTAGACAGTCTTGTCAGAACTGGTTTCTCAGCCTAGGTTAATGGTACCCTGGAGGTTCACAAAGGCTGATGGCGATGTAGGTGTTAAACATCTATTATTACTGGTTTTCAGGGACAACGTGGATAATATCTAATGGTTCTCATCTATGCAAAACTGTTCAGAACCACCACATCCTCAAGAGACACTAATTAAAGGTTTCATTCTCTCCCCATCTCATTTGTTACAAAGTGCAGGGGCTGAGAGTTAAGCCTATGACCCCCGCACAGAGCAAAGGGAAATTCACAGAGATACAGAAAATGCAGTGTATGACAATTTTTGATGGAACTCTAATCAAACCTCTCAGAGTTATGCTCAGTAGTCAGTGACTAATAGGTTGAGGAGGAAAAGATTATTTTCAATCTGCCTGTTAACTACAAGACTTTAATCAATTTCAGCAGAAAATGCTCTGAGGCAGAAAGAAATATAACAGGGCAGTGATCTAATCTCTCAGAAAGCTTAATGCCATTTTCTACTTTTTATCTTCAATCGGAAGGATGCTAATGATGAGACCATTCTGTATCAGTGCTGAGGAAGAAGAGGGTCATCTTGCTCAACAGACCACACATGTCCTTAGCTATGAAATGTTTAAAATCTGGATCTCCCAGGATAGCTACATTTCATCACATCAGAGTATCTAGTCTTGCTAGGGGAGTTGTGGCAAACTTGTGGGCTTAGAATCCTACCTAGGAGTCCTCTCTAAGGAAGCCAATAATGCAGCACTAGTGAAAACAAAACACATCTTTGAACCAGATTTGGATCACGGGTCACCAGTTTGTAACCTCTAGTCTAGATTACAATTATTAGAGGATTTCAGACAAACGGAAGATTCATGACGGCCAGAATGGTCATAGCACGCTTTGCAGAGGTACTGCGATCTGACTGGACCTTGGCAAATGGGTAGGATTTCTCTTCTCTCCAAGTACTCCATTTTTTATAAACACACCTTTTTTTCAGAAATCAATTTATTTTAAACATTTAGCCCAGCTAGCTTGGCCAAAATTTAGTATTACAGGATCTTGTACTGTCTTCTTCACAAATGTAAGAGAGTCTTCAGCCCTTAATCTCATGGTTGCAGCATTGGTCATTGGATGAAAGTACATCTTTTTCATGTCTACCTTCCAAAAAAGCAGAATCCAGAACAAATTTCACATCTCCGTCATCAGAGAAGAGTGCTAGGGGTATGGCACAGCCTGGGCCAACTTTTGGTTTTTCCATCATGACTGTTTCATCACCAAACCTCAGATTTCTACTCTTAACACCCAACTGTTTGGCAAGATCATTTAAATTAATTTGTCTATCATGAACATATCACCAGCCAATAGCCTTTTTTCTTTCTGTCTTTTAAGAAATAAGTTCTTACTAGGTGCTCCTTTCAAATGTTTGATATGTGGCATCATTTCTTCAACTGTAAACACCTTGGGGTACTCGAAGACCTCCATGCAGGTGGCCAGAGCAGATGGCGAGGGTGCCGAGCTAGTGCTCGAGCTCCACTTGCAACTCAGCACCCATCATGCTGCTGTAGTTGTGGCAGGTAGTAGGGACTAGGCGTGGGGCGGGGGGGGGAGGGGGGCCTTGCATGGCTTCCAGCCTCTGCACAGATGTGGATAAACATACTTTTAAAAGGTCTAAAAATATCACACCCCACACCCACAATTCTCTATCAGCAGAAACCTATACCCCCATCAATTTAGAACCAGGAAAACATATCTCTTTCCTATCTCCAGGATTTGTCAAAGAATGAGGGAGGCTGGCAACCAATCTTTCATGCTGCAAATCAAATTTCACTTCCTCCCAGAAAACTTGCCTGATTACCCTCATACCAAATGGCTTGTCCCTCAACTATCCCAACCTACCACTCTAGGACTCAATGCCTGTACCAATTATTTAGTTCACAGAAGAGGCTTACAATAAAATAGCAGAGCTCTTTTTAAGATATGATGTATCAAGTCACACGATGGGGAGAGAAGCAGGCAATGTGGGATTGTTGGAAGACCCTCCGGATTCAAGTTGTGGCTCTGTAAGTGGCTTGTCTACCTATCAGTCAAGTGACCATTTAATATCATTAAGCCTCAGTCTCTTTCATCTATAAAATGGACCCAATAATCTCTACCTATTTCATATAAATGGTGAGTAGCTCAATTCAGATAACATATATGAAAGCCCTAAACACAAATGTAATGCCATCATCATTATTATCCACCATTCCAGCCTGTGAGGATGGTTGTTTAAAGTTCATTCTGGAAGAATAATCAACTTCTCGGTTTAGTAGTTGCAAAAAGCAACTCTCATTATGTTTTATTCATTGCTCCTAGTAGCCTTGAATGATCAAGATTTATAAGTAACACATTTTGAGCTGCACATTGGAGATAAGACTTCTACACAAAGGATGTTTGACTATATTCTTCAGCCTCCACCTGGGAAACAACAACAACGTAGACCAAAGAGGGTAACCGAAGCACAAGCAAAGGCAAAGCGGCCAGTAATGCTAAATTAAAGAGCAGTAATTACCTAGAGGAGTCCAGGCCAACATACCTGCCATAGAACTTGAGCCCACAGTGATTTAAGTAAATGCTTGCCTTGGGTATCTTCCTAGTAACCATATGTACGTCTTTTTATATTCCCTGCCTCTCTTTACTTTTGCTGATCAGGCAGTGTGGGGTAACGGTTAAGAACTGGAGATTTGGGCTTAGTCAGATCTTGGTTTAAATCCCAGCTCTGACACTTGCTAGTCTTGTGGCCCTCAGCAAGCTATTTAATTTTTCTGAATCTCAGGTTTCTTATTTGTAAAATGGGGGTAATAATAATATTTATGGCATGAATATCTTCAGATACTATTTTCTAGTGGTGTGAATAAATTCTCTTTCCTTATATAAAAACCTAGCATTTGTACCTACTGTTGCCATAAAAACAAGAAGGCATTCAAAAGTAGTTCACAGCCACAGAATATGAATTATTATGATAATCTTCAGAAAGGTTTAGTAGCAGATTGGCCATGAGTTGATAATTGTTGAAGGTGGGTGATAAGAACATAGAGGTTTATTATACTGTTCTCTCTGCTTTGTTTATGTATAAAATTTTCCATAAAGAAAAAAAAAGGGCCTGGTAGATAAATGACTAAAACAAAGGACTTTATGAGAAAATATTATGGAAGATATCTCTATCACCACAGATATATCACAAGCAAAACTTACTTCAATTGCACCAATGGCCAGTGTCCTCAGATTCCTAGTGCTGAGCTAGAATATACGATAATAATTCCAGGATTTAGCATCAGAAGAGTAATCAGGATCACCTGACGCCAGAAGACAAACTATTGGAACAATTCAAAACATGATTCTAATGGTTCTTGTGTGGCATTCTTTGAAAAGGCTCCTTCTTACTAATCTACAATTTATATTACTAAATTTATATAAAAACTTAATGATGTATTCTTCTACTCCAGCCTTGGCACAGGTTGGTCTATCTGCAGATATTCTGGACCACCCATGTCATTTTTAATTGATACCTTGATAAAAACTCTGTGCCTGTGCATTAAGCCTTGTCTTTATATTAGAGATGTTTCTTTTATTATCTATGGTTTTTAATGATAATCTCATTGGCTATGGCCTTTTCTTAAGCTGTTATCAATAATAAATTTGGTTAAGTCAAGAGGCATCATTGAAGAGCTTTATTGTAAACTATACATGAGAAGAGCCCACAGCATGTCATATAAAAACTCCAAGTTGAGAGAGGTTCGCAGTGTCATGGGTTGAATTATGTCCCCCCAAAATGTGTATCAACTTGGCTAGGTCATGATTCCCAGTACTGTGTGATTGTCCACTATTTTGTCATCTGATGTGGTTTTCCTATGTGTTGTAAATCCTACCTCTATGATGTTAATGAAGCAGGATTAGAGGCAGGTATCTTAAGGAGGCAGGACTCAATCTACAAGATTAGGTTGTATCCTGAGTCAATCTCTTTTGAGATATAAAAGAGAGAGGCAAGCAGAGAGAGAGGGGGACCTCATATCGGCCAGGAGCCCACATCCTTTGGACCTGGGGTCCCTGTGCTGAGAAGCTCCTAGAGCAGGGGAAGATTGATGACAAGGACCTTCCCCTAGGGCGAACAGAAAGAGAAAGCCTTTCCCTGGAGCTGGCACCTTGAATTTGGACTTCTAGCCTCCTAGACTGTGACAGAATAAATTTCTCTTTGTTAAAGCTACCTGCTTGTGGTATTTCTGTTACAGCAACACTAGATAACTAAGACATAGCAAGTGGAGTAATGGCTTTACCAGGCTATTGATTCTACTTCTAATTTTTTTATCTCTGAACACTGTCTCACATTTTAAATGCTTATAAGAAATGAACCTGTAGCAACACCAGAAGTATATACAATGCCTTATTCTATTTCTAGATTGAGGTGCAGCAAAGGTGGTGAGACGCCACTGTTTAAGTCTTACATATAGTTAGGATCATGCCACTGCTCTACTCAGGGCCAGCTATTGGTTTGTTTCAAGAAAAAGTATAAGCTTAGTGGCACAGGAATCCCAAGAATCTGATTTTATGACGTGGAATTCATCAAACTACTCAAAAGGAAACACTTGAATGGAAAATTCCTTCTGTTCAAGATTAAAGACCACATTCTGTTGTTACCAGTTGTCTCTAAAAGTAAATTACACCATTGTCAGTTATACAACTTTCTTTATAACAGGACCTGGCATAATAAAAAGAAAACACTATGAGTCAGAAACCTGAGTTCTAGTCAAGCTTCTCTAATACCAGCTAGCTACATACCCCTGGGCAAGTCATTTAATCCCAACTTTACAGTCAGAGGATCACAGAATTATAGCTATTCTGTTACCATAGCAGTAAACACCAGGAGGTGGGGAGGAGTCCAAAAAAGGGCATTTTATTGAAACACAGCTATTCTAAGATAATACATCACTATAGTATACAATTGCAGGAACACTAAAGAAGCAAAGGGAATTCAAACCAAGGGGACAAAACTACCTGACACTGCACAGAATCTACACCATGCACAAAAATTATCAAACTAAGAAGTAGCCTGGTTGCTGAAAAAGAAATAAGAATGGGTGAAATTGAAAGGAAGTGACTTAACAAGAAGTTCCAGTGAAAGGGACAAGGCTAGAGAGACCAATGAAATCTTTTTACAGGGAGTATTAAGTACCCTTAGGTGTGTGGGGGTCATTAGTTCTGCTTACTGAGTATTTCCAGCTCTCCACCTTCAGGACACATGGTAGGATTGCACTCTCTGGCCCTCAGTTGGTCTCTGACCAAGTCTGACCAAAGGTATCTGAAAAAAAGTGACAAGTGTCACATCCAGAAATAAGATCGAATTGCCAGTGCAAGATCCTCCAGAGCTCTTGTTCCCTCTGCCACAACAATCAGCAGTGTTTCAGATGGTGGCTGCTTGGTTTGTGGCCTAGACTGAGGACTACATAATGTCTCCCACGTTACCTATGATAGACATGCGGTGTAGACAAGAAATAAACTTTTGTTATTTTAAGCCACTGAGATTTGGGAGTTGTTTGCTAGAGTAGCATAACCTACCTTGTCCTAACGGAGTAAATGGCAGTCATGAAGTCAGCACTCTACCTAACCAAACCAAAAACCAAACCCAGTGCTGTCGAGTCGATTCCGACTCATAGGGACCCTACAGGACAGAGCAGAACTGCCCCATAGAGTTTCCGAGGAGGATCTGATGGATTTGAACCACCGACCCTTTGGTTAGCAGCTGTAGCACTTAACCACTACGCCACCAGGGTTTCCACTCTACCTAACAGAGGACAAGAATAACTTGGCTGTTTTTCTCTGGGTAGATGAACCTCAGAAAGGGCTTTGGTGTTTCCCTGAGCTTGTGTCCTAGAATATTGTAAGGTTCCATTATGAATATGAATGAAAGTATATCACTGTTACTGGCAGCTAACAGTGGACACAAAAAATAAGACAGCTTAGGACAAAGTAGGCTCAGGGGACTAGTAACTTGATATAAATCCTTCCTCTCATTCCATTCCAAGTAAGCGCTAACTGAAAGTCATATGGCTTTTCAGTGGCCTGTCCAGAATAACTGGCCCCAGGCCAGTTTGAAGCAAGCAGGTGCCCTTCATAATAGAACTGGCACCTCCATTTGTCAGTCTATTTAGTAGCAGAGTGGGCAAAAAGCTGAATAAACAACAAAGAGAGGACTAACTTTTTACTCTGAGTCCCTTAAGGTGACCAGGTGGAGAACTGTGGTATACGATTTGAAGGATGAAGTTAAATATGTATCTATGTATAATTTAAGGCTATCTAGTCTTCACCTAAATTATTTTTTTTCCGGAAGACTCTAGGGATCAATGATAGTGCCCCAATCAAGCTTACTAGTAGGTAGAGAGGTACTAATAGACTAATGAATAGCACTGCAGGAAGCTGAGGCAGTAATTACAGGCTGTCTTGTTCGCATGACCTCTGCCCATTAGCCACAGGTAAAAAGGGGGTTGGGAGATAAGATACATCACAGTGGTATGAGAATAAGCTTCCAACGACAGCTGTAATATATTGAGTGCATACAGCCATCAGACACTTTAGAAATATTATTGCTAATCCTCACAACCATATGGGGTAGATATCCCTATTTTCCAAATGAGGAGACTGAGGAATATCAAGAGAGTGCAGAAGCCAAGGCAAGGGAAAGAGTCAAAAAGAAGTGAGTCCAGAGTAAGAAGCTGCAGTTAGTTCAATGAGGATAAGGGCTGAGAAGAAGCAATTTGATTTGTTGATTAGCAGGTGATCTTTAGGAAACTAATCTCAGTTAATGGGGTGGACAGAAAGCCAAAATACAAAGAAGTAAGCAATTAATGAGTGTCAGAGAAGTATACACAATAATTGTAGGCTATTCAAGAAATCTGGTACTTCACACACAGTTTACCTTTATTCACGTGAATCTCAACAGAGCTATGGACCATTTCTCCAGAAAAATGCACATACACACCAAATTTTACACACAATTTCAGGGAGTTTGAAGGCCCACCTGAAGCCCACTTAGGGACCCCAGCTTATGAATAAATGACATATACCAAATGCAAGATGGTGGATGTGAGGCTGTGGGAGTAGTACATGGGTGGCTTCAAGTGTCCCGGTAATATTTTACTTCTTAAGCTGGGTGATGGTCACACAGGTGTTCATTATATTATTTTAATATAATATATTTACGTATTTTATAACTTAGGTTGCCTAAAATATCACATAATTTTCTTTAAATAGAAAAAAATGGTTATGTAGTAGAATATCCTTGTTTGTAGGCAATACACACTGAAGTATTTGGGCGTGATGTGGCATAATGTTAGCAATTTACTCTCAAATGATTAAAGGAAAACATTTTTTGTGCTGTATCTAAAACTCTTCTGCAATTTTGAGATTGTTTCAAAATTTAAAAAGACTTAACACTAGAAAGAAAACAAATCGACAAACCAACCTCCTTAAACAAACACATTCTTTCACAGGTCTACAGGAAGACATAACCAAACTTGTAGCGATATGTTGTCGATTTGACTCTAAAGTACAACCTTTTATGTCAAAAGTCTCCTTTTCCCACTGACTTATACTCTGACTGAATACTGGGGATCAGCGGACAAAGCAGCAGCAATTTCCTCGGCACCTTTGGCTAGCACAAGTCTTTAAGGAGAATGGGAGCCTCAAGACACTCTCAAGGCTTCAAGGATTGGAGAACTCGTGCAGAGCGCTTGATACAGGTGCTAGACATCAAAACAGGAAAAGCTATGGATCTCTTTCAACTTGACCATTGGGCCTTCAATTCTTCCAGTAGTCCTAGGGTTGGGTGCGGTGTGGGAGTCTTAGAAGGGGGAAAGGAACAGAGGAGTTGTGAAATTAAAGGGTTGACACAGAATATACTGTTGCAAGACTCTTCCATTAAGACAGAAATGATTTTTTTTCTTGCCTTTAGTCTGAAAATTCTTTAAATCTTCAGACGGCAACACAAATCAAAAATCCTAATAAATTTGTTGCCAAATTTTGCCCTCCTAAGTGGGAAGGATACTTGTACAAATGACAATTTACAAGGGCAAAAAGTTAAGAGACTTGGTGGGTGAGAACTGGATCGGGCCACTGATTAGTTAAAAAGCAGAAACGTGCCTCCGATAGAAGAGAATAAATTGGCTGGTGTTAAGTTCTTAACAATAACCACCAAACCAAAAAAACCAAACCCGTTGCCGTCGAGTCTATTCTGACTCATAGCAACCCCATAGCATAGGGTAGAACAGCCCCATAGGGTTTCCAAGGAGCGGCTGGTGGATTTGAACTGCTGACCTTTTGGTTAGCAGCTGAACACTTAACCACCGTACCACCAGGGCTCCATAATAACCACATCAACAACAATAATGTTGTTGTTGAGTGCCTCCAAGTCAATTCTGACTCATAGTGACCCCATGTGACAGAGTAGAAATGCCTCATAGGGTTTTCTTGGCTGTAATCTTTACGAAAGGGTGGGTTCAAACTGCCAACCTTTTGGTTAGCGGCTGAGCATTTAACCACTGTGCCACCAGGGCTCCTTAACCACAATCACAGCAAGTAAGATTAATGACACTTACGGGGTCGCTGTGAGTCGTTTTTTTTTTTTTTAACTGGGTCTCAGGGTGTTACATGCATTCTCATTTAAGCCTCTCAATGACTCAACAAAGTAGGCAAGATCAGGTAAGGGGCCAAAAGAAATGAGGGAGATGGGTTTTGATGACCACTAGGGCTATAGACAAGAGCCCTGGTGGCACAACAGTTAAGTACTTGGCTGCTAATGGGAAGGGAGGAGGTTCAAACTCACCCAGCAGCTCAGCGGGAGAAAGATCTGGTGATTGCTTCTATAAGGATTACAGCCAAGAAAACCTATAGAGCAGTTCTACTCTGTCACATGAGGTTACTCTGATAGTACCTAATAACAATAGGGCTGAGGTGATGATTGTTCACAGGGTTCACTGAAAAAGAACAGTTAACTGAGGGGACATCTGGGAGCTGAAATCAAGCCTGCTCGCTGTTTACCAAGGTGTGCGTTGTGTTCTCCTCAGAGGAAAGGGTGCCTTTTTCTCATTTCCTCAAATACTTTGTGTGGGCTGGCAGCACCCTGATACCTCATGTTTTTGTTCATGCTATCTAATCTGTTTGTTTCCCCAATATTTAGTAGGGTCACAACTTTAAAAATCAGATGAATCATCTGTCCTGACCTAGAGAAGATTTCAAATCAGTGATATCCTTGAAAACACATAACATCCACATTTATCACCCATTTTCTACTATCCTCTTCAAGGCCCAGCACAAATCCTACTTCTGTGAAGTCTTTCCTCACTACAATGCAGCTAACCTCTTCCTTCTCTCACCTTCAATAGCAGTACTTCATTCTTTCCTAAGAAGTTGAACACCAGATTACTGTATAATTCAATGTTTTAAAATTGTGGAGGTATTTCAACAGTTCCACAACATTTGATTTTAATTTCACTAAAAATATATTTTAAATTATTTTAAAACTGTAATAAAACAGCATGCACTCAAATGGGTTACATACCAAAACATTAACAAATTGAAAACCACCACTGGCTCTGTTAATGTGTGCTGCAAAGTTAACTGTGTGTGTGAGTCTGGGGGCGGGGGGGGGGAAAGTTTTGTGTGTGGTTTGGGTAAATTAGAATTTTCTCAACCCTGCATAACCAAAATACAACAGAAATAAACTGGAGACTAAGATTGCAACTGTCATCTATAGCTAGCCTTCAATTTCAGATTTTTATGTCTTCCACCTCTTCATTCTTATTGACTTTACAAATAATTAATTGTTAAGAACTTTAACTTTAAAACAAGTTTATATTAGCAAAACACTGATTTTGATCTCATTTTTACACTGGAGTTCCATATGAGATTTTGATTGGGGAAAAAAGGGTCTGGTGCTATAAATTTTGAAAAACGCTTTCATTATTTTCTTCGTCATTATCAATGTCAACATCAACAACAGTATCTGTAAGCATGCTCTGAATGTCTATCTAGTTGCTTGGTAAAAGGTGCTATGAAGTATTTAGGTATCTTAGTCATATCTCAAAGACATAGTCATATAAATCTTACAATCTTCTACACTCACAAACAGAATTTCAAGAAGATAGATCCCAGGTATTTTAGACTTTTCTACCTCAACCCTCTTCCCTCTGGGTAAGAAAAAATGGTAACTCAAATCTTTACAGAACAAGGAAAAATGTCATTTAATTTTTATTCCCTTTCTTTTTTTTTTTTTTTCCAATAGAGAATTTGTTTCCCACAGGACGAATTCAGCCTCATGGACAGAGGTCCCAGACATTTCTGAGAAAGCTGATTTTTCTGAGGTAAAAAAAAAAAAAAAAAACTTTTTTTTTTTTAATGTTGTAGTGAGCTTTATGGGAAATTTTCACTGAAGAGCAAGTACCAACTCCCTGGTGGTGTAGTGGTTAAGTGCTACGGTTGCTAACCAAGGGTTGGCAGTTCGAATCTGCCAGGCGCTCCTTGGAAACTCTATGGGGCAGTTCTACTCTGTCCTATAGGGTCGCTATGAGTCGGAATCGACTCGACGGCACTGGATTTGGTTTGGTTTTTTTAACTCCCCCTCAATACAAGCAAACCAGATTGAAAGATAATGGCAAGCTAGCCATACTGTTGTTAGACAAAGGGGGAACTAGGACTTCAAAGATGCCTGGGGAGGTGCCCGCAGGCATAATCTGGTTGGGACCCAGGCCTCCAGAGGAGGTCACAAAGGTAGGGCAGGAGAGGTAGCCATAGCTTTGAGATAACTGGAAGAAATATAATAATACTAGCCCCCCATGAAGCTTGAGAAACAAGCTCAACAAATAATTAAGTAATACTCTCTAAAAATCCAAAAACCTGATGCCATTGAGTTGATTCCGACTCACAGCGACCCTATAGGACAGAGTAGAATTGCTCCATAGGTTTTCCAAGGAGTGGCTTGTTGATTGGAACAGCTGAGATCTTAACCACTGCTCCACCAGGGCTCCAATTTTCTCTCAACTGCCACCAAAATTGGCTCACTACTCTTTTCTAGTAAGGCAATTTCAAAGACTGACAGGAGAACAAGAATAATAACAATAATAATTTTACAGCTAATAACGTATTTAATGATTTCTCCTAAGGCCAAAGTTAGTGGTGGAGTCTGTATCTGAACCTAGGAATATTTGTCCCCAAATTTGGACCTCTTTTTGTTACAGCACTATACTCCCTAAACAAATACAGTACAAGGGAAAAAAGGTCATGAAATGGATCTCCAGACTTAAACATGGAATCCAAAAAGAGCTTGAGAATAGACACATACCTCATGACTTGCCTACGTTTTATAAACCTGGAAGCGGCAGATGTGTTGCATGAGTGGCATCTGAGGCCATGGCACACGCGTCCTCCATACATAAGTGGCAATGGTGTTACTAGGTGGGTGCAAACCACACCCCCTGACACTGTCGAAGGGGGTGACACCAAAATAACCCCAGGGTTCCAGGCGGCAGCAGAGGGTGGGCCAGCACCACCACCACCACTGGGGGAGGGGCCGCCAAGGCAATGGCATCACTAGGGTCGGTGTTACCCATCAACCAGTGTGGTAACTCATCACCTCCGTGCCCCGTCACCCACCAGTGACTAGGGTTTTGTCACCCAATGTGGTAACTCGTCACACCTCCTCCCACTCTCACCCGCCAGGAAGGGTGCTGGCAGCTGGGCCACGGTACCCACCACTGGTAAGAGAAGAAAGTCTCTGCTACAGAAGGGAGGAGCCGTGGGTGGGGGGGGGCAGTGGAGGGGTGGGCCATCCTGCAGCAGGTAGCTGGGCCTTGACTGGGGTGGGCAGGGATGAGCTGCTCCTTCCACTGTGCGGGGGGGGTGGGTGCTTTATCTCACACAATGCTTTGACCACCTCCCTCCACTCCAGCCTCTCCATGCTCCAGCCACACTGGCTTAGTTCTTGCCATGGTCTTCCCACAACAGGGGTGATCACAGTACCGGAACATAGTAGGCACTCAATAAATATTCATTGAAGGAAGGAAAGAAGGAAAAGGTAGAGACAGAAGAACAGAAAGAAGGGATACTTCAGAAAGATATTCACTCAACTGGGCCTTGAGGGAAGACTAAGCTATCCATCCACAGAGACAGTAAAAGGGCAGAGGATAGAAAAGCAACAGGAGTGAGTATGCATATCATGTTGAGCCAACATCAAATGTATAACTGTGATCTAAATATCGGGTACGTGAGGAAAATAACAGATGGGGTTGGATGGGTAAGCAGGGCCTGATGATGATGGCAATGGGGAGCTTTCATGAATGTTGGAGTGGCAAGATCATATTTGTGTTTTAGAATAGGCCCTTTGTTTGCAGAGAAGACGAATGATAGGAAAAGGGGTGAGGTAGCAGGAGAAGACTGAAATGAGTAGAACAGTCAGGCCTATTACAGGAGTCCAGGTAAGAGATATTAAAAAGCCTGATTTAGGGGGCAGCATGAAAAAAAAAATTTTTTTTTTATGGTATAGTGGGTTTTAACCCAAGATGTGCCATTTACTGAATTTGTGACCTTGGATAAATCAATTATTCTATCTGGGATGAGAATACTTGCCCTACATGTTTCTAAGGGTTGTCTTGAGCAACTAATAAAGTAATATATAGAAAGTGCCTTGTAAACTTAAAGCACTAGAAAATACATATTATTATAGTGGTGGAAGTAGAAAAAGAGATAAAGGGGACAATTGAGAAATATGACCATTCTTCCAGGCACACAATCTACAAATGAGAATCATCTCTGACATCTTCCTGTCCTTCATCCTGTCATATATCAGTTGTCAAAATTGGAAAAGGATTTTCAATTTTCCCTTTACATTAAAAGAAATAGGGAGAAAGTGAAAAGGCAACCTGCAAAATGGGAAAAATACTTGCAAATCATATACAAGACAAGGGTCTAGTATCCAGAATACATAAAACACTCAACAACAATAAGACAAACAACCAAATTGAAAAACGGGCAAAGGACTTGAACAGACATTTCTCCAAAGAAGACAAATGGCCAACAAACACATGGAAAGATGCTCAACATCATAAATCATTAGGGAAATGCAAATCAAAACTACCACCCACTAGAATGGCTATAATAATAAAAACATGGAAAACAATGTGTTGGTGAGAATGCGGAGAAATTGAAACCCTCATACATTGCTGGTGGAAATGTAAAATGTTTCAGCTGCTGTTGAAAAGTTTTGTGGTTCCTCAAAAAGGTTAAACACAGAGTTGTCATGAATTCATTGCCTCTGAGTCTATTACAACTCATAGAAACCCTACAGGACAGAGTAGAAGTTTCCCATAGGGCTTCCTAGGCTGTAATCTTTATGGAAGCAGACTGCCACATCTATCTCCAACAGAGCATCTGGGATGCTCAAACTGCCGATCTTTTGGTTAGCAGTCGAGCGCTTAACCACTGTGCATACCAAAAAAAAACCAAACCCAGTGCCGTCGAGTCGATTCTGACTCATAGCGACCCTATAGGACAGAGTAGAACTGCCCCATAGAGTTTTCAAGGAGTGCCTGGCGGATTTGAACTGCCAACCCTTTGGTTAGCAGCCGTAGCACTTAACCACTACGCCAACAGGGTTTCCAACCACTGCGCATATGACCCTTCAATTCCACTCCTAGGTATATATTCAAAAGAACTGAAAACAGGTATTCAAACAATTACATATACATGAGTGTTCATAACAACATTATTCACAATAGCTAAAAGTTAGAAACAGCCCAAATGTTCACCAACCAATGAGTGGATAAACAAACTGTGTTGTGTGTGTGTGTATATATATGTATATAAAACCCATCACCGTCAAGTCGATTCTGACTCATAGCAATCCTACAGGACAGAGTAGAACTGCCTCATAGGGTTTCCAAGGAGCAGCTGGTAGGTCCAACTTTTTGGTTGGCAGCCAAGTTCTTAACCTCTGTGCCACCAGGGCTCCGTGTGTGTGTGTGTGTGTGTGTGTACGCATAATGAAATGTTATTCAGCCTTAAAAAGGAATGAAGTACTGATACATGCTACAACATGGATGAACCTCGAAAACACTATGCTAAATGAAAGAACCCAGGTGTAGAAAGTCACATATTGTATGATTCCATTTACATGAAATATCCAAAACAGACAAATCCATAGAGACAAAATGCAGATTGGTGGTTGAAAGAGGCTGGGGGGAAAAAGTAGGGGAAGAAACTGCTTAATGTACAAGGGATTTTACTTTGGAGTACTGGAAATGTTTGGGAACTAGATAGAAGTGGTGGTTACACAACATTGTTAATGTACTAAATGCCCTGAATTTTCTACTTTAAAATGGTTAGTTTTATGTTATGTGAATATAGTCTCAATTAATTATAAAAAAAGAGAGAGAGAAAGAAGTAGGGGACACTTATGTGTGGATAAGGTAGGAGAAGAATGGGTATTAAATTGTATTTAGCACCTACCTTGTGTGTGGCATGTTCACGTGCATTCTCTCATCTAATGCAAACGACACTCTCAGGAGAAAGGTAGTATTATCCTTCTACTTTTTTTAACTTATGAAGAAATTGAGTTACAGAAAGGTAAAATGAGTTGTCCTAGTTCACTCAGCTAATAAGTGTCAGAAGGCAGAGCCAGCATGAAAACAAAAGTCTGATTTGCATCCTATCTTTTAAACATTTCACCATTGAATCAAGTTGTTATTTTTTCATCAAAACAATCATTGCTGGTCTTATTAGTAATTCTTTTTCTTTTTTTAGTAATTCTTAATACTGACAAGGAAAAGGCAGTTTTTGCAGGCCGTTAAGAGTAGATCTGCTTATTTCAAAGTCATCTATTGATTGCCTGGGATGTATGTCTGGTAGTACCCTGGATGCTGAAAGTACAAGGTCAACGAAGGTGACATAGACATATAAGCACAGTGATTTCATCACCAATTGGTAAGTGCTAGCAAAGAGACCCAAAGAGCCTTGGAGGCACAGGGAAGGAAGAATGAATTCTTTCTGAAGAGGTCTGGGACTGTTTCATAGAGGAAATGACATTTGATCTGGGTATTAAAGATTAGGTTTTAAAGGTGGAAGTGGTGAAAGTGGAAGTGGTAGAGAAGGATATTCCAAAGAGGGGAGAACATATGCAAAAGCAAAGAATTGTGAAAGAACATAAGCGATTTCGGAATGGTGAGAAGTTCAGTTAAAATGGAGTCTAATATACACTGTGAGTTTGGGAAGAAATATACAGACATGAGGCTCGAAAGGTGGCCAGATAATAATGGTCCTTAAATGTGCCAAGCCAAGAAGTATTCTATCCTGGAGCAGACAGGAAACCAACAAAGGTCTTAAAGCAAGAGATAACATAATTGGACTTGTTGTTAGTAAAATAACTCTAGCGACATTGCAGGGCTCAAAAGGGAGTCAAGAGGTAGGAAAAACAGGAGGCTATTACTGTATAATGAGGTTTGGAACCAACAGAATATGAATGGAAAGGCCACCTTCTACAGTTTAGGCAAAACTAATGGAACTTGGTGAGAAGGATGGAGATAACAAGTATTGGTGGCTAACTCTGTAGTTTCTTGCTTGAAACTCAGTGGATGGTGATGATATTTAACAAAAATAAATGATTAAAGATCATAGCAGGTTGGAGTGTCATGGAGCTAGAAAATAGGTTCATCTTTGAATACACTGTATTTGTGGCAAGAAAAATAATAATAGCTGGCATTGATTGAGTGCTTATACTAAGTTCCAGACGCTCTTTTAAGTACCTTGTATATATCAACTCTTTGAAATACAAGTGCAAGGGCTTACTAGACAACTGGGAATATAGGTTTGGAGCTCAAAAGACATTTCTGGGCTGGAGATATAAATCTGATAGTCATCAACGTAATGGAGGGGTAGTTAAAACCACTGATGTAAGAAGAGGGCAGGAAAAAAATGCTGAGAAAGATCACAATTTAGGTCCAGGGAGTGATGAAATGATAAGCTCCATGATGACAAAGATCATGTCTGACTTCTTCATCATTGTATCACTAAAGCCTACCATATGTACCGCTTGGAATACAGTAAGTGTTCAATAAATATTTGTTGTATGAATAAAATAAAAAGATCAAATAAGAGTAGGTAGAACCAATGAGGTATAGTATCCTGGAAGCCAAAGGGGAAAAGGAGGTTTTCAGAATGACTGGAAAATGCAAAATACTACCGTAGGGAAGTCAAATAGAATGATGACTGAAAAGAAACCACTGGGCTTGGCAGTTAGGTGGCCATTAGTATCTTGAGTGGCAGTTCTGGTGGAACAGACTCAGTCTATACTGTAATGGATTGAAGTGTAAAATGGCTGTTGAAGAGTAGACCAAAGCAAAGATAAAAACCAAACCCGTTGCCAAGTCGATTCTGACTCATAGCAATCCTACCAGACAGAGCAGAATTGCCCCATAGACTCTTCAAGGCTGTAAATCTTCATGGAAGCAGACTGCCACATCTTTCTCTCACAGAGCGGCTGGTGGGTTTGAACCGCCAACCTTCTGGTTAGCAGCTGAGCATTTAACCACTGTGCCCCACCAAAGCTCTTTTGAAGAGTAGACAGTGACCAGAAATTTGGTGTTAATATGATTGAGGGGGTTAGCGTTATGGAGGAAGATGCAGACAAGGCTTTTTTGTTTTGTATTATTTTTATAGTGGGGGCAACTTCAATACGTTTATAGAAGAAAAGATGAAACCCTATAGATTAAAGATGATAGAGAGTGGATAATTGCTCCTAGTTAATTTTTCCATCGTTATTTTCCCTTGGGCATGCTTACCAGGTCTTCTATTTACATTTAGTTAGTTAGACTTTAAAACAAGTTATAGCCCTATGATCTCCCTCACTGGGACATTCTGTCAGCTCAAAAACACTTGATAGTTTAATACAACATTGTGCTTCCCTAATATGTTCTTTCTATATGTGCATGTAATGTACTGTTACCTAAACAGCAAAAAGCAATACATAATGAGAGACTGACTTGATTTGTAATCTTTCACTGAAAGCACAATTAAAAAAAAAAAAGTTAAATGTAGAAATACCATATGACTCAGCAATTTCCATCCTAGGTTTATACCTAGAAGATGTGAAAGCAAGAATGCAAACAGAAACCTGTACATCAGTGTTCACTCCAGCACTTTTCACACTAGCCAAAAGGTAGAAACAACCTAAATGTCCATCAACAGATGAATGGATAAATAAAATGTGGTGTATGTATATATATATAAAGGAGTATTACTCAGCCAGAAAGAGAAATGAAGTCCTGATGCATGTCACAACATGGATGAACCTTGAAAGCATTATGCTGAGTACAAAAAGTCATTCACAAAAGGACAAATACTCTATGATGTCACATATATGAAATAAGCAAATACGTAGAAACCAAAGATTATTAGTGGTTACTAGAGGCGGGAGGGAGGGGAAAAGAGGGAGTTTTTGCTTAGTGGGCATTTAGTTTATGTTAATGGTGGTGGAATAATTTGGAAAACAATAGTGATAATGGTTGTATAGCACAAAGAATGTAATCAATGTCACAAAATTATACACGTCAAAATTGTTGAATTACTGAATGCTTCATTGTATATATTTTCACAATAACAAAATTCTTAGATAAAAAATAATAAACAAATAACCTGGAAAAAAAAACCAAGACATATTTGATAAGTAATCTATTTGCTTCGTTTTTATATTAATGGGTTAATTAGAGCAACAGCATACTTGCTCCTGTGATTTGGTTTGACTGTAATAAGCCTATAGAACATAGGGGCATATTTATTGGAGACTCCATACTATGCTTAAAATCTAAAAGATTGTAGGGATTCATAGTCATTACAAATACTCTAAAGCCTGAAAAGCCTTAGAAAGTGACGTCAGCTAGGGATTCTTAAGCTTTTTTAATGCCATGAACTATTTTGGCATTCTGATGAAGCCTACGGGCTCCTTTTCAGAATAATATTTTTAAACGTATAAAGTAAAATACATGGGATTACAATGGAAACCAATTATTTTGAAATATAATCATCAAAATATATGATAAAACACATGTGTGATATGGTAATATATCTACTCTTTTAGTAGCACATTAAATAAAAACAACTAGTAGTGGGTCTAATGACTACCATTAATTCTGAAGATGAATGCAAATGTTATTTTGAGATCTATAAAACTGTATTATTACATGCAACGATCTGAGATTTACATTTGTGACCTCAGAAACCAAAATCCACTGCCGCGGAGTCAATTCTGACTCATAGCGACCCTACAGGACAGAGGAGAACTGCCCCATAGGATTTCTAAGGCTGTAAATCTTTATGGAAGCAGACTGCCACATTGTTCTCTCCCCAAGCTGTTAGTGGTTTTGAACCGCTGACCTTTTGATTAGCAGCCAAGTGCTTTCGTAGTACTAATATCACTGTGGTTTGTGGCCTAGATTCATAATCGAAGATGTTAAATTTCAATTAGAGACTTTCCCTATCCAAGTTCACAGACTTTCTAAATTCTATCCATGGACCCTTTGGTGGTCCATGGACCTTAGATTAAGAACCCCTGGTTAAGCAGATCTGACTTTAGCATTAGAACTGAAATTAATCTGCGTACATGCCTATGACCCAGTTCTGCTCAGAGGTTTTTCACTGCAGCTGGCATGTGACATAGAATGTTACAACTACCATTATGTATGTAGTCCAAGAGGCACATAGAAGTAAATCACTCTACATCTCTCTGTACCCTATACCCTATCTAACTCTCTTTTCTTGGCTCAGAATCAGTTATGAAAACCCCTTCATTTCTCATGCACTCTCAACTCAGAATTTTCATCCAAAAAACAGCATGTCTAGTGTCTCTTCCATTTAAGCCAACCAAAGATGCTTGTTCTAACTCTTTAAATATCTCATAAGAGATATTTATGAGTTATTTACTAAAGGTATTTCCTACATAATCAGAGTAGTTGCCTGTCTCCCCCTAGTTTGCAAGGTCTATGTTATAAATTTCCATGGTATTCCTCACATCTTTACCATGTCACTCATTTTCCCCTCTCTTGTCTTAAAATAAAGAGCCCTGGTGGCACAGTGGTTAGGCACTCAGCTGCTAAAGGAAAGGTCGGTGGTTTGAACCCACCAGCCGATCAGCAGGAGAAAGTTGTGGCTGTTTGTTTCTGTAAAGATTACAGCCTTGAAAACCTATGGGGCAGTTCTACTCTGTCCTATAGGGTCGCTATGAGATGGAATCGACTCAACGGCAGCAGGTCTTGTCTTAAAATATACTTTTATTTGACTGGTCAATGATACAAATATATTATCATCCACATATTATTCATTTATGTAGTCATCTGATAATTCATTTGATGAGTTATCTGTATCAATATCATCAGTCATCCCAAAATATGTATTCTATGTACATAGACATACACATATATATATAATATATAGTACTATAATTATTCATAGCTAGCTGACATGAGATATTTGCTAGCAGGCAAAGCAGAAGGCTACTTTAAGAATCCATGGAGACACAGCCTCAAACAAGGCAAATACTCCTGTTGATCTCTAGAGTAGAAAGAGATTTTTCTCCATCTCTTAACTCCTGTAACACTCTATTCATACTCTGATGACCGCGAAACTTTAATAACTGTAGAAATCACAATGGAGAAGACCAAGGTGGGCAAGTTACAACTTTAAAGATGGAAATTTGTATTCTATGAGACCTTAATTTGAATATGGCTAAAGACATCTTATCTATTGTCTCTTCAGAAGGGACAAAAGACATGTTTTATCCTCTCCCACCCCTCTCCACTCAAATAAGTCTCCCACCAGGCTTTTAACCCTTAATTATGCTTGATTGTATTAGGGCCTTTCTTAAAAGCAGATTTGGATGGGAGCAAAGTGGGAAGAAAACATAAGGACTCTGACCACTTTGAGACACATCTTATCTCCTAGGCATACTAGCCTATGATCAGCTTTGAATCTTTCTAGCCTTTTTTCTAAGATGCTGCAGGTACATGCAGATAATTATTTATCATTAAATATTCTATTTTTAAAGCAACATAATGACCACCATTGTCTGAGAACATAAACTCCTAGAGAGCTAGGCACTATGTCTAAATAAGCCTTTGTGTGCTGTGCCTAGCCTAGCACAGCACTTTAAGTAGTTAGGCACTTAAAAATGAAAGATGATTACAGATATTCTGAAAACCCAGGCTCTATCTTATGCAGATAGATTGTGCAAATACTTCACGTGAATGAAGATCATCAGTCCTTTAAAAGGAATTTAATGGAAAATCATTCTTTAATCCTGGGTTTTAACATTTAGCTTTTCATTCCTGTATATAGAATTGCTTTATAAACTCTCACAGAGAATTCACAAGCACTTAAATGGTCCTACCTTTAAAGGCTCACCAATATTCCGTTATTGGCTCTTTAACATTCACAGTGAAGTGACTCTTTCATAAATGAAGTGCAATGTAGTTCCTGTCCATCTACTTATAATAGTTATTTTTCATTAAAATTAGATAAATCAGGTACAGAGAATTCAAATGTCTAAAGCCACCTGAAAAGTGAACGACACTACAAACCCAGCAGATAAACTAGAATTGTGAGTACAAGATGAGAACTAGCCAACATAGATGAGAATCTACTGCAAAGACTGCACAGGAAAAAAACTTTCCCTCAGAAAAGGCATCTTCTGAGAACTTACCCAGTGATTCTCCTCTGATCCATCTCCTCTTTGCCATTTTTTGAAATAAAAAGGTGTTATACCATCAAAGATACTATGCAGAAGTAAAAAACAGATGAAGCTGCTGCGGACTTAAATAATGCAAAAAATACGGTGATATCTGCGTATCTTGAGGATTATTATAGTCTTACCAGGGTCAATCACACTGATATAGCAGGAGACATTGTAAAGCAAAGAGACAGAGCCTAAAACCCACACACTAAAGCAGTACTTTCATTTGGAGACACAATTAAATACTTCCAAGAACTGGAGAAATCATCCTCCAGTGGCTTTATTATTAAGTGATGGTATAACAGTGTTTTAGAAAACAGTCACCTATCTGGAATAATCTGTTTAGCACTTTCCCCAAAAGTACACTGAACAAGATCAGCCAAAGTCTGAAAATAAGGGTTTTGCTGGAGGGTAGTCTGCCCAAGCATGGCTCTTACAAGTAGCAGAATTTCCAGACAAATTGTTAACCAATCCAAATCTGGCATTTCCAATAAATGTAGTATCGAGCCTCAAGGTAAACCATAACTAAACTTTTATAATCAAGGAATAGAAGAATTGCGCAGAGCTCCACATCAATATTTCCTGCTTGCAAGGTCTAGAATTTACTTATGTAAGAACTGACGTTCTGAGTTAAGGGGTCACAAGATACTGGAATTCAAGTTTTCTGGCACACTCCACTTTTCATAGGAGAAATCATTTCACTTCATTCTGGTATTTTCTTAAAGATATCATATGCCAGGTTAAAGTAATCCATTATTTTCATAAATGTCATCAGGTAATTTTATTATTTTGAATTGAGTAAAAAAAATTTTTTTTTAGGCTCTATAAATAGTATTTTGAAATATTTAAAGTATTTGAAAATAGAGTCAGTCAGTTAAAAATATCTAAACCCACAAGGTAAATATTTGGAACATTATATTCATCTGTCATCTACATAGTGAATGACTTTTGCTATTATTAAGAGTTCTTTTGAATAGAGCAGAGAAACGTTGCTCAATAGTTGAACAACTTCGTGTTTAAACTCAACAGTTAACTTTATTTCTGCCAGCATAAATAGCTAGCGACACCAGAAAACTGCAGCATCTCTGATTATTCGGGTTGCTCCACCTTTGGTATATTTTCCTAGTAACTCCATGGGAGGTCTTAATCAAACCTTTCTTGACCAGATGTCAGCACAAATTCCTTTGCTTGTAGTCCCTAGATGATTTGATGAATGATATTTAAACAACCTATGAAATGTTAACTTTTAGATAGTTTGTTTTTCTGCCCTAACCCCTTAAACTTTTAACTTCCGGATAACACAGAAAACCAGTAAAAGCAAACATCAGGGAGAATTTGAACATCATTTGGTGGTATCAGTTCAGTTTAGGTAGTTTAAGGAATTCAGATGTTGTCACCTGGCACTGCCAAAGAACTCCCAAGTAAATACTTAAATTTAACTCCCGTAACGTCCGTAGCACTTTCAGGTCCCAATCTTGCGTACACCTCCCACTCTCAAACTTATGTGTCAATTCATGTTCTTGCAGACCAGCGAAAATTACATTTCTTCTACATTGGTGATCGATGCATAGGAAAGCATCAGATGCTATCATGTAAGTTGTCCGGGAAGAGGCTCAGAAAGTGTGCATCTCGTGTCTTCTACTTTTATTTTCCCGGCCCGTTATGAAATTTTTGGACAGAAAAATGCCTGGATCCCAAAGACATTAGCTTGACACTGTGCTATTCCTTTTCCAAGAACCCCATTAACCCCCATTAGAAACCAGAGTGGTGGGAACTCTGTCGCGGTGCAACCCTCGGTAACCCTCTAACACAAACACAAGGGGTGGGAAAAGGAGGAGGTTAAAGGAGGAGGAAAAGGGATCGGGAAAAGAGACTCACCGCTAGTGCCAGTTCCTCGGTCAGGCACAGCGTAACCAGGAGCAGCCACAACCTAAAACGGGAGGGAGGGTGAGTAACATGGGCTCCCCAGGCTCCGGGATCCTGCGTCTGCCGGTAGCCCCCTCCCCCGAGTACTTTTTGCTAACTGCTCCCACGTTCTCTGCAGAAGTACAACTATAGTCCCGGCCGGGTAAAGTAGCCCGAAGTAGGAAAGAGGAGGAAAGCTCGGGGCAGCAACAGCTCACCCAGCATGCATGTTTGCTGCTGCTCCGGAGCTGGGTCCAGGGAGACTGCTAAGCGGCTCCGTAGCCTCGGCTCATCCGGGCTCAGCTGATGCTTGGCGGCTGCTTCCTTACTCAGGAGGACGGGGTTACAGGGGCGAAACGGCCCACTTCAGAAGAAACTAAACTCAGCTTCTAGATAAGAAGTGTCCCAAAGGGAAACACGCTCAGCGGTGCCCGTTACAACTTGCCGTACTCAGGAGATAGTCCCATGTAGTAATAGAGAAAGGAATGGAGGGGAAGGGGCGGGGCCGCCTGCTGTCAATCATCCCCCTACCTTAGGCAGCCGATTGTCTTTCCCACTTTCAGGGACCTTGGGTACACGTAACAGCCCCACGTATCTCCGCGGCTTCACGCACAGGCCGGTAAAGACCGATACGCTAAACCTACGCATCAACACACCATACACTTCCTTAAGCCACTGTTAACTGTTACACATATATAGGCTTAAGCATACAAGTCCTACATAGACATATGGTCCCAAAAGTAGCCTTGTACACATGCTCAAATACACACAACCCTTGTTCAAACTGTTTATAACTGAGCTGTGGAAGCAGGCGTGGAGGGAGTGGGCTGACGGCGGGTAGTGGTGGTTCTGGAGTTGCAAATCTACTCTAAGCTGAATAGGACCTAAGGATAAAGGGACCCCATGAAATAGGTCCAAAGCCTTGAAAGACTACTAAACCAGTGGCCTTGGAGGCTATTCTGACTTATGGTGACCCCATGTCTGTCAGAGTACAACTGTGCTCAATAAGGTTTTGAATGGCTGATTTTTCAGAAGTAGATCACAAGACCTTTCTTCCCAAACCCAACCGCCAATCTTTTGGTTATCAGCAGAGTGAGTTTAACTATTTGCACCACCCAGGGACTCCTGAAAGCCTTTGTTGTTGTTAGCTGCCATGGAGTCAATCGATTTTCTATTCATACCTATGGGGCAGTTTCACTCTGTCACATGGGATCTCTATGATATGAAAGACCCTAAGGGGTAAATTCTAGGGTCTGAGATAACAGAAATGTTCTGATATGAAAGACTCTAAAGGGGTAAATTCTGAAGAATTCTTCAGGAAATTCCTGAAAGATTCTCCAAGGAGGCCACATATTTTCTGGGCCTGCTGGTGCTTTTAAAAATTCACATATCAGAATTACCAAAGTAATGTTCAATCTACTTTATTTTGGAGACATCAATTCAACTGCCATTAACTCCATATAAATTTTTCCAAGTAGGTATTTGTGTTAATTAAAGGAAAACTGCACTAAAGTTATTTAATCCCCTGCCCTAAATCCCTCTGAAACACAACTACAAGGACAGTCAGTACCTTTTACCTAAGCTCAATATTAAAAAAAAAAACAAAACAAACCCGTTGCTATCTAGTAGATTACGACTCATAGCGACCCTATAGGACAGAATAGAAGTGCCCTACAGAGTTTCAGAAGGAGCACCTGGTGGATGCCTACCGCATACCTTTTGCTTAGCAGCTGTAGCACTTAACCACTATGCCCGCCACCAGGGTTTCCAAGCTCAATATAGGAAGTCAATATTAGTTATGGCATTCAATGTAGCTTCATAAAGATATATGAATGTATTATGACAACATTCAAGTATATGATAAACACTAATATCTACTGAATGCTCCCAAATTTCATAGAACACTCATATCTTACTCACACACATATACTATACATATGTGCAATTTCTTAGTTCTTCAACTATAAGGAAATATTTAATTATACATACACATATTTTTCTAATATTTTCACATCTTCTGCTACGATGTAGAAACTCTCTGTCCTGCAAGCAGTTGGAAGGCAAACAACACCATCAGTCCAGGGAGCAACGATCAAAATTTGTTCCTAATGATTAACACTAAAAACGCAGCGACCTCTGAGATCTATCCGCTAAAAAAAATAGTCCCAGCTCAGGTCTATTTGTATTGGCTTTGGTGCTCACACCAATGAGAGTGGGCCTGGGTAGGGAAGAGTAGTATCAACGGTGGGTGAAAGTAAACGAATAGAAAAGCTTCCTGGTTGGATTCGTGGTGCTCAGTCAACTGGTCTGGAAGTTTCCCTCCCTCAAATAACTGAGCGTCACTCCCTCACAGGTTGCTGGTGCAGTCTAAAGCTGTGGCGGAGGGATACTCAAATTCCCAGCGCTGGTGGGGAGGAGGGCGGTGCAGGGGAAGAGAGGGAGGAAAGTAGATCTGTAGTACTTGAGTGAGGGAAAAAGTTTGCAAGTCTGGACAGAAGGGAAAAGTGCTCCGGAGAGACCGGCTTTGGGGAGGGGAGGGGGGAGGGAAGAATAGCTTCTTTTTGTAAATTTTTTTTCCTCCCTTCTTAAAGAGCTTCTTTCTCCTGACCCAAAAGGACCAGCACAATTGGGACACCTTCGCTGTCCCTCCTGGCTCTAGATCTCTTCCAATAAACCCTCAAGATTATGTCAGTTGGTCAGAGCCAGCCGGGGATTTCGTGTGGGTGCTGAAGGAGCTGCGGAAGCAGGAGAAGAATGAAACTGCGTGGAGTCAGCCTGGCTGCCGGCTTGTTCTCACTGGCCCTGAGTCTTTGGGGGCAGCCTGCAGAGGCTGCGGTAAGTCCTTCCTTCTATCCCCCCCACCTCCCGGCCCATCACCTCACGCTGAAACCACTTTTTGTCTTTTTACCTTCTTTTCTCCTAGGTCTTGGCTAGGGAATTCATATTTGCCTTCACTTGTTTAGAAAAAACATTTACAACGCCGGTAACTCAAGCCTTCTGAAGTCCAAGGGAGAACTTTAAGTGTTTAAAAATAGGGCTGCTTGCTTCCCTGCAGCTAGCTGCTTTGGGGGCAAGAGTAGAGCCAGGGCTAGGAGACGCTTGTTAATTGTTCACTGAGCTTTGGTGAGTATTTAAAACTTTGCCTCCGCACCCTCCACACTCGGGTGTTTCCCTGCCTGGCGGCTAACTTTTTCACTGCTTGTACGCAGCCCACGCACTCTTTAAACATTGTGGCTTTTAAACTTTTAATATTATGGCTTTTTTAAAATCCAGTTTCCATCAAAATGTTTAGCGCCCCGGAGTTTCTTCCCTTATGCTCTTTTCCTTTAGCAACATGAAACTCCCCTACCTCAGGTTAGTAAAGCCGCTGTAGAGACTGTATGCCCCTTTTGACATCCTTGTTATGAATGCTGAGGTAACACACCAATAAGGTGAGGTGTATAGATGGATGGCCTCAGGCTTCAGGTCTTCAGCGTCTTTATTATTATTATTTTTTTTAAGTTCTGGGTTTTTGTTTGTTTTAGTTTTTTTTTAAACTCACCAAGGCACTTGAACAAATCGAGAATTTGTCTATCACCTATTTAAAGGGAAAGACCTCTTTTCAAAGGAGAATGCTTGTTCTGCTTTAAAGGAGCGTGGGGGAAGACTTAATGTGAAATCACAGAGCAAAGAGTTCCACTCAGTTTTAGAAATGAAGGATTAAAACCCTGTGTTGTATCTCCTAGAAAGTACCTGAGTAGTCCCACCCACTACCCTTCTGGGTATAAGAGGCAGATGTAAAGGAATGAATGACTTTGTCAGAGAAGATGTTCTCCAGCCTGATGCCCATGGTCCTTAATTTTCCTTAACCTCTAAAGAATAAGTTATTTGACAGTTGATTTAAATGTTATATTTGAGTGATCAGAGTATGTGGCTTTAAAAACACTTTAAAATGAGGTCATGGTTTAGGCCTTCACATGGTTGAACGACTAAAAATTCTTCATATGCAGCTGCTATGTTACAGTTTATTTGGGTCCCCTTTCAAGTTCGCTATCTAGCTTCCTATCTTCCTTCTATCTTCAGGAAATGTGTACTTAAGGTATAAAAAACTAATTTTCGTATTACTCTAAGCATAACGTAATTATGATGGCAATCTGCTGAAAAATGCATATCAAATATTTTTAACTATGCATGCCATAATTTGCTTCCATCAAAGTAGGTGAATGATTTGAAATTGCTTTTTTGACACACAGCATCGGGGTGAGATTTAGTCACTTAACAGGGCTACAGACCATGGAATACAGCTACAATTATGCTGTTGAGAATCGTTAATTTTAAGATCATATTCTTGGTGCTTTCTGCGTATGGTATTTAACCCAGGAGCAAAGATTTTGTGGATGTTTGATATTTCTCAACTTTTTTCTTTCTGACATTGCTTTTAATAAATGTGCATCAGATACCAATTATACAGGTAGATATACCAACACTATATATCAAAAAAAAAAAAACTAGTGCCAGTTTCTATCAAATCGATTTATATTAAAAGTGAGATTTATTTTTATGATTGACAAAACTTGGAAACAAGCTTGTTTTCTTGGACTTTTAAATCAGTGGTTGAGTTTTCATGAGAAAATTACAGAAGACACCATACAGTTTTTTTCCTCCTATATAATTTTTAAAGTACATTCTACATCCCATTTTCCTATCATTAGGATATTATGCCTCTAATAAAACAAGGGTTTGTTTTTCTTGCTTCATACATCAATATCCTAGTCAGATGAATGTTTTAATCATCTAAAAAATATGAATGGTATCTGCTCTCCATACTAGTGCTGGGGATATTGGTGACCTTCTCTAAAGCAAAACTGACTGGTAGTAGGACTCATTGTTGACTGAAGTAATCAGGAAGAGCATTGCTACTTAAACTGCTTTAATATTTCACAGCTTAAAAAGTGATTTCTTTATCTCTGAAACCATGCTAAATTATTGGGATACGACAAATATGTGGAAGATTTTGACTTTAGGTATTTATTAGGTGGAATAATGTAACCTTTCTGCTGAAAGCTTAGCAATAAGAAAAAAAGGCAGTTTTAGGTTGGCAATGTCATTTCTAGTCATGGAAATAACATGTTTTTATGTAAAGGTAGTTATACCTGTATTGAGTAACTGTCAACAGGATATAACCTTAAATTCATGGATAGGGTATGTAAAATTATGCCTCTTCTACTATACAAATATTAGTAAGTTGCGTGTGTGTATGTGTACAGTAGAGTGTATTTAAAAAAAAAAACATTACCATCGAGTCAATTCCGACTCATAGCAACCCTACAGGACAGAGTAGAACTGTCCCATAGGGTTTCCAAGAAGGGCTTGGTGGATTCAAACTGCAGACCTCTTAGCAGCCGTAGCATTTAACCACTACGCCACCAGGGTTTCCATAGAGTGTATAAAAAAAAAAAAACCTAGTACTGTGGAGTCGATTCCAACTCATAGCGACCCTGTAGAGTGTATAGGTGTCTCTAATTTAACTGTACTATCTTTTTTTTTTATCTTTGTGGAACTCCTGGTGGCATAGTGGTTAAGTGCTACGGCTGCTAACCAAAGGGTCGGCAGTTTGAATCTGCCAGGCGCTCCTTGGAAACTCTTTGGGGCAGTTCTACTCTGTCCTATAGGGTCGCTATGAGTCGGAATTGACTTGATGGCACTGGGTTTAAGTTTTTGTTTTTTTTTTAATATCTCTTTGTAGGAGCCCTGGTAGTGTAGTGGTTAAAGCGCTCAGCTGCTAACTGCAAGGTCAGTGTTTTGAACCCACCAGCCACTCTGCAGGAGAAAGATGTTGCAGTCTTCTTCCATAAAGATTATAGCCTTGGAAACCCTATGGGGCAGTTCTACTCTGTCCTACAGGGTCACTCTGAGTCGGAATCTACTCAACAGCAATTTTTTTTTTTTTTTGGTATCTTCCTTCCTTTGTAACCAGTGCCAAGAACCTATCAAGGATAAGAGTGTGGTTGGTGGCCATGGAATGATTTTTCCTCTATGATTATCCTAGGCCACTGGAAGAATTTGTCATCATTGTCATGATCATTGTCATGATAGCTTACATTTTTGAGTGTTAACTATATGCTAGGCATTGTGCTAATATGGTAATATACATTATCATTTTTTAATCTTCACAACAATCCTGTTAGGTATATATCATTATTTTCCTAATTTTCACAGATGAGGAACCTACAGGTTTTAGAGGTTAAGTAACTTGCCAAAAATCACATAGGTAGTAAGGTGTGGAGCTGAAAAACTGAATTTAGGCAGTTTGACTCCAGATTCTTTGCCTATGACACACTATCTTTGCCCTTGACTCTTTCGTATGTGGTCTATAGGGATTTATTTGCTGTTCAGAGTGTTGGAATTTCTGGTACTTTTTTTTTTTTTACAGAGGAGGTGAAATGGGAATGATAATGGGGATTACATCTCTTCCTGCTGATGTTAGGAGAAGCAGCATGGTATAATTGAAATAGCTTTTGGCTTAGAACCAAAAGATCGGAATTTGATTTCTGTATGTCTATGTACAGAGAGAGAAATTTTAAAACAATCAAAATGCAATTGCTTACTGCAATTTGTGTGGTTTTATGCAATCATAATATATAAAAAGTTAGATTTATAAAACAGTTATCATTTGGGGTAGACAATATATTTTGAAGAAATATTTGTCTTATGATTGCTTTAATTGGTTCATTTCCATAGTAATTTTAGATGCACCTAACTTTTTTTTTTTTAACTTTTCAGCAGCTTGTCTATTGTGAAAAAACAGGGTACGTGTGTATGGTGGCACACTTTGCTTGAGCTACTCAATCATTTAACAACGATTGTAAGGATGGCACAGGACCGGGCAGTGTTTCGTTCTGTTGTGCATAGGGTCGCTGTGAGTCAGAACCAACTCGACGGCACCTAACAACAACAACTCAGTCATAGGGTTTAGTTTTGATTTTGTTGTTTTTACCAACTTACCTACCCATCGTATCCAATTTTATTGACTCAACTACTTATATACTTTTAGTCTGGTGCATATATTTATTTACGTATTTCTTTGTGACTATGTAAGACTGTATACTTTTTTCCTATTTTTCCTTGGCTTTTGACGTTTGTAGATGCAACCCATGAGATTCTTTACCATGGATGATTAACCTTGATAACTTGGTTAAGGTGGTGTCTGCCATGTTTATTCCCTATAAAGTGACTGTTTTTTCCTTGCTCACAAAGTGAGCAGATCTTGTGACACTGTGAGGGGCAATACTGTGAGACTATGTAAATATCTTCTTTCTCATCATACTTGTATCCATTAATTTTAGTATCCATTGATAATTATTGCATGAATAATTATTACTGTGACTTTGCCAAATGATGATTTTCAATTTGCAACATTTTCCTAAATGTATTAAATGAATTCTACCGTATGGGGCAGTTCTATTCTGTAACAAAGAACTTTCTCTTCTCCCTATTTATTCAGTTGTTTATATCTGTATGGACTTATAAATATTTGTTTTATTCTATGGGTTATAATTAATTATACTATTGTTACTATTTTTTTTTTTTGCTCAAATTCTCCCCAGTTTGGACAACAGGAACCCCTTCAAGTTGACTCCTGTGTCCTTTCAATATATCCCCATCTTTATGTGAGCACTGCATTACTTTCTGGCACCACAAAATGGTCCAGGCTCATTTTTGTACTTTCCCTGTCCCAACCCTGGAATCAGCTACTTCTCCAGGGAACTCTTATTCTTTTTATTGAAGAATTGTATTTAAAAACCAAGATCTGGGTGCTAGATGTGTTCACTGCTAGTGGGGTGCCATTACTGCTACACCCTCTCAGCAAACAGAACTAGAATATATACAGATACATGCCCACATCTATGTATATTTCTTTCTGTCTCGATGTATTAAAAATCATGAATTCATACTGCTGCCTCTGATTTTAGTCCAACACCATAGGATAAACATATCTCTGATGTAATGGAATCTCACCATTTTCTGGTCTTTCTCCTGAGAGATGTTCTGTGGTCTTTGTAGGGGTCTTATATAGAGTCTTTGTTGTTTTTGTTAGTTGCATTCAAGTTGGTTCCAACTCATGGTGACCGTATGTGTAACATAATGAAATGCTGCCTGGTCCTGTGCTATCTTCGTAATCGTTGGTATGTTTGATTCCATGGTTGTGGTTTCTTGTGTCAGCCCATCTCACTGAGGTTTTCACTTGTTTTTACTGACCTTGGAATCTGACTAGTAGATGTATGGGCTTTAGCAAAGTAGTAACCTGTGAGCCTTGGTTTTCTCATTAGCAAAAGAAGGACAATAGTACCTATCTCACAAAGATTTTTTACACAAAGATTATTTTGAGAGTACATTGAGAAAAGTTGTGTAAAGCATTTAGGATAGCACTTGACACATTGTAAATGCTCAATAAATTTTAGATTTCATTATTGTTGTTAAAAACTATCTATTGATTCTCCATTTCTTATTACATTAACTCTCAAATTCTTTGCCTGGTTTTCAAGGCTATCATGATCTTTCCCTTCATCCGACCTTATTTTTCATTACATTTTACAGCATCCTCCCTCCATTCAGAAACCCTGGTGGCATAGAGGTTAACTTCTGTGGCTGCTAACCAAAAGGTCAGCAGTTCGAATCCACCAGGCGCTCTTTGGAAAATCTATGGGGCAGTTCTAGTCTGTCCTGTAGGGTTGCTATGAGTCGGAATTGGCTCAACGGCAATGGGTTTGTTTGTTTGTTTTTTGGTTTCCCTCCATTCTAGTCTAGGTGAGCTTTCTTACAATCACTTTAGCACTGCATACATATTTCAGAGTCCCTACCTTGATTAGAATCCTATGGATGTAAGTCTTTGCTCAATTCCAGCATAATGTTTACATTCATTCAACAAGTGTTTATTGAGCAATCTTTAAGTAATCAAGAATTGTTCTTATATTGTTCTAATTCCACCCTCATGGATATGTACTGTCCACAAAATCATTTTCTGCTAGACAATATAGATAAAACTGAATAAGACAAGGTCCCTGCCTTCATGGAGTTTACCTGCTAGTGGAAATAGATAAATAAGATCGTTCCCTTACTATCTTATAAATTGCCGATTATACCCTTCTTTGAACACTTGTAATATTTAGCCTTGGCCAGTCTAGTATCTAAATGTATTTGGTCTGACAAGAATTTTATTTCTCAAAAGCAAAGACTAGAAGGCAGAAAGGGACAGGAAACCTGGACAAGTGGACACAGGGAACCTGGGTGTAAAGGGAAAGTGGGAAAATGCTGGCACATTGTAGGGATTGTATGCAATGGCACAAAACAATTTGTGTATAAATTTTTGAATAGCAAACTAATTTGCATGTAAACTTTCATCTAAAAAACAAAAAAATTAAAAAAAAAGAATTTTGTTTCATGGGTTTAATCTGGTTTCCCTATTAGATTATAAACTCTTTGAAGGCAAGAACTGTGTATATTTGTTCATTCAGTCAACCAACTTACATGTTGTTTTTGTCTGATAACAAGAGTAGTACATGCTCAACTTTGGAAAATTGAGACATATAGAAAAGTATAAAGAAGAAAATAAAAACTTGTTCCCAGTTCTACCAACAATACAGAAATAATCTCTATTATTGTTCTGATGATTTTCCTTATAAAACCCAAATAGCTAGTCTTTTTTCTTTAAAAAAATAAATTGGTTAAAATAAGGAAAAACAAGTTAAAAGTCATCGTATATACACTTTTGTATCTTACTTTTTCACTTATCAAGCCTTTTTCTATGTTACTAAAATTTTTAGTTTTAAAACATTATTTTTTAATTGTGGTAAAATATGTATAACAAAACATTTGCCAATTCAATAGCTTTTACAGGTTCAATTCAGTGACATTGATTATGTTTATCATGTTGTGCGACCATTGTTGTTAGTTGCCTTTGAGTTGGCTCTGACTCATGTGACCTTGTGTATAATAGAATGAAATGTTGCCTGGTCCTGTGCCATCTTCATGATCTTTGGTGTGTTTGACTCCATTGTTGTAGTTTATTTTGTCAATCCGTCTCATTGAGGGTTTCCCTTGTTTTCACTGATCTTCTACTTTACCAAACATCATGTCTTTTTCCAAGTACTGGTCTTTCCTGATGAAGTGTCCAAAGTAAGCAAGCTGGAGTCTCACCATCCTCACTTCTGAGGAGCATTCTGGTTGTATTTCTTCTAAGACTGATTTGTTCATTCTTCTGGCAGTCCATGGTATTTTCAGTCTTCTCGCCAGCATCACAGTTCAAATGAATCAATGTTTCTGTCTTCCTTTTTCATTGGCCAGCTTTCACATGTCTATGAACTGATTGAAAAGACCATGGTTTGGGTCAGGCATACCTTAGTTATCAAAATGACATCTTTACTTTTTAAAACTTTAAAGGCGTCTTTTGCAGTAGATTTGCCCAGTGCAATACATCATTTGATTTCCTGACTGCTGCTATCGTGAATGTTGATTTTTGATCCAAGTAGAATTAAATTGCTGATACCTTCAATTTTGTTCGAACATTTTACTGTTGTATAGGTGAAAGTTTATAGAGCAAATTCATTTGCCATTCAACAGTTTATACACAGCTTGTTTTGTAATATTGGTTGCAAACCCCTGAATGTGTCAGCACTCTCCCCTCTTTCTCCCTGTGTCCATTCACCCAGCTCTCCTGCCTGTACCTTCTTTCTAAACTTTACTTTTGGGCAAATGCTGCCCTTTAGATCTCCTACAGTTGATTATTCTGAGCTGTACACTCCTCATTGGTGTTATTATTCATTTTATACCTGTCTCGTGTATGGCTATAATGTGATCCCCAGGAGTGATTTCAGTTCCAAGTTTGAAGGGTGTCTAATGGCCATAGTCTTGGAAGTTCCACCAGCCTCTGTCAGACCAGTAAGTCTTGCTAATTTATGAGTTTAAATTTTGTTCTAAATTTGTCTCCCACGTTGTCTACGACCTACTATTTTGGTGCCAGTCAGAGCAGTCAATAGTGGTAGCCAGACACCATCTGGTTCTTCTGGTCTCAGGCTAGTGGTGGCTGTGGTTCATGTGGTCCATTAGTCCTTTGGACTAATTGTTTCCTTTAGTCTTTGATTTTCTTTACTCTTCTTTGCTCCAGATGGAAAGAGAACAATTGCTGTATCTTAGATGTCTGACAACTTCAATTTTTTTCTCCATTTCTTGTGATGCCGTTTTATTGGTCCAGTTGGAAGGATTTTTGCTTCTTCACGTTCAGGCATAACTCATGCCAAAGGCTGTAGTCTTTGACCTTCATCAGTAAGTACTTCAAGTTGTCTTCATTTTTGAGAAGCAAGGTTGTGTCATCTGCTTATTGCAGGTTGTCAATGAATCCTCCTTCAATCCTTATGCTGTGATTTTTCTTTATTAAGTCCTGCTTCTTGGATTATTTGTTCAGGATACAACCATGTGCAACCATTACCACTATCTTTTTCCAAATTATTCTGCCACCATTAACAGAAACCCAGGCCCCCAAAGCAATGACTCTCCCTTTCCTCCTCCTTTCCACTCTTAGTAACCATTAATAAGTTTTGGTCTCTATACATTTGCCTATTTCATATAAATGGGATCATACAATATTTGTCCTTCTGTGACTGATATTTCACTCAACAATGTTTTCAAGGTTCGTCCTTGTTGTAGCATGTATCAGGACTTCATTTCTCTTTATGGCTGAGTAATGCTCCATTCTGTGTATATAGTCCAGTTCCAGTTGCTGTGGAGTTGATTGTGACTCATGGCGACCTGATGCATGTCAGAGTAGAACTGCACTCCATAAAGTTTTCATGGTTGTGGCCTGATGGAAGCAGATCACCTGGCTTTTCTTCCGAGGCACCCCTGGATAGGTTATTTCCAACCTTTTGATTAGTAGCCAATGACCACTTAACTGTTTGTGCCACTCAGGAACTCCCATTTGTTTATCTTTTCATCTGTTGATGTACATTTAGGTTGTTCCCACATTTTGGGTATTGCGTATAGTACTGTAATGAACTAAACATTACTTTTAAATGATCGCATATGATTTATATTTATACACACCACAGTTTATTTACCTGTTCAGTTTTGTAGAATATATTTAAAATTTTCAAGTTTTTATAACTGTTATAAGTAATGTTGCCATGAACATTTCTTATGTCATATTTTATTAAAATAATTATTTTATTCAAATTTAGTTAAATTTACTATTATTCAAATTTACACACCAACCACTAAAGCCAAAGATGAAGAAATTGAAGATTTTTACCAATTTTTGCAGTCTGAAATTGATCAAACATGCAATCAAGGCACATTGATAATTAATGGCAATTGGAATGTGAAAGTTGGAAACAAGGAAGAAGGATTGGTAGTTGTAAAATATGGCCTTGGTGATAGAAACGACACTGGAGATCGCATGATAGAATTTTACGAGACCAACAACTTCTTCATTGCAAATATCTTTTCTCAACAACTTAAATGTGGACCTCACCAGGGGGAATACACAGGAATCAAATCAACTATATCTGTGGAAAGAGATGATGGAGAAGCTCAATACCATCAGTCACAACAAGGCCAGGGGCCTACTGCAGAATAGACCATCAATTGCTCATATGCAAGTTCAAGTTGAAATTGAGGAAAATTACAAGTCCACAAGAGCCAAAGTGTGACCTTGAGTATATCCCACCTGAATTTAGAGACCATCTCAAGAATAGATTTGATGCATTGAGCACTAATAACCAAATACCAGATGAGTTGTGAAATTACGTCAAGGACATCATACACATGAAAAAAGCAAGAAGTCATTAAAAAGACAGGAAAGAAAGAAAAGACCAAAATGGATGTCAGAAGAGAATCTGAAATGATGAAGTAAAAGAGCTGAACAAAATATCTTGAAGGGCAGCCCCAGAAGACAAAGTAAAACATTATAATGACATGTGCAAAGACCTGGAGATAGAAAACCAAAAGGGAAGAACATGCTCCACATTCCTCAAAGCTGAAAGAACTGAAGAGAAAATTGAAGCCTCGAGTTGCAATATTGAAGATTTCTATGGGGAAACCCTGGTGGTGTATTGGTTAAGTGCCACGGCTGCTAACTAAAAGGTTGGCAGTTTGAATCCACCAGGCGCTCCTTGGAAGCTCTATGGGGCAGTTCTACTCTGTCCTACAGGGTCGCTGTGAGTCGGAATCGACTTGACAATGATGGTTTTTTTTTTATGGTGAAAATATTAAACGACGAAGCGTGAAAAGATGGAAGGGATACACTAAGTCACTGTACCAAAAAGAATTGGTCAGCTTTCAGCCATATCAGGAGGTAGCATATGATCAAAAACTGATGGTACTAAAGGAAGAGGTCCACGCTGCACTGAAGGTATTGGCGAAAAACAAGGCTCCAGGAATTGACTGAATAGCGATTGAGATGTTTCAGCAAACAGATGCAGCACTGGAAGTGATCACTTTTTTATGCCACGAAATTTCAAAGACAGCTACCTGGCCAACCAACTGGAAG
Organism: Elephas maximus indicus; assembly: GCF_024166365.1. Classification (NCBI taxonomy): domain Eukaryota; kingdom Metazoa; phylum Chordata; class Mammalia; order Proboscidea; family Elephantidae; genus Elephas; species Elephas maximus. The sequence continues at coordinate 49,326,554 of NC_064846.1, read as the reverse complement.
AGATCCATATTTGTTCCCATTGCAAAGAAAGGTGATCCAACAGAATGCGGAAATTACCAAACAATATCATTAATATCACACCCTAGTAAAACTTCGCTGAAGGTATTCAAAAGCGAATGCAGCAGTACTTTGGCAGGGAAGTGCCAGAAATTCAAGCCAGATTCAGAAGAGGAAGTGGAACGAGGCATGTCATTGCTGATGTCAGATGGATCCTGGCTAAAAACAGAGAGTACCAGAAAGATATTTACCTGTGTTTCATTGACTATGCAGAGGCACTCAATTGTGTGGATCATAACAAATTATGGATAACATTGCAAAGAATGGGAATTCCAGAACGCTTAATTGTGCTCATGAGGAATCTGTACATCGATAAAGAGGTAGTTGTTAGGACAGAACAAGGGGATACGGATTGGTTTAAAGTCAGGAAAGGTGTGCATCAGGGTCGTATTCTTTCACCACACCTATTTAATCTGTATGCTGAACAAATAATCCGAGAAGCTGGACTATATGAAGAAGAACGGGGCATCAGGATTGGAGGAAGACTCATTAACAACCTGCGTTATGCAGATGACACAACCTTGCTTGCTGAAAGTGAAGAGGCCTTGAAGCACTTACTGATGAAGATCAAAGACTACAGCCTTCAGTATGGATTACACCTCAACGTAAAGAAAACAAAAATCCTCACAACTGGACCAATGAGCAACATCATAATAAACGGAGAAAAGATTGAAGTTGTCAAGGATTCATTTTGCTTGGATCCACAGTCGACACCCACGGAAGCAACAGTCAAGAAATCAAAAGACCCATTACATTGGGAAAATTTGCTGCAAAGGACCTCTTTAAAGTGTCGAAAAGCAAAGATGTCACCTTGAAGACTTAAGATGCTCCTGACCCCAAGCCATGGTGTTTTCTTTCGTCCCACATGCATGTGAAAGCTGAACACTGAATAAGGAAGGCTGAGGAAGAATTGACACATTTGAATTATGTTGTTGGCGAAGGATATTGAATATATCATTGGCTGTCAGAAGAACGAACAGGTTTATTTTGGAACCGAGGATGGCGAGATTTCCTCTCATGTATTTTGGACATGTTTTCGGGAGGGACCAATCCCTGGAGAAGAACATTGTGCTTGGTAAGGTAGAGAGGGTCAGCAAAAAAGAGGAGGACCCTTGACATGATGGAGTAACACAGTGGCTGCCACAATCGTCTCAAACATAGCAATGTTTGTGAGGATGGTGCAGGACTGGGCAGCGTTTTGTTTTGTTATATGTAGTGTCACTATGAGTTGGAACTGACTCCAAGGCACCTGCAACAAATGTTAGTGTCTACTGCATGTATCAAGAATATTAAAAATACTGATAATCTTTAAGCCATTATTTCCCATGAAGGATGCAACAGTAATAAAATAATTAAAAATATGAAAAAAGAAATGTTCATGGCAACATTACTTATTGTCGTTAGGTGCCATCCAGTCGATTCTGACTCTTAGTGACCCTTTATACAACAAAACAATGCCCAGGCCTTTGCCATCCTCACAATCATTGTTATGCTTGAGCAAAGCTTGAGAAATGTAGAGCATATTCTTTCCTTTTGGTTTTCTAACTCCACGTCTTTGTACATTTCATTATAATACTTCCCTTTGTCTTTTTGAGCCATCCTTTGAAATCTTCTGTTCAGTTCCTTTATTTCATCATTTCTTCCATTTGCTTTAGCTGCTCTACATTCAAGAGCAAGTTTTAGAGTCTCTTTTGACATCCATTTTGGTCTTTTATTACTTTTTATTGACCTTTTGCTTTCTTCATGAATGATGTCCATGATGTCTTTTCACAACATGTCTGATCTCCGGTCATTAGTGTTCAGTGCGTCAAATCTGTTCTTGAGATGGTCTTCAGATTAAGGTGGGATATACTGAAGGTCATATTTTGGCTCTCTCAAACTTATTTTTCTTTAGGTTCACCTTGTACTTGCATATGAGCAGTTGATTGTCTGTTCCACAGTTGGCCCCTGGCCTTGTTCTGACTGATGATATTGAGCTTCTCCATCGTCTCTTTCCACAGATGTGATTGATTTGATTCCTGTGTTTTCCTTCCAGTGGACAGTGAGGTCCACGTGTACAGTCACCATTTATGTTGTTGAAAAAGGTATTTGCAATGAGTAAGTCTTTGTCCTTGCAAAATTATATCATGCAATCTCCGGTATTTTTTCCATCACCAAGGCCATCTTTTCCAACTACAAATTCTTCTTTGTTCAAACTTTCTCATTCCAATCACCAGTAATTATCAATGCATCTTGACTGCATGTTTAATCAATTTCAGACTACAGAAGTTGGTAAAAATCTTCATTTTCCTCATCTTTGGCCTTAGTGGTTGATGCATAATTTTGGTTGTGTTAACTGATCTTCTTTGTAGGCACATGGATATTATCCTATCACTGGCAGTGTTGTACTTCTGGATAGATCTTGAAATGTTCTTTTTGACCATGAATGTGATGCCATTCCTTTTCAATTCATCATTTCCAGCATAGTAGACCATATGATTGTCTGATTCAAAATGGCTAATACCAGTCCATTTCAGTTCACTAATGCCTAGGATATTGCTCTTTATGTGTTCCATTTTATTTTGACTACTTCCACTTTTCCTATATTTATACTTCGTACATTCTACATTCCAATTAATGGACATTTGCAGCTGTTTCTTCTCATTTTGAGTTGTACCACATTAGCAGATGAAGGTCCTGAAGACTTGACTCCATCCACATCGTTAAGGTTGACTCTGCTTTGAGAAGGCAGCTCTTCCCCAGTTGTATTTTGAGTGTCTTCCAACCTGAGGGGCTTATCTTCTAGCTCTATATCAGACAGTGTTCTGATTCACAGTTTTCACTGGTCAGTTTTTTTAGAAGTAGACTGCCAGGCCCTTCCTCCTAGTCTTAGTCTTGAAGCTCTGCTGAAACCTGTCCTTTATGGCTGAACCTGCTGGTATTTGAAATACTGGTGGTATAGCTACCAGCATTACAGCAATGTGTAAGTCACCGTAGTACAACAAAGTGACCGATGAGTGGTGCCTCATTAACATAACTGCCTCTAATCATGCCTCAGTAACATCACAGAGGTTAGGATTTATAACACACAGGATAATTACATCAGATCACAAAATGAAGGACAACCACAAAATACTGGGAATCATGGCCTAGCCAAGTTGACACACATTTTTGGGGACACAATTCAATCCATAGCATTCCATCCTTTGGCCCTCCCAAAATTCATGTCCTTGCCACATGTAAAATACATTCACCCCATTATATCATCTAACATTTAGAAAGCCTATATAAAAAGTTAAACTATGATAGTGAACTTTTTGGTTGGACTCGACAGCAATGAACAACAGCATTAAAACCACGGTTAGATAGATAATGTTATTTTCATTTTTATTTATAAGGAATCTGAGGCCCACAGGGGTTAAATGACTTTTTGCCCAAGGTTGCCTATTTAAAAGTAATTGGTACAATATTTGAGCCAAAGCAGTCTGGCTTCAGAACCTGTTCATAAGATTTTCCTTAGTCCCCATTTCATACATGACAGATAATAGAGAAAAATAATGTTGAAAAATTGAATAATTCCCATATCCCTTTACTTTAGTCCTTCCTACAACTGGTCACTTGACTTGGTTCAAAAGGTAGGCTCAGCACCCACCTCTCTTTTAATAACTCTTTATTATAAGTGCCTAGGCCATTTATCCAAAACTTGAACTTTGTGAAACATGTATCCCCCTACATTTCTCCCCTGGATGAAAGGTACAGCCTGCCCTCCAGAAATGCTTCCTGCACTGACTTCTTCCTTATGTAACAAGGGCGTAACATAACTCCAAACCCACTGATATTTTGCCTCTCCTAGGAGAGTTTTGTGAATGCATCTGAAGTAGGAACCCCTTTCTGCCCTCTTTCCCCACCCCCACCACCAGCCCCTAACAGCCTATTAGCCTCATACTTAAATGACTGTGCCTGCCTAGTGGTGTCCCGTGCTTTCATTTCTCCCCTTGTAATACTCTAAAATCTACCCCCCATTAATTGCTGATCTATTTTTCCACTTCAGAATGATAATATCCCCCATACCCATCTCCTTCCTAGGAAATCAGACTTGTAAGTACATATGAAATTAGAGGTTCCCATCCATCTTGTGGAAACCCTGGTGGCGTAGTGGTTAAGTGCTACTACGGCTGCTAACCAAAAGGTTGGCAGTTCAAATCCACCAGGCACTCCTTGGAAACTCTATGGGGCAGTTCTACTCTGTCCTGTAGGGTCACTATGAGTCGGAATTGACTCGACGGCAACGAGTTTTTTGGGGCTTATCCACTTTGTACCTCTTCCACTTTACTTTTCTTCCTGTTTTTCCTCAGACTCTAAATATCTGTTTATTACTTTGTAGCTTGTGTAATTCAAATGTATTCCTCTGCGAAATCACAAACTGTTAAGGCTTTTCCAGGAATCTGCTCTTGCCAAATTACTTTCCAGAATGGTTTTACAGATTATACTCCTCTAAGTAGTGTATAAGAGTGCCTGTGAGACAGTTTTAATTTTTTATTTGTCTGCTACAGTGAGTATGGAGTTTATGCTCAATTGATTGCCAGTTGGTTAGTTGATTTGGTCTTATTCTCTAGCGATTTTCTTTTTAAACTTAATCGTTCCATCATTTCATCCTCTTCTGACAGTAGCAGCCATGGAGCAGAAATAATTTTTGAAAATATGTCCTTTCTAATTAACATATTACAAATTTACCACCCAGTCACTTAGCTAAATCTTCATTATAAATATTTGTTTTTAAAAGCAGTAATTCTTGAGGTTTTTTGGAGAGACCTCTTTAGTGTGATATCTTATACCTACGCTCCTTTCATGTTAAGAAACCAGATTCTCATTTTATGCATCAATGCTTGAGTTTATTTACCTTCATTATCTGTCCAGATCCAATTGCCCTTTGTTCCTTTTGCAGCTTCTGTTGGCCTTTAACCAGAAGGGTAGTCTGTGATGGTGCCTGTTACCTTGTTGAATGGGCACCCTAAATCCCTTGTTATTTGCGAGTTAAAGACAGTCAAAGGAAAATGTTATAGAAGAATCAAGCTTTTCCTTAATTAATTTTTAACTTTTTTTTTAATGACTAACTGTGATATATATGTACTGTATTTACTTAATAACTTGTGGAGACACTTAAGCAGCATTCATGAGCAAGTGCTAGTCTGTTTAATGGAATTGGTTTTTTGACAATGAATAATAAAATAGGACTCTGAGAAATTGTGTTAGGGCATTTGTATCATATATTTCAGTCTAATAATACTCTTCTTATATGTTAGGAGAACTGGCTTCGTTGCTTCTAAAACTTATTATAGTATGTATGATATTACCAGTGAACTTGAAGTAGGTACTGGGAACTTTGGGGCAAAAAGTGGTATTGTTAAGAGTGGGACACTAGTGAGAAATTCTTTAGTGTAGTCTGTATTTACTAGCCCTCTAGGGAATGGGGTTTTTTTTTTTAGGACCTTGCTAAAGAAAGGCCCTTGTCTGTCCATAATGTCACAACAAAATTGATGTAGTGAAATGTTGCTGCGTATGGAAAATAGGCACAGTAGTGCCTGTTTATATCAGATAGGCTGTTTTCTGTTGCAAATGGTAAGAAATACTAGTTCAACTGTCTGAAATAATAAAGAAAATTTTTAGCTCACGTGACAAGAAGTTTGGAGGTAGGTTGGTGCTGAGGTTAATTAATCCACCCAAGTAATGACACCATGAAGGGCCCGAGGTCTATCTTTCTGATCTCCTATACTCTGCCTGTTCTCTCAGACTAGTGCTCCTCCTGCTCACAGGTCGCTGCTGCAGCCCCAGGGATCACATGACGACACTACAGTGTCCAGTAGAAGAGTGTGTACTGTTTCTTTTCGTTACTATTTCCAAGGAGTCGCACACCTCCACTGCGAAAGATCTCTTAAATCTAATTGGCTAGAATTGTGTTATATGCGTATGCCTAGACTAGTACATTGGCAAGTGGGATAGGACCGTCCCTGTACAGTTAGGCTACTCACTTACCTCTCTCCCCGCCAAAGCACATTACTGCCTGAAAAAGTTGGGGGTGGATAGAAAACAGGAGTAAAATCTTTTAGGAAGGTAGAAACAGCTCCTGCTTTACAATCTTATGAATTTATCCTCAGGATTACTTAAGATTTGTGAGAACTTGGTGTATTTGTTAAACATAAGATGTGTTATACAGGAAAACTAATGTTTTTTAGAGCTTTAGAAATAAAAGATGTCTGATTTTTAATTACATAATTGTAGATGCTTTAGAACTGATGAGACATTAGAAGAAAAAAAAAAAAACCCTGATGCTATCGAGTTGATTCCGACTCATAGTGACCCTATTGAACATAGTAGAACTGCCACATAGGATTTCCAAGGAGCAGCTGGTAGACTCAAACTGCCAATCTTTTGGTTTGCAGCCAAGCTCTTAACCACTACGCCACCAGGGCTCTATTAGGCATACTTAGTCAGTGGGCCTCAGAGTGTAGTCTGTGAACCCTTACGGTTCCTGAGGTCCTTTCAGGAGGACCATGAGGTGCAAATATGACAATAAGATGAAGTCTGCTTTGCATTTTTCCTTGTGATGACATTTACACTGATGGGAGGTAAAACTGCTGGTGCAGTGTACCAAAGAGCATTGGTAGTTGTTGTATTCTTCACATTAGTAGGGGGAAAACGAGCAAATTTTACTTAAGAATATCCTCAGTGTACCATTTTTATTAAATCTCCACCCTTGTGTACACATTTTTAATATTCTATATGACAAAATGGGAAATACACACAAATCACTTCTCTATTATGAAGTAAGATGATTGTCTCTAGGAAAAGCACTTGTACATTTGTTCGCATCGTGAGCCGAACTAGCTGCTGTTTACTTGGAATACCACTTCTACTTGAAAGAACAATTGGAACAGATTTGGTTATTTACACTTGAGTATTTAGCAGGCGTTTTCTTTCTTTCTTTTTAATTTTTATTGTGCTGTAAGTGAAAGTTTACAAATCAAGTCAGTCTCTCATACAAAAATTTATATAAACCACCCATAAAAAATTTATATACACCTTGCTATATACTCCTGATTGCTCTCCTCCTAATGAGACAGCACACACCTTCCCTCCACTCTCTCTTTTCATGTCCATTCCGCCAGCTTCTAAGCCCATCTGCCCTCTCATCTCCCCTCCAGACAGGAGTTGCCCACATAGTCTCATGTGTCTACTTCATCCAAGAAGCTCATTCTTCACCAGTATCATTTTCTATCCCATTGTCCAGTCCAATCCGTGTCTGAAGAGTTGGCTTTGGGAATGGTTCTTGTCTTGGGCTAACAGAAGGTCTGGGAACCATGACTACCAGGGTCCTTCTAGTTTCAGTCAGTCCATTAAGCCTGGTCTTTTTAGGAGAATTTGGGGCCGGCATCCCACTGCTCTCCTGCTCCCTCAGGGGTTCTCTGTTGTGTTCCCTGTCAGGGCAGTCATTGGTTGTAGCCGGGCACCATCTGGTTCTTCTGGTCTCAGGCTGATGTAGTGTCTGGTTTATGTGGCCCTTTCTGTGTCTTGGGCTCATAATTACCTTGTGTCCTTGGTGTTCTTCTTTCTCCTTTGCTCCAGGTGGGTTGAGACCAATTGATGCATTCTAGATGGCAGCATGCTAGTGTTTAAGACCCCAGATGCCACTCTCCAAATTGGGATGCAGAATGATTTCTTTATAGATTTTATTATGCCAATTAACTTAGATGTCCCCTGAAACCATGGTCCCTAAACCCCTGCCCCTGCTACGCTGGCCTTTGACACGTTCAGTTTTATTCAGGAAACTTCTTTGCTTTTGGTTTAGTCCAGTCGTGCTGACCTCTCCTGTATTGTGTGTTGTCTTTGCCTTCACCTAAAATAGTTCTTGTCTACTATCTAATTAGTGAAAACCCCTCTCCCTCCCTCCCCACCTCGTAACCATCAAGGAATATTTTCTTCTGTGTTTACACTATTTCTGAAGTTCTTATAATAGTGGTCTTATACAATATTTGTCCTTTTACAACTGACTAATTTCAGTGAGCATAATGTCTTCCAGATTCCTCCATGTTATGGAATGATTCACAGTTTTATCATTGTTCTTTATCAATGCGTAGTATTCCCATTGTGTGAATATACCATAATTTATTTATCCATTCATCCGTTGATGGGCACCTTGGTTACTTCCATTTTTTTGCCTTTGTAAACAGTGCTGCAGTGAATATGGATGTGCATATATCTGTGCATATATCTTATTTCTCTAGGATATATTCCAAGGAGTGGGATTGCTGGATCCTATGGTAGTTCTATTTCTATATATATATATATATTTTTTTTATGGTAGTTCTATTTCTAGCTTTTTAAGAAAGTGCCAAATCGACTTCCAAAGTGGTTGTACCATTTTACATTCCCACCAGCAGTGTGTAAGTGTTCCAGTCTTTCCACATCCTCTCCAACATTTATTGTTTTGTGTTTTTTGGATTAATGCCAGCCTTGTTGGAGTGAGATGGAATCTCATTGTAGTTTTGATTTGCATTTCTCTAATGGCTAATGATCATGAGCATTTCCTCATGTATCTGTTAGCTACCCGAATGTCTTCTTTAGTGAAGTGCCTGTTCATATCTTTTGCTCATTTTTTAGTTGGGTTGTTTGTCTTTTTGTAGTTGAGTTTTTGCAGTATCATGTAGATTTTAGAGATCAGACGCTGATTAGAAATGTCATAGCTAAAAACTTTTTCCCAGTCTCTAGGTAATCTTTTTACTTTTTTGGTGAAGTCTTTGGATGAGCATAGGTGTTTGATTTTTAGGAACTCCCAGTTAGCTAGTTTCTGTTCTGCATCGTTGGTAATATTTCATATACTGTTTATGACATGTATTAGGGCTCCTAATGTTTTTTTTTCCCTTGGTCTTTATTGTTTTAGATTTTGTATTTAGGTCTTTGATCCATTTTGGGTTTGTTTTTATGCATGGTGTGAGATAAAGGTCTTGTTTCATATTTTTACAGGTGGATATCCAGTTATGCCAGTACCATTTGTTAAAAACACTGTCTTTTCCCCATTTAACTGACTCTGGGCCTTTGTCAAATAGCAACTGCTTATATGTGGATGGGAAACCCTGATTGCATAGTGGTTAAGTGCTATGGCTGCTAACCAAAGGGTCGGCAGTTCGAACCCTCCAGGCGCTCCTTAGAAACTCTATGGGGCAGTTCTACTCTGTCCTTTAGGGTCGCTATGAGTTGGAATCGACTCGACGGCACTGGCTTTTTGGTTTTATATGTGGATGGGCTTATGTCTGGATTTTCAATTCTGTTCTATTGGTCTATGTATCTGTTGTTGTACCAGTACCAGGCAGTTTTGAACACTGTGGCCAGCATGATAGGTTCTAAAATCAGGTAGAGTGAGGCTTCCCACTTTGTTGTTCTTTTTCAGTAATACTTTACTTATCCGGGGCTTTTTTCCCTTCCATATGGAGTTGGTGATTTGTTTCTCCATGTCATTAATAAATGTCTTTGGAATTGGGATTGGAATTGCATTGTGTCTATAGATGGCTTTTGGTGGAATAAACATTTTTACAATGTTAAGTCTTCCTATCCATGAGCGAGGTATGTTTTTCCACTTACGTGGTCTCTTTTGGTTTCTTGCAATAGTGTCTTGTAGTTTTCTTTGTAGAGGTCTTTTACATCTCTGGTAAGATTTATTCCTAAGTATTTTGTCTTCATGGGGGCTACTGTAAATTGTATTGATTTGGTGATTTCCTCTTTGATGTTCTTTTTGTTGACGTAGAGGAACCCGACTGAGTTTTGTAAGTTTACCTTGTATCCTGACACTCTGCTGAACTCTTCTATTAGTTTCAGTAGTTTTCTTGAGGATTCCTTAGGGTTTTCTGTGTATAAGGTCATGCCATCTGCAAGTAGAGATACTTTTACTTCTTCCTTACCAATCTGGATGCCATTTATTTCTTTATCTAGGCCAATTGCTCTGGTGAGGACCTCAAGCTCAATCTTGAATACGAGTGATATTAAAGGGCATCCTTGTCTGGTTCCTGATCTCAAGGGGAATGCTTTCAGACTCTCTCCATTTAGAATGATATTGGCTGTTGGCTTTGTATAAATGCCCTTTATTATGTTGAGGAATTTTCTTCCTATTCCTATTTTGCTGCGAGTTTTTATCATGAATGGTTGTTGAACTTTGTCAAATGCTTTTTCTGCATTAATTGATTAAATCATGTGATTCTTGTCTTTTGTTTTATTTGTATGATGGATTACATTAATTGTTTTTCCAATGTTGAACCACCGTGCATACCTGGTTTGAATCCCACTTGGTCATGGCGAATTATTTTTTTTTTGATATGTTGTTGAATTCTATTAGCTAGAATTTTTTTTGAAGATTTTTGCATCTAAGTTCATAAGGGGTATAGGTCTGTAATTTTCCTTTTTTTCTGTGGTGTCTTTACCTCGTTTTGGTATCAGGGATATGCTGGCTTCATTGAATGAGTTTGGGAGTATTACATCCTTTTCTATGCTCTGAAATACCTTTAGTAGTGGTGGTGTTAACTCTTTGAAAGTGAAGGTGTTGGGGCCATAGCTTTTTTTTGTTGGGAGTTTTTCGATTACCATTTCAATCTCTTCTTTTGTTATGGGTCTATTTAGTTGTTCTACCTCTTTGTTAGTTTAGATAGGTGGTGTGTTTCTAGGAATTCATTCATTTCTTCTAGGTTTTCAAATTTATTAGACTACAATTTTTTATAGTTATTTGATATGATTCTTTTAATTTCAATTGGGTCTGTTGTAATATCATCCATCTGATTTCTTATTCGGGTTATTTACTTCCTCTCCTGTTTTTCTTTTGTCAATTTGGCCAATGTTTTATCAATTTTGTTAATTTTTTCAAAAGAAAGAGTTTTCGGTCTTGTTAACTCTTTCAATTGTTTTTCTGTTTTTTATTTCATTTTATTCTGCTCTAAGTTTTATTATTTGCTTTCTTCTGGTGCCTGAGGGTTTCTTTTGTTGCTCTCTTTCTGTTTGTTCAAGTGGTAGGGATAATTCTTTGATATCGGCCCTTTTTTCTTTTTGTATGTGTGCATTTATTGATATAAATTGACCTCTGAACAGTACTCTTTCTGTGTCCCAAAGGTTCTGATAGGAAGTGTTTTTATTCTCATTGGATTAAATGAATTTCTTTGTTCCATCCTTAATGTCTTCTATAAACCAGTCTTTTTTGAGCAGGTTATTGTTCAGTTTCCAAGTGTTTGATTTCTTTTCCCTGCTTTTTCTGTTATTGATTTCCATTCTTATGGCCCTATGGTCAGAGACGATGCTTTGTAATATTTCAATGTTTTGGATTCTGCTAAGGCTTGGTTTATGACCTGGTATGTGGTCTATTATGGAGAATGTTCTATGTGTGTTGGAGAAGAAAGTATACTTGGCTGCTGTTGGATGGAGTGTTCTGTATATGTCTGTGAGATCAAGTTGGTTGTGGCATTTAGATCTTCTGTGGCTTTGTTCAGCTTCTTTCTGCATGTCCTGTCTTTTACCAAAAGTGATCTGTTGAAGTCTCCTAGTATAATTGTGAAGCTCTCTATCTCACTTTTCAGTGCTTTTAGAGTTTGTTTTATGTATCTTGAAGCCCTGTTGTTGGGTCCATAAATATTTAATATGGTAGTATCGTCAGGGTATGTTGTCCCTTTAATTATTATACAGTGTCCTTCCTTATACTTCGTGGTAGATTTAACTTTAATGTCCATTTTTTCAGAAATTTGTATTGCCATTTCTCCTCTTTTTTGATTGTTGTTTGCTTGATATATATTTTTCCATCCTTTGAGTTTTGTTTTGTTTATGTCTTTAAGTCTAAGATGTGTCTCTTGTAGGCAGCATATAGACAGATCGTGTTTTTTTTTAATCCATTCTGCAAGTCTCTGTCTCTTTATTGGTGCATTTAGTCCATTTGCATTCAGCTTGATTATGGATAAGTATGAGTTTAGTGCTGTCATTTTGATGTCTTTTTTGTGTGTTGTTGACAGTTTTTTTTCCCACTTAATTTTTTTTGGTGCTGAGTAGTTTTTCTTTATAAAATTTGTTTTCCTGTTTTGTATTGTTGTTGATTTTTTTTTTCTTTCTGAATCTTTATGTTTTTCTTTCATTTTATTTTGATGTGCAGGATTGTTAGTCTTCTTTGTGGTTACCTTATTATTTACCCCTGTTTTTCTAAGTTTAAACCAAACTTTTTCCATGTATCACCTTGACTTCCTCTCTATATGAAATATCTCTGACTACATTATTATAGTCCCTCTTTATTAAATTAATGTTGTCATCTTTTACATAAGGACATTGGTTTTTTCCTGTTTTGAGTTGTTTTTTTTTTTTAAATCTTGGTTAATTTTTGTAATTTCCCTCTCAGGGTTGATGTTTGGTTTCTCTGTCCTGTGTTCTACTTTTGGGTTGTTATCCAGTGTTATTGATTTGGTAACCAGAGAATTTCCTTTAGTATTTTTTATAGTTTTGGTTTGGTTTTTGCCAATTTTCTAAACTTCTGTTTATGTGGAAATGTCCTAATGTTGCCTTCATATTTGAGAGACTTTTTTGCTGGATATGACTCTTGGCTGGCAGTTTTTTTTCCTTCAAGTCTTTATTTATGTCATCCCATTACCTTCTTGCCTGCATGGTTTCAGGTGAGTAGTCGAGCTTATTCCTATCCACTGTCCTTTGTAGGTGAGTTTTCTTTTATCCCTAGCCACTCTTGAAATTTTATCTTTGGTTTTGGCAGGTGTTATTATAATATGTCTTGGTGACTTTTCTTTTGGGATCTACCTTGTATGGAGTTCTGTGAGCATCTTGGATAGATATCTCATCTTTCACGATATCAGGGAAGTTTTCTGCCAACAAATCTTCAACAATTCTCTGTATTTTCTCTTTTTCCTCCCGTTCTGTTACTCCAGTTACTCGTAGGTTATTTCTCTTGATGGAGTCCCTCATGATTCTTAGGGTTTCTTTATTTTTTTTTAATTATTTTATCCGATTTTTCTTCGAATATGTTGTTGCTAAGTGTTTTATCTTCATTCTCACTCATCCTGACTTCCACTTCTTCAATTCTGCTCTGCTGACTTTTTATCGAGTTGTCTAATTCTGAAATTTTATTGTTAATCTTCTGAGTTTCTGATTGCTGGCTTTCTATGGATTATTGCAGCTTGTTAAATTTTTCATTATGCTCTTGAATAACCTTCTTAATTTCCTCAAATACTTAGTGTTTGAGTTCCTTAGCTTGTTCTGTGTTTATTTCTTGAAGAGTTCTGTATATTAAACTTTTGTATTCTAAAAAAAAAAAAAAAAATTCTACATCTGGTAATTCCAGGTGTACCTCTTCATTAGAATTGTCCTTTGTTATTTTATTTATTTATTTATTTTGGGAGTTTGTTGAAGCGATTGTAGTCTGCTTCTTTATGTGATTTGATATCGACTGTTGTCTCTGAGCCATTTATAAGTTTTTTTTTGTTGTCTGCAAGCCATTTATGAGTTATTGTATTAATTTATTTTATGTTTGCTTACTGTGTCCTTGCTTCTTGCTTTGTTTTATTTTGATATGTCCAAATAGACTACTCAATTGAGCCAACTTGATTATTGGAGCCTTTGAAGCATTACTGTTCTATCATCAGATGACCAGAGTTGTTATCAGGTATATGAGCCTAGGAGTCCATTCACTATTCTTGTATAGATGCCACTCAGGTGTCCAGGTAGTCAATCACTAAGTGTGTGGTGCAGGCTCTCACCTACAATCATAGAGGAGTCATGGTGATTGGTGTATGCACAGGTTTCTGGTTGCAGCAGGGAGTTACAGAGTAAGGCAGAGGGCTGACAACCTGCCCCCAAGTGACTGTGAGGAATGTGCGTCCAGAGTGCACAGGTAGATGGGCTCTGCAGCAGTACTATAGGCAGCCAGTCCTTTTAAGTGTAAGGACTGGGAGGTACCACGTATCCTTGGATGCCTGTCGCGGTTGGCTAGGTGGCATGGGTAGAGCCACCAGTCCTCAGGCCTGAGATATGGGTAGGTGAGGACCCTGTTTAATAGGTAGAGTGGTATCAAATGTCAAAAACCCTGCCTCTCCACCGCACAGCTGAAACAGTTAAAGTCAGACCTCAGGCACATACACCCTTGCAGTGTTACAGGATCCTAGCTGCTGAAGTGAGGCCACCAGAGTTGATGCAGGGGTGAAAGACATTCACAGTCTGTGGACTCCTTGTGCCTGGACAGGATCCGCTTCTGCTCTGAATTCCCAGATTAGGGGTACCGGCAGATTATCTTTCTTATGTTTGTTAATTTGTTCCTTCCCCAAGGCTGGGAGAATGGCACAGTGAGTGCAGCAGGACCTATCTTAGACCCAGGGAAATAGACTGTCAATGAAGTCAGCTTGGGGGCAGAGGAAGGAGGGATCAGATAGATGGGAGATTTCTTTCAAAGTGGGGAGCAATTAGAGCCGTACAGTAAATTAGACAAAATCACTTATCTTGGGGAGCACTTAGAGCCGTACAGTAAATTAGACAAAATCACTTATCTTGGGCTGAGAGCGCTGTCTTTTTGCTAATTCCGGAGGCATACATAGATTCTGTGCCACTGGGTTGGCACTGCTGCAGTTGTACCAGGGGATCAAGGCTGCACTACTTCACTCTCCTTTTGCTGAAGTAACTGTGTCCCGAACGCTACTGTCAGCCCTGCCATAGTCATGCCAGGGGATCTGGGGTGTACCACATCACTTGCCTCCTTTCGCTGAAGTGACCGCATACCGAATGCTACTGCCCTCCTTGCTGCGGCAGCGTCAGGGAATCAGGGATGAGAGGATCCGGTTCCCACCAAGTAATGTCCGGCACCTCCTTGCTCCTTCTGCACTGTCTCTCCCTCTCTCTGCCACTCAGTCTGATTTCTTAACTTTGCCTTTGGTATTCAGGGTTCCTAGCTTGTCATACGTATAATTGATTCACTTGTTTTTTGGGGGCTTTGTTGTTAGAGGGACCACCAGAAGCATCTGACTACTCTGCCATTTTGGCCCCACCCCCTTAATGTATATAGTTTTTGATGTTGTATAAAAAAATACATCAACTTTTGGAAGTTCTGCATAACTCAGTGAACTGAAATTTTCCACGTTACTAATACATGATGTTACAAACTTATGCATATGTAGACAATCCATTAAAAGGGTGAGATAGACATGGGTTTTAATGTGTCAGAGAATAAACAATAGAGCTTCAGAAACTGCGCTGTAAATAACCTTGAAGAATCTACCACTTGTCGTGTTTTGGTGTAGTAATAAAGAATGTACACTTACCTGAAAAGATTATTAAAATACTCCCTTTCCCAACTATTTAACTGTGTGAAGTCAGAGTTTCTTCATATATTTCAAGGAAGACAACATATTGTAGCAGATTGAATGTAGAAGTAGATACAACGATCCAGCTCTAGCAAGGCAGGGACTAAGGAGATTTGCTAAAAACAAATAAATAAATAAAACAATCCCACTCTCTCTTCTCACTATTTGTTTTGTTTTGGAAAATACAATTATTTTCCATAAAAATATGTTAACATATATATGGCATATATCACTAGGTATAACCCACATAACAGAAGATCTTTGGGGTCCTTAATATTTTAAGAGTGTGTAAGTGTCCTGAGACCAGGAAGTTTGAGAACCACTGCTCCATAGAGAGCAACTCCAACATCGTACAAGGAAGTGAAGTGATTGATGAAAGGCCATGTAGCTAGTTAGTTACGGAGGCAGAGATGGAAGTCATTTTCCCAGAATCTTATTCCAGCCCTGTCTCCTGTGATACCCCATTGGTTTTGGGATTTTGTAATTTTATTCATCTTAGTAGATGTAGTTACTACTAAGAAGAAAATAGAAATACTAGATTGTTCTTACCTTTCCTACCATCTTCTATCCAGTTGCCAAATAAGAAACATTCTCACTATACAAACCACAGTAGCGGAGATACTAGTGAAGAAAAACAAGTAGTGAAGTTTACAGTTATTTTTATGTACTAGATTGGAAAATCCATGAAACTAGAATCCTTGTCTTACATTTCTTTGTATTCGCCATAGTGTATAGACTGGTTCCTTTTATAGTTGGCTCTCAGTAGTTATCTGTTGAATAAATGTTGAATTGAGGGGAGTTGATTTATTTGGGAGCTCTGGAGATTTATTTGGATATCACCAAAAGGCAAAAGCTAGAATCAATCGGTCAAGTTACAGGAACTCTGTAAGAATTTTCTAATAATTAAGCTATTTAATGTTAGAGGTGAAATACTTTGGAATGTGCCCCATTCCTGAAAGTGCTGAAATAGAGGCTGGATACTACCTTGTCAGCAATACGCGTGAGATTTCTTCCGTTCTGGTTGTTAGAAGGAAAGTTCTTTCTTACTGAGCTTAAAACTGCCTCAATAATTTCGAAACAACTTTGACGTATAAATGATATACAATAAAGTGCACGTAATTAAAGTATACACTTTGAGGAGTTGGGACAGTCAAGATAATGTAATATCAATCACTTCCAAAAGTTTTTTATTCTCTGAAGAAAACCAAAGACACAAGGAAAAGACTAGTCCAGAGCACTAATGGACCACAAATACACGACCTCCACCAGACTGAGTCCAACACAACTAGATGGTGCTCGGCTACCATCACTGACTGCTCTGGCAGGGATCACAAAAAAACAAAATTCTAACTCACAACAACAACAAAAAAAAGACCAGACTTATCCATCTGACAGAGACTGTAGAAACCCTGAGATTATGGCCCCCGACACCCTTATAACTCAGTAATGAAGTCACTCCTGAGGTTGACCCTTCACCCAAAGGTTAGACAGGCCCATAAAACAAAACAAGACTAAATGGGCACACCAGCCCAGGGACAAGGATGGGAAGGCAGGAGGGGACCAGAGAGCTAGTAATGGGGAACCCAAGGTCAAGAAAGGGAGAGTGTTGGCATGTCGTGGTATTGGCAACCAATATCACAAAATAATATACATGATAATTGTTTAATGATAAACTAGTATGCTCTGTAAACTTTCATCTAAAGTATAAATAAAAAAAATTTTTTACAAAAAAAAGTGTTTTTTATTTTCCTTTGTAATGCATCTCTCACTACCCCCATATCCTGTGTAACCTGCTTTTAGTTTCATTTTCTATAGTTTTATATAAATGGAACCATACAGTAGGTATACTTTTTTTGGTTCTGGCTTTTTTTACTCAGCATAATTATCTTGATTCATCCATGTTGTGGAGTGTATCAATAGTTTAATAGTTTTTCTTCTTGTCGAGTAGTCTCCCATTGTATAGATACACTGCACTTTATTTTTCCATTCACCTTTTTATGAACATCTGGGTTGTTCCCAGTTTGTGGCCATTATAAATAAAACCAATAAAAATGCAAACCCATTGCCGCCAAATCAATTCTGACTCATAGCGACCCTATAGGACAGAGTAGAACTGCCTCATAGAGTTTCCAAGGAGAGCCTGGTGGATTAAAACTTCGGACCTTTTGGTTAGCAGATGTAGCTCTTAACCACTATGCCACCAAGGTTCCATTATAAAAGCTGCTGTGAACATATGTGAACAAGTATTTGTGTGGACATATTTTTCTTGGATGACTACAAAGGAATGGAATTGTTGGGTTGTGGCTTCTTTGATTTTATCATTACAGGAAACTACCAAAAGTTCTTTCCCAACATGGTTGCACTGTTGTACGTTCTGCCAATGTATGAAAGTTTTAGTTGCTCCTGATCTTTGCCTGCATTTGCTATTCTCACTTTTTTAAAAAACTTAATCACCTTAGTGTGTATGTATTGCTATCTCGTAGTTTTCTTATAGTAGCCTTATATACAGTAAAAATCAGTATCTTCGGTGTACAGTTCTATGAATTTTGATAAAAGCATACAGTCTTGTAATCACTACCTTAATCAAGATTCAGAGTGGTTCCATCACATCAAAAGAGCTTCTCATGCTGCCCCTTTGTAATCAATCGCTCCTGTACCCACGGTTCCCGGCAATCAGTCACTGATCTGTTTTCTGCTACTATAATTTTGTCTTTTTTTTTTTCAGAACGTCATATAGGTTGAATCATAGAGTATGCGACCTTTTGAGTCTAGCTTTTTTTATCTTAGCATATTGCATGTCAGATTCATCCATGTTGTTGCATGCATGTATCAGTAGGCCATTTGTTTTTTATGCAGTTTCTTATAATTCAGTGGTAATTATATCCATACACCTACAAGGAAAACCAGTTAATATGACAATTATTCAAATTTACACACCAACCACTAAAGCGAAAGATGAAGAAACTGAAGATTTTTACAAACTTTTGCAGTCTGAAATTAATTGAACATGCAGTCAGAATGCACTGATAATTACTTGTGATTGGAATGCAAAAGCTGGAGACAAAGAAAGATTTGTAGTTGGAAAATAATGATCTTGGTGATAGAAATGATGGTGGAGAACATATGATAGAATTTTCCTAGACCAACGACTGTGTGGATCGTAACAAATTATGGATAACAGAATTCAGAATTTAATGAACAATATCATTAATATCACACGTAAAAATTTTGCTGAAGATAATTCAAAAGAGGTTGCAACAGTACAGCAACAGGGAACAGCCAGAAATTCAAACGAGGACATGGAATAAGGGATATCATTACTAATGTCAGATGAATTTTAACTGAAAACAGAATACCAGAAAGGTGTTTACCTCTGTTTTATTGACTATGCAAACGCATTTGGCTGTGTGGATCATAACCAGTTACGGATAACATTGTGAGGAATGGGAATTCCAGAACACTTAACTGTGCTTATCAGGAACCTCTGCATAGACCAAGAGGCAGTGGTTTGAATGGAACGAGGGGATACTGTGTGGTTTAAAATCAGAGAAAGTGTGTGTCAGGGTTGTATCTTTTCACCATATTTACTCAGTTTTTATGCTGAGGGAATAATCTGAGGAGCTGAGCTATATGAAGAAGAAAGCAGTATCAGGATTGGAGGAAGACTCATTAACAACCTGCAATATGTGGATGATACAACCTTGCTTGCTGAAAAAGAAGAGGACTTGAAGCACTTACTGGTGAAGATCAAAGACCACAGCCTTCTGTATGGATTACACCTCAACATAAAGACAACAAAAATCCACACAACTGGACCAATAAAGCAACATCATGATAAATGGAGAAAAGACTAAAGTTGTCAAGGAATTCATTTTACTTGGATCCATAATAAACACCTTTGGAAATAGCAGTCAGGAAATCAAAAGACACATTGCATTGGGTAAATCTGCTGCAAAGTGTTAAAAGGTAAAGATATCACCTTGAAGCTAAGGTGGGCCTGACCCAAGCCAGGGTGTTTTCAGTCAACTCAGATGCATTTGAAAGCTGGATGATGAGTAAGAACGTATGAAGAATTGATGCCTTTGAATTGTGGTGTTGGAGAAGAATATTGAATATACCATGCACTGCCAAAAGAACAAATAAATTTGTTTTGGAAGAAGTATGACCAGAATGCTCCTTAGGAGCAAGGATGGTGAGACTACATCTCACGTACTTTGGACATGTTATCAGGAGGGACCAGTCCGTGGAGAAGGACATCATGCTTGGTAAAGTAGAGTGTCAGCGAAAAAGAGGAAGATCCTCAACAAGATGCATTGACACAGTGACAGCAACAAAGGGCTTAAGCATAACAATGATTGTGAGGGTGGCACAGGGCCGGGTAGTATTTCGTTCTCTTGTACTTGGAGTCGATATGAGTTGGAATCGATTTGACAGTACCTAGCAACAGCAACAACTACAAAGACTTCTTCATTGCAGATACCTTTTTCAACAACATAAATGGAGACTATACATGTGGACCTCATCAGGTAGAATACACAGTAATCAAATAGACTGCATCTGTCAGAAAAAGGCCAGGGGCCAAGTGTGGATCTGAGCATCAATTGGTCATATAGATGTTCAAGTTGAAGCTGAAGAAAATTAGAACAATCCCACGAGAACCAAAGTACGACCTTCAGTATATTCCTCCTGAATTTAGAGACCATTTCAAGAATAGATTTGACACGTTGAACACTAATAACCAAAGACTAGACACGTTGTGGAATATCAAGGACATCATAGATGAAGAAAGCAAGAGGTCATTAAAAAGACAGGAAAGAAAGAAAAGACCAAAATGGATGTCAGAGGAGACTCTGAAACTTGTTATTGAATGTCGAGTAGCTAAAGGAAATGGAAGAAATGATGACGTAAAAGAACTAAACAGAAGATTTCAAAGGGTAGCTCGAGAAGACAAAGTATTATAATGACATGTCCTAATAAAGTGAAAGGGACGAAAACTCTCCACGTTTTGCAAGCTGAAAGAACTGAAGAGAAAATTCAAGCCTCAAGTTGCAATACTGAAGGATTCTATGGGGAAAATCTACACGTGTCTGTCAGTTTGTCGGACTGTGGAGGATTGCGTGTTGCTGTGATACTGGAAGCTATGCCACTGGTATTCAGATACCAACAGGGTTACCCATGGTGGACAGTTTTCAGCTGAGTTTCCAGACTAAGATAGACTAGGAAGAAGGACCTGGCAGTCTACTTCTGAAAAGAATTAGCCAGTGAAAGCCTTATGAATAGCAGCAGAGCATTATCTCATATACCGCCTGAAGATGAGCCAGTCAGATTGGAATGCATTCAAAAGACGACTGGGGAAGAGCTGCCTCCTCAAAGTAGAGTCTACCTTAATGATGTGGATGGAATCAAGCTTTCGGGACTTTCATTTGCTGATGTGGCAATACTCAAAATGAGAAAAAACAGCTGCAAATATCCATTGATAATCAGAACGTGGAATGTACGAAGTATAAATCTAGGAAAATTGGAAATCCTCAAAAATGAAATGGAACGCCTAAACATTGATATCCTAAGCATTAGGGAGCTGAAATGGACTGGTATTGGTTATTTCGAATTGGACAATCATATGGTTAACTATGCCAGGAATGACAACTTGGAGACGAATGGCATTCCATTCATCATCAAAAAGAACATTTCAAGGTCTGCCCTGAAGTACAGTGCTGTCAGTGATGGGATAATATTACATACGCCTACAAGGAAGACCAGTTAATACAAATATTATTCAAATTTATGCACCAACTACTAAGGCCACAGATGAAGAAATTGAAGATTTTTACCAGCTTCTGCAGTCTAAAAGTGATCGAACATGCAATCAAGATGCACTGAGAATTACTGGTGATTGGAATGTGAAAGTTGGAAACAAGAAGGATCACTAGTTGGAAAATATGATCTTGGTGATAGAAACTATGCCAGATGTTGCATGATAGAATTTTGCAAGACCAACGACTTCTTCATTGCAAATACCTTTTTTTCACCAACATAAACGGCAACCACAGCCGTGGAACTTGCCAGATGGAATACACAGGAATCAAATCGACTACATCTGTGGAAAGAGACAATGGAAAAGCTCAATATCAGGAGCCGACTGTGGAACAGACCATCAATTGCTCATATGCAAGTTCAAGCTGAAATTGAAGAATATTAGAACAAGTCCACAGGAGCCAAGGTACGACCTTGAGTATGTCCCACGTGAATTTAGAGACCATCTCAAGAATAGATTTGACGTGTTGAACACTGATGACCGAATGCCAGGCAAGTTGTGGAATGATATCAAGGACATCATCCACGAGGAAAGCAAGAGGTCATTGAAAAGAAAGAAAAGACCAAAATGGATGTCAGAAGAGACTCTGAAACTTGCTCTTGAACATCGAGTATCTAAAGCAAAAGGAAGAAATGATGAAGGAAAAGAACTGAACAGAAGATTTCAAAGGGCGCCTCGAGAATACAAAGTATTATAATGACATGTGCAAAGAGCTGGAAACAGAAAACCAAAAGGGAAGAACACGTTCAGCATTTCTCAAGCTGAAAAAACTGATGAAAAAATTCAAGTCTTGAGTTGCAATAGGAAGGATTCCGTGGGGAAAATATTAAACAGCACAGGAAGCATCAAAAGATGGAAAGAATACACAGAGTCATAATACCAAAAAGAAATTGTCTACATTCAACCAAGAGGCAGTTGTTCAAACAGAACAAGGAGATACTACGTGGTTTAAAGTCAGGAAAGGTGTGTGTCAGGGTTGTATCATTTCATCATACTTATTCTGTCTGTATGCTGAGCAAATGATTCAAGAAGCTGGACTATATGAAGAAGAATGTGGCATCAGGATTGGACTCATTAAGAGTCTGTGTTATGCAGATGACACAGCCTTGCTTGCTGAAAGTGAAGAGGGCTTGAAGCACTTACTGATGAAGATTAAAGATCACAGCCTTCAGTATGGATTACACCTCAACATTAAGAAAGCAGAAATACCCACATCTGTACCAGTAAACAACATCATGATAAATGGAGAAAAGATTGAAGTTGTCAAGAATTTCATTTTACTTGGATGCATAGTCAACATCCATTGAAGCAGCAGTCAAGAAATCAAAAGACACATTGCATTGGGCAGATCTGGCGCAAAGGTTCTTTTTAGAGTGTTAAAAAGCAAAGCAAAGATGTCACCTTGAAGACCAAGGTGCCCCTGACGCAAGCCATAGTGTTTTCAATTGCCTCATATGCATATGAAAGCTGAACAATAAATATAGAAGACTGAAGAAGAATTGCTGCCTTTGAATTCTGGTGTTGGTGGAGAATATCAAATGTACCATGAAGCGCCAAAAGAACGAACAAATCTGTCTTGGAAGATGTCCAACGAGAATGCTCATTAGAAGCAAGGATGGAGAGACTTCGTCTCATATAGTTTGGACAAGTTATCAGGAGGGATCAGTCTCTGGAGAAGGACATCATGCTTGGTAAAGCAGATGGTCAGTGAAAAAAGAGGAAGACCCTCAACTAGGTAGACTGACACAGTGACTACAGCAATGGGCTCAAGTGTAACATTTGTAAGGATGGTGTAGAACAGGGCAGTCTTTCGTTCTTTTTATATGGGTTCGCTATGAGTCGGAATGGACTTTACAGCACCTAACAACAACCTTTGTGGTATTTTTTGTAGCAGCCCTAGGAACTAAGACATCAGTTTGGCAATATTATAAATTACATTGCTGTGCAAATTTTTTTTAAACGTAAGTCTTTGCATTTCAGACTATTTCCTTTGAGTAGACTTATAAAAGTAGATATTGTTATCTATATATATCTGTCTGTCTCTGTAGTATGACGGTTACCTTAAGAGCAGTGATTGTATTTTATACTTCTATACCTTACGTCATATTGCAGACAGCTTTTCATTTAATGTATGGAAAGTAAAGTTTTTATTCATTAATTTTCTCATGCCTTGAATATACTTTTTTCTAAATTTTTTTGTTGAAAATGTACACAGCAAAATATACACCAATTCAACAGTTGCTACATGTACAGTTTAGTTGCATTGATTACATTCTTTGAATTGTGCAACCATTTTCCACCCTTCTTTTCCGAGTTGTTCCTCCATCATTAACATAAACTCACTGCCCCATAAGTTCCCTGTCTAATCTTTTGAGTTGCTGTTGTCAAAAATCAGTTGACTATGGTTGTGTTGTGTGGGGTTTTTTTCTGGACTCTCAATTTTATTCCACTGGTCTATGTGTCTATTGTTATACCAGTACCAACCTGTTTGATTACTGTAGCTACATAACTGAAAAACCAAACCCATTGCCATCAAGTCAATTACGACTCATAGTGACCCTAAAGGACAGATTAGAACTGCCCCATAGAGTTTCCAAGGCATGCCTGGTGTATTTGAACTGCCAACATTTTGGTTAGCAGCTGTAGGTCTTATCCACTACACCAAATGGGGTTTCCAAAAAAACCCAAACCCTTTGTCGTTGAGTCGATTCAGACTTACAGTGACCAAATAGGACAGAGTAAGACTGCCCCATAGAGTTTCCGAGGAGCACCTGGTGGATTTGAACTGCGAACCTTTTGGTTAGCAGCCGTAGCACTTAACTACTATGCCACCAGCGTTTCTGTTGTAGCTGTATAGCATGTTTTAAAGTTCTACTTTGTTCTTCTCTTTCAACATTACTTTAGGTATTTGGGGCCTCTGCCCATTCCATATAAAGTTGAGAATTGTAATTTCTTTGAAGAAGGCTGTTGAAATTTTGATTGGGATTGCATTGAATCTGTAGATCGCTTTGCATAGTTTTGACATCTTAACGATATTGTCTTCCGATCCATTAACATGGAACATCTTTCCATTTATTTAAATCTTCTCTAACGTTTTTCAGCAGTGTTTTATAATTTTCATTGTATAAATCCTTCACATCCCTGGTTAGATTTATTCCTAGGTATTTTATTCTGTTAGATGCTATTGTCAATAGAATTGTCTCCCTAATTTCCCTTTCAGATTTCTCATCGGTGGCATATTGAAACCCAACTGATTTTTGATTGTTGACCTTGTAGTCTGTAACTTTGCTAAATTCCTCTATTAACTCTAGAAGTTTTCTTGTGGATACTTTGGGATTTTCTATATGTAGATCATGCCATCCACGAATAGAGATAATTTTACTTCTTTTCCAATCTTGATGCCTTTTATTTCTTTTTCTTATCTTATTGCTCTTGCTAGGACTTCTAATAGAATATTGTATAAGAAGAGGTGGGAGTGGGCACCCTTGTGCTGTTCCTCATTTTAAGGGGAAAGCTCTCAGTCTTTCTCCCTTAAGTGTAATTCTGGCTTTTGGCTTTTCATGTATTACCTAAATCATAGTGAGGAATTTCTCTTCTATTCCAATCTTCTTCAGGGTTTTCATCAAGAAAAGGTGTTGAATTTTATCAAATGCTTTTTCAGCACCCATAGAGATAATTATGTGGTTCTTTTCCTTGGTTCTGTTGATGTGGTGTATTATGTTGATTGATTTTCTAATGTTGAACCATCCCTCCATTCCTGGAATAAAGCCAACTTGGTCATGGGGTATGACTCCTTTAATACGCTGTTGGATTCTGTTCACTAGTATTTTGTTGAGGATTTTTGCATCTATATTCATGAGAGATATTGGCCTTTTGTTTTCTTTTCTTGTGTCTTTGTCTGTTTTGGGTATCAGGGTTATGTTTGCTTCATAGAATAAAGTAGGGTGTATTCCTTCCATCTCTATCTTTTGGAATGGAATATAACTTTAATTATAGGATAAAGGTATTTCTGATTTTGCCTCTGAAGTTTAAGGGAAGAGAAGACTGGGAACATTTCCATAGTTTTTATTTTCTGTTACCTTACTTTGGCGTAGTGGTTAAGTGCTACAGCTGCTAACCAAAGGGTTGGCAGTTTGAATCCACCAGGCGCTCCTTGGAAACTCTATGGGGCACTTTTACTCTGTCCGATAGGGTCACTATGAGTCGGAATCGACTTGACGGCACTGGGTTTGGTTTGGTTTTTTGATTACCTTACTTAACTTTATTTAACTTTTGTTTATCTTGGGTAATGTTGTAGGAAACAGGGAATTAAACTGTATGTAGATGTCAGATTTTGCCATTGATAAGAATATTTTAGAAAAAAATAGTTTGGTTTATTTTGATAGAAGAAGACTTTTTCTATCGTTCCTTTGTTTTGACTTAACTTTATAGGATCATGCTTGAACAATGAACATGTAGGAAATGGGCCTTATACGCTTTGAATTAATTTAGTTTCAGGAAGCCTTCTGAGCTATTTGTGAAGAATTTATGTAAGCTTCGGTGTCCCTTTTGAGTAGTTTTCCTAACTGGACGTAAATAAGCTAATTTGCCCTTCTTCAAAGGTCGTGTTAATTTTCATTGCTTTAAAATAACAGGGTAATTTTTTTTTTGCATCATGATTTTTAAAATACAAGCAGTGCATTTTATTCACATGCGGGTATGTTGAAGAGTTACCTAGTCAGGCAAAATTTATCTCCCTAGGTTGTGGATTTTTTTCCTCTACCCTCTCTATCCCAAAGACAGTAAATATATTTTGGAAGAAGAGAAATAATGGCTTTTTGCCTCCAGTTTTTCTGATCAGTTGAGTGCCTGGGATTTTAAATTGAAAAAATTTCAGAATGAGTGTGCTCAAGTTATAGTAATTTGGTTAATACTTTTTAGCTCTAACCTCTCTCAATTCTATTTGCTTGCTTATCTTTTATAGCCTATTTAGACATTTCATTTTTCTCCATAGTTGCAGTAAAGACTTATTTTTGTTTTAGCACAAGTTTATTAGACCTTATCACAGCCTTCATGCCTACATTTGCTTATACTGTATAATGGAAAAAGCCACAGACTGATGTTGTAAAATAACAAATGAGATGAAACTTAGAAAGTTGACCTTTCTTAGAGACTGAAGAAGAGGTTCATCTTCAGGGGCTTGGATTTATTTTACTCACTCATTTGACTACCACTTTTGAATTTGCAGATTAACAACTCCTATATTAAAAACATGGATTTATAAATTCTAGGTATCCTGATAGATTTTCACACCTGTATTATCATTTTTTTCTCTGCTCCTTCATGCCCATTAGGGAAAGGCAGACATCTTTTTTCTTCAGATAGTTAAACTGTTAAAATTTGAAATTTGTAAAATGCTAAAAAAAAAAAAAAAGGTGGGTTCAAAATCAGGCCTTTATGATATTCATGAGGCATTGTCAACATTATGTTACCCAGGTTTTGTTTGAAAATCAAGCCCTAATTTAATTTGGAAAAACGGAAAATCTTCAGAGGTAAGAGATATTAAATTATTTCAGATTATAATCTCTCATTAGTTTTGCTCAAATGTTGACTTTTTCATCAGCGTGACACAAATGGTTAAGTGCTTGACTACTAGCCAAAAGGTTGGCAGTTAAAACCCACCCAGGGGTGCCTCGGAAGACAGGCCTGGCAATCTGCTTCCAAAAGAACACAGCCTTGAAAACCGTATGGAACATAGTTCTACTCAGCACACGTGGGGTGGCCATGAGTCAGAATTAACTCAATGGCAGCTAACAACAACAACATTCTTCATAGCACTTAAAAATTTCTTTGAAGAATGGGGTTAAACTTTAATAATACAGTGGGAAATTATAGAAGACAACAGTATTCCATGTGGGTTCTCATTAAATTACAAGTACTTGAAAGTTGATAGTATATTCATAGGAATAGTAACTTGGTTCATTTCAGGTAGAATAATCAGGGGCCCGAAGTGTCATTTCCTATCCCTACCATTGTCCTTAAAATGCAAGATTAGCCTAGAAATGAGTTTTTATATTAACCTAAGACTTTTCTATGGTAACGGTTTATTCAAAATTAAATGGAGTTAGAAATAAGACTGAGGGTGATATATACTAATATATTACCATCGTGATTAAATTATATAGAGTTAATTTTTATTCTTTTTCCTTTGCATTTTCTAAGTTACCTTTGCAATAAAAGCATTTTAAGAGTGTTGAATATCAATTTAAAGCTCTGTATAGAAACTTTTTTATTTAAACAGTTTAGCAACATATCTTATAGTTTACTATTTTTATGACATCCATTGTACTTAAAGGAAAAGAAGGCTAGATGAATTAATAAAAACATTTTTTTTGAAAGAGCAAGTTTTATTAAGTAATCTGTAGAGCAAAACCTGAAATGGTCATATGCACCATATGATGTGGTAATTGCCTCTTTAACATTGGTCTGGTATAAAATAGTTTTGAATTAGATCCTTAGGGAAGGAGCTCTGTGTTTGGAACAGGAGTTTTTACGTGACTCCCAGACTCTTTAAATTTTTTTTCTGGCAAATTTTGCACACATATGACTATGCACATTTTTTTTTTCTGGGTAGGAAGTTCATCTCTTTCAGTAGGTGCTCAAAAGGGTCCTTTACCCTCTAAAAAATTTAAAGGCCTCTGATTTTGAGGTTGTTGTACAATGCCAAGATATATCCCATTTTTAAAATATCTTATTACCATGTCTAGGCCAGGACATCAACTTCACCTCTCTCCCGGTGTTCTTCCCAGTTGCAGATCCAGGGAGATGTTAATAGAGAGTCTCCTCTATTACAGAAGGTACAGTTCACCAAACCTCCCCAACCTATCAGGCCAATTCCCTTCTCCCAGAAAGTCATCTCATCGTGATGCCAACAAAGCAAAACAATGGGTGTCAACTGAAAAAAAAACTAAAGTAAACCCATTGCCATCTAGTCGATTTCAACTCATAGTGACCCTACAGGATGGAGTAGAACTGCCCCATAGAGTTTCCCAAGGAATGCCTGGTGGGTTTGAACTGCCAACCTTTTGGTTAGCTATCTATTCATTAACAGACCCGGAGCACTGCATCTCTTCCAGGTACTTTCCTATGACTAAATACTTTGTGTAATTTGATCCTCACTACAGCTTTAAAAAAAATTTTTTTTTATTGTGCTTGAAGTGAAAGTTAACAAATCAAGTTAGTCTCTCTCACAAAAATTTATATACACCTTGCTATGTACTCCTAGTTCCTCTGTCCCTAATGAGACAGCACACTCCTCCTCACCACCCTGTATTCCCCGTGTCCATTCAGCCAGCTCCTGTCCCCCTCTGCCTTCTCATCTCCCCTCCAGACCGGAGCTGCCCACATAGTCTCGTGTGTACTTGAGCCAAGAAGATCACTCCTCACCAGTATCATTTTCTGTCTTATAATTAAACCTGTTGCCTTCGAGTTGATTCCGACTCATAGTGACCCTAGAGGATAGAGTAGGACTGCCCCATAGAGTTTCCAAGGAGGACCTGGTAGATTTGAACTGCCGACCTTTTGGTTAGCACCAGGGTTTCCTTCTGTCTTATAGTCCAGTCCAGTCGCTGTGTGAAGAGTTAGCTTTGGGAATGATTCCAGTCTTGGGCTAATAGAAGGTCTGGGGACCATGGCCACCAGGGTCCTTCGAGTCTCAGTCAGACCATGAAGTCTGGTCTTTTTATGAGAATTTGAGGTCTGCATCCCAGTGTTCTCCTGTTCCATCAGGGATTCTCTGTTGTGTTCCCTGTCTGGGAAGTAATCGGTTATAGCCGGGCACCATGTAGTTCTTCTGGTTTCATGCTGATGTAGTCTATGATTTATGTGGCACTTTGTTTCTTGGGCTCATAATTACCTTGTGTCTTTGGTGTTCTTCATTTTCATTTGCTCCACGTGGGCTGAGACCAATTGATGTATCTTAGATGGCCGCTTTGTAGCGTTTAGACCCCAGACGGCACTCACCAAAGTGGGATGCAGAATGTTTTCTTAATGCATTTTGTTATGCCAGTTGAGCTAGATGTCCCCGGAAACCATGGTCCCCAGAACCCCGCCCCTGCTACTCTGGCCTTTGAAGCATTTTGTTGTATTCGGGAAACTTCTTTGCTTTTGGTTTATTCCAGCTGTGCTGACCTCTCCTGTATTGCGTGTTGTCTTTCCCTTCTAGGTGAATTAATAAAATTTTGGGTTAATTTTAGAGTTTTCTTTCACCTGCTTTTTAAAGAAGAATTTCATTTTTTAAGTAAAAAATTCCAAAAGCTTCCAGAATAAATCTAATGACAGTACTAATTCTGTCATTAAACACAACCAAGAAGAATCATCTTTAATCTGTATGAACTTTGTTCATATAAAGTGTAATGTGTATTCTCCTTAATGTTTTCCCCCACTGGGTAACAAGCAGCTTTCCATTTTGTACTTTACCACCACTAAAAAAGGTGATTTGGAATGCTAGATCTACCTTTTTAACTTACCATATTTGGAGAGAAATGTGTAATGCATGTATGAAAACGTGTGATTTTATTCTAAGGTTTTGTGCATGTATCAAAAATCTTTAGACAAATTGACACAAACACTGCTATAAAATATAAATTCCTTTCTGGTAAGTGTTCAGTAAATTTTAACTATAATTTTTCATAGTATTTGTAGTCTCCTCTCTCCAAATACAATTAGTTCAATCTTCTTGTCTTTCCTTGGGTCTAGTAATTTGTTTTTCTTTCTGATCAACATTTTTTTAGTGCTGGTATTTGCCATAGAGTGAAAAGATGTCTTAAAGCACGTTTTAGTTTATTTCTGGAAGTATTGGCTAGATTTCTTGTCTCATTATGTCAGTTCTATGCAGGTACCAATATTTGATATATTGGAAAACATGTATAATGCCCGGAATAGCGTTGTGTGACTTGAGATGAAATAATCCCAAAAGAAAGAATCGAAAATGGGGGAATGGGAGAAAATTAAAACTAATGTGTAGGGAGAAAATTAAAACTAATGTGTAAACAAGAAAGCAGGTTTGTCTGCAGCCCTAGGAAACTGTTAAAACTACTTTGCCCACTTTGATTTCCTTGGAGTCTTCTTAATATTTTTAATTAAATTGTTCAACTATTTATTGAGTTGAATTCAGTATTTAGATAACTGCAGTATAGCTATGTATATTTACATGTTGAATATATGTAAGTTTGTTATTCCTTAAACAGTTTGGGGTATTTCTCCTCATCCAAAGGAAATTTAAATAAATACTTTGAATATTTCAGTAAATACAGCATGCCATTTACCAAATTTAAGGGAACAAGTGAATAACTTAGCTATTCCAACAATGTTTTGCCTCCGCATTCCTTGGCACAAACAGGGACCTCAGTGAAGCATCTCTCATGGGAGTTGCCTGTGGAAATCTTACTGAACAGATCTGTCCCAATTCACCTTCCCAGTTCCTTATATATATATATTTTTTTAAATCAACTTCATTGAGGTATATTTTATATGCACTAAATTGCACCTGTTTTAAGTGTACAATTAAATGAGTTTTGAGAAATACATACACCCACAACAATCAAGATGTAGTACATTTTCATCTCTCCAATATGTTCCTTTGTGCCCCTTTCCAGTAAATGTCACCCCATCCTTGTATTCTAAAAGCCACTGCTCTGCTGTCACTATAGATTATATTTGCCTTTTCTGGAATTTCACGTAAATGTAATCATACAGTATGTATTCTTTTCTGTCTGGCTTTTCCATTCAGCATTACGATTTTTGAGATTCATCAATGTTGTTGTGTCTCTCCATAGTTCGTCCATTTTTGTTGCTGTGTGTAATTGGTTGTATTCATTATCACAATTACTTTATTCACCTTCTGAAAGGCATTTGGGTTGTTTCTAGGTTTTGGCTCTTATGAATAAAGTTGCTGTGAACATTTGTGTACAAGTCATTTTGTGGACATGGTTTTTGTTTCTCTTGGGTAAGGAAGGGAATTGTCAGGCCGTGTTATAAGTGTGTAATGTATTTAACTTTATAAAAAACTGCCGAAGTGTAATTCACTATTTTGAATTCACACCAGCAGTATATACCCAAATAAATAGCAAACCCATTGCCTTTGAGTTGATTCCAACTCATAGCAACCCTATAGGACAGAGTAGAACTGTCCCCTAGGGATTCCAAGGCTGTAAATCTTTACGGAAACAGACTGCCACATATTGCTCCGACAGAGCAGCTGGTGGGTTTGAACCGCTGACCTTTTGGTTAGCAGCAAGCACTTTCACCGCTGCTTCACCAGGGCTTCTTCCAGCAGTGTATAAGATCTTTGAAATTATAGCAATCCTAGTGGGTATGAAGTGGTATCTCATTGTTTTAATTTGCATTTCCCTGATGATAAATAATGTTGAGCATCTTTTCATGGGGTTATTGGCCATTCAGATATCTTCTTCTTTGAAGTATTTTTTCAATTCTTTGCCCATTTAAAAAACTTTGACTGCTTGATTTATAATGTAAGAGTTCTTTAAATATCCTGAATACAAGTTTTTTGTTATATATATATGTGTGTATATATATATAATTTTTCCCATTCTGTGGGTTGTGTCTTTTTCTTAACTGTTTTGATTAGCGGAGGTTTTTGATTTTGATGAAGTACAGTTCATCAGTTTTTTCTTTGATTATTGCTTTTTGTGTCATGTATAAAAAGCCTTTGACAACCCCAAAGTTGTGAAATTTTGCCTGTATTTTCTTCTAGATGTTTCCTCTTTTGATTTTTGATTCACTTAGTTATTTTTGTGTACAGTAAAGTTCCTGGCTTAATTTTTTTTTTTAATGCGGATATCCATTTGTTCTAGCACCTTTCTCCATTCAATTACCTTGTCACTTTGTTGAGAGTCAATTGATTTATATATGTGTGACTCTATTTCTAGGCTCCCTACTTTGTCCTATTTATCTACATGTCTGTCCTTATGCTAATATCATACTGTTTTGATTATCTTGGCTTTATAGTAAGGCTTGAAATCCAGCAGCGTAAGTTTATTTTGGCTATTTTAACTTTAGTGTGTTTCCATATAAATTTTAGAAATGGTTGGTCAATCTCTAAAAAGCTTGCTAGGATCTTGATTTGGATTTTTTTAATCTGTAGATAAATTGACATTAACAGTATTGAGCCTTCTTAATTGCATTCATGGTACTTCTATTTTTTCAGGTCTTTAATATTTCTCTACAACGTCTTGTACATTTCAGTGTACCATTTTATTAGTTCTAGTAGTAGCTTTTTTGTAGATTCTTCAGGATTTTTGATGTGCACAATTCATGATGTCTTAGAAAAGAGACAGTTTTCCTTCTACTTTTCCAATTTATATGCCTTTTGTTTTCCTTGCCTGGTTGCCCTGGCTAGGACTTCCAGTATAATACTGAATAGAAATGGTGAGAGCAAAGAGGTGAAATCAGGTATACTTGCCTTCCTTTTGTTATTAGGGGAAGGGCATTCAGCCTGTTACCATTAAATGTGATATTACTTCAGTGGTTCTCAATAGGGTAGGGAGGGTAGTTTGTTCCCTAGGGGATATTTAGCACAGTCTGGAGACATTTTTGGTCTTCACAGTTGGGGTGTGCGGCTGCTATTGGTCTTCAGTGGGTAGAGGCCAGAGATGCTGCTAAACATCCTACAATGCAACAGGCAATCATCTTGCCCAACCTGTCAGTAGTGCTGTTGTTGAGAAACCCTGTGGTTGTTGTAGGTTTTAAGAAAAAAAAAAGTTACCTTTTATTCATAGTTTGCTGAGAGTTTTCAGCATAAATGGCTAGTGAATTTTTGTCAAATATTGTTTCTCCAGTTTAGAGAAATGATTATGTAGTGTTTTCTCCTTTGTTCTATTAATACAGTGAATTACCTCAAATGATTTTCAAATGTTAAACCAACTTTGCTTTCTGGTGTAAGCCTCACTTGGTCACGATATATTATCTTTTATACATATTTCTGGATTCATTTTGGTAATATTCTTGAATTATTTTTGTGTCCATGCTTCAGAATACCAAAACAAAAAAACCCATTGCTGTCGAGTTGGTTCCAACTCATAGCGACCCTATAGGACAGAGTAGAACTGCCCCATAGGGTTTCCAAGAAGCAGCTGGCGGGGGATTCAAACTGCCCAACTTTCGGTTAGCAGCCGAGCTCTTAACCACTGCACTCCCATGACTCCATATTGGTCTGTAATTCTCCCTCTCTTATCTTTATTTTTCCCTGGTCTTTGGTAATAGGGTTCAGCTAGCTCTGTTTTATTGACTATGCAAACGCATTTGACTGTGTGGGTAACAAACACTGCAAAGAGTGGGAATTCCAGAACATTTAATTGTGCTCATGCAGAGCTGTACATAGACTAAGAGGCAGTAGTTCGAACAAAACAAGGGGATACTGTGTGGTTTAAAATGAAGAAAGGTTACGTCAGGGTTTATCCTTTCACCATAATTACTCAGTCTATATGCTGAGCAAATAATCCCAGAAGCTGGACTATATGAAGAATGTGGCATCAGGATTGGTGGAAGACTTAACAATCTGCAATATACAGATGACACAGTCTTGCTTGCTGAAAGTGAAGAGGCCTTGAAGCACTTATAGATGAGGATCAAAGACCACAGCCTTCAGCATGGATTACACCTCAACATAAAGAAACCAAAAATCCTCACACCTGGATCAATAGGCAACTTTATGATAAACGGAGAAAAGATTGAAGTTGTCAAGGATTTCATTTTACTTGGATCCATAGTCAATGCCAATGGAAACAGCAGTCAAGAAATCAAATGATGTATTACATTGGGCAGATTTGCTGCCAAAGACCTCTTTAAGGTGTTCAAAAGGAAAGACATCACTTCGAGAACTAAGGTTAGCCTGACTCAAGCCATGATATTTTCAGCCACCTTATATGCATGTGAAAGCTGACAGTGAATAGGAAAGACTGAAGAAGAATTAATACCTTCGAATTATGGTGTTGGTGAAGAATATTGAATATACCATGGACTGCCCAAAGAATGAACAAGTCTGTTTTGAAAGAAATACAGCCAGAGTGCTTCTTGGAAGCAAGGATAGTGAAACTTCATCTCATATACTTTGGACAAGTTATCAGGAAGGGCCAGTCCTTGGAGAAGGACATCATGCTTGTGTCTTTTGTTTTCTTCATTCTCCCTTGCTCCTGAAGCGGTGAGACCAGTGGAGTATTCTCGATGGCCGTTCACTGGCTTTTAAGACCCCAGATGCTACTCGTAAAAGTAGAATGTAGAACATTTTCTTTATAAACTCTGTTACGCCAATTGAGCTAGATGTTCCCTGAGACCATGGTCCCCACAGCCCTCAGCCCAGCAATTTGGTCCCTCAGGGAGTTTGGATGTGTCTGTGGAGGTTCCATTACCTTGCCTTGTACAGGTTGTGCTGACTTCCCCAGTATTGTGTAGTGTCTTACCCTTCACCAAAGTTATCACTTATCTATTGTCTATTAAGTGTTTTTCCATCCCCACCTCTTCCCTCCCTTGTAACCATCAATTATTGTTTCTTTTTGTATGTAAACCTTTTCATGAATTTTTACAGTAGTGGCCTCATATAATATTTGTCCTTTTGTGATTGACTTATTTCACTCACCATAATGCCCTCCAGATTCATCCATGTTATGAGATGCTTCACAGATTCATCATTGTTGCATAATACTCCATTGTGTGTATGCACCACAGTTTGTTTATCCATTCATCTGTTGATGAGCATCTAGGTTGTTTCCATATTTCTGCTATTGTGAACAATGCTGCAATGAACATGGGTGTGCATATGTCTATTCTTGTGAAGGCTCTTATTTCTCTAGGGTATATTCCTAGGAGTGGGATTGCTGGATCGTATGGTGCTTCTATTTCTAGCTTTCTAAGGAAGCACCATATCATTTTCTAAAGTGGTTGTATCATTCTGCATTCCCACCAGCAGTGCATAAGAGTTCCTATCTTCCTGTAGCCTCTCCAACATTTGTTATTTTCTGGGTTTTTTTTTTATTCATGCCAGTTAAGTCAGGGTAAGATGGTATGTCATTGTGGTTCTGATTTGCATTTCTCAGTTTTCTCATATTTTTGACTAATATGATAATGATATTGAAATAGTGTAGACTGGTGGATGAAATTTTGGAAGTTTCAGGTACTTTGCAAGGCACTGGGGATATCTAGCTCCTTTTCATATTGAGCTTACAATCTAAAGAGGGAGACAGACAAAAAGTGTTAACATTTATGCTGAAATTTAAATAACTTGTCCATTTATTTTGAAACTTTGTTATTGTGCTTAGAATTGAGGATAGTCTGGTGGACAGCATAGACAAGGTCCCTGCTCGCATGGAACCTTTGATTTAACTAAAGAGACAAATGACTTCTTGAACCACCAGTGAAACTGAGGTCTAAGCATGGTTTGGACATCAACTTATAATTGGTAGTTTTAGCACTTGTCAATGAATGATAATATGGATTTTAAAAACATAAGGTTTTCTTTTTTTTTTCTTTTTTGATTTACACTAAAATGTTTGGCTGTGATCCCAATTAAGGTCATTGGACTGAGCTTCAAAGATACTATCAAATTTACTGGTATTGTCTGAGAGTTAAGTAAGAAAGCACATTTCTTGTTTTATTGCATTCTTAGCTTAAAATCAGCACAATGTTATTCATCAGTAGATTAATCATAACTTCTAAAAGGAGATAATTTGATGTTTTGCAAAATGAATTTTCATATCTTCATTTAAATCATTGATTCAGGGGTGACTTTGGAATTGGACAAAAAATTATTAGAATTTCTTCTTAAGAAACGTTTTACCCAACCCCAAAAAAAACCGCCGTCGAGTCGATTCCGACTCATAGCGACCCTATAGGACTGAGTAGAACTGCCCTATGGAGTTTCCAAGGAACGCGTGGCAGATTTGAACTGCCAACCCTTTGGTTAGCAGCTGTGACACTTGACCACTACGCCACCAGGGTTTCTAGAAATGTTTTAGATGATCATTAAAGGGAAAAATTCCTGTGGGCACTAGTTGTTGAGGAAGGCATCCATGGAATAGGTGGAACCAGAACTAGGGCACAGATTGGCCAAGTGGGGTGATGAAGTATTTGGGAAAATATGGGGAAGAAGATGAACAGTTAGAACAAAACCTGGGTCCAGGAATGTTTATAATCCCTTAATTGGGATTTGTAGGACTAAACTAGCTAAGTGAGAGCTTTATGTTGGGAGATGTAGAAAATAGTTTTTACCCCTGTATTGATTATCTCAGTACATTTGGGCTGGAAAATACTAGAATGTTTTTAGAAAGGTGATGCTAACATTAGTTAACAATTTCATTTTACTTGGCATTGACCATTTACTTTCCATGCATAAGGAAATATTTATACTTTCAAACGACACCTTGAAAAATATTTTCATTTTAATGTATTTTGGCCTATATAAACCAAAAAGCAAACCCAGTACCGTCGAGTCGATTCCGACTCATAGCGACCCTATAGGACAGAGTAGAACTGTCCGATAGAGTTCCCAAGGAGTGCCTGGCGGATTCGAACTGCCAACCTCTTGGGCAGCAGCCGTAGCACTTAACCACTACGCCACCAGGGTTTCCAGTATATACCAAACATAAATAGTTTTATGTGCAAATGATCAGATAGATTGTCCAAGGTCAAAGTAGAATTTCCCGAATTTTTGAAAAAGAAAAAAGCAAATGTAGAGGGACATGATATCAATGTTATTTTTTCTCATTTAAACTGATCAGAGTCAAGCAAATGATGATTATATTAGAAAGTATTTGGGAGAGAAAATTTGTGAGACATTCCTCAGACATTTATATTGCCATTATGCATGTGCTAGGCTGAATAGTGGCTATTCTTATCCTCAAAGAGCTCACAGTACTGTACTGTTGAGAGACAAATTACAGTATACTGTTATGAGTGCTATAGTAGAATTATACATAATGCATAAGAAAACACGTACATAAGGCATAGAAAGAAATAATTGCCTGAATTGAATTCTTAAGAACAAAAAGATTTACCAGGAAAATAAATTCTATATGTGTGTAGTTAACTAATAAGTTTTGAAAGTGAAAAATAAGTAAATCAAACAAGGCCCTTTATTCCACTTAGACCAATTCAGTGTTCCGCTGCTATTCATAAGGTTTTCACTGGCTGATTCTTTTCAGAAGTAGACTGATGGGGCCTTCTTCCTAGTCTGCCTTAGCCTGGAAGCTCAGCTGAAACCTGTCCTCCATAGGTGACCCTGTGCTGGTATGTGAATACCGGTGGCATAGCTTCCAGCATCACAGCAACACACAAGCGCCCACAGTACAACATACTGACAGACACATGGGGGCTTCACAGGACATCATGCTTGGTAGGGTACGGGGTCAGTGAAAAAGAGGAAGACCCTGGACAAGATGGATTGACACAGTGGCTGCAACGATGGGCTCAAGCATAACAACAATTTTGAGGATGGCGAAGGACTAGGCAGTGTTTCCTTCTGTGGTATATAGGGTCACTATGAGTTGAAACCAACTCCATGGCACCTAACAACAACAACAGACCAGTTCAAAAGTAATGACCCTCACAGTGTGGTTGTATAGTTGCACTGCCCATATATCAGACTTCTACTACTTATTTGTTCCCAAATAATGATTCTCTGACTAAGTATTGTCCTTTAGAACTGGAGGGTCTGCTAAAGGTAAAGCTCTCTTACAGCTAATGAGGAAATTTTAATAGGGAAAACTTCCCATAAAACCCTGAAACAAGCATCAGCCTGATTTCTGATTTCGAGACTGAAATATTTTTTTGGTTATTATCCTGCCCTGAGGTGTTTTTTAGACAGGGGAAATTAGTTGTAATCGTTTCTTCTGAAAGATGAGCTGTGCTACTTTGGGTTGTTTTCCTTTTTTCTCCGTTACATTTAATTTTGATTACGTAATACATTCGTGTGGTTCAAAATTTGCAGGTAAGAAAAGTCTCTCACCCTTTGTTTCCTGCCTTCTCCTTCCTGGCGGTAACCAGTGTTAACATTGTTTTTTACTTCCAGAGATATTTCATGCTTATACAAGCAGGGGCTCCAGTAGATACGCACACACATTATATTTTTCCTTATTTTTACACATATTTCTCTACTTTGCTTTAAATAATTTCATTTTGGTGCATAACTGATTACATGAATGTGCCATAATTTATTTAACCAATCCTCTATGGATGGGTATTTAGTTTGTTTCCTATCTTACACTGTTGCATTTCTGCAGTGAATAACCTTGTAATAGGTCATTTTGCAAGTGTGCTAATGTACCTGTAGGATGAA
The DNA here is from genome assembly GCF_024166365.1 of Elephas maximus indicus. Classification (NCBI taxonomy): domain Eukaryota; kingdom Metazoa; phylum Chordata; class Mammalia; order Proboscidea; family Elephantidae; genus Elephas; species Elephas maximus. The sequence goes on along the minus strand of NC_064846.1, from coordinate 49,288,006 downwards.
TTTCTAGAAGTGTAATTGCTGGGTTGGAGTGTTATGTGCATTTGTCATTTTGATGGATATCGCCAAATTGTCCTCCACAGAGGTTGTATCAATTTACACTTCCACCAGCAATGTTTCCTTTCAACCCTTACCAACACATCGTGTTATCAAACATTTTATCTTTGCTAATATGATGGATGAAAAATGGTATCTCAGTGTAGTTTTAGTTTGCATTTGTGTTCTGAGTAAGGGTGAGCATCTTTTTATATATTTAAGACCCTGTGATATTTATAAAAAATATTTTCCTTATTATGATGGCTGGGATGCCACTGGATTGATGGACACAGTGTCTTTTCTCCTTAACTAATACCTGTGGGCATGTTCTTTTATAAAAAAAAAAATTATACAACAGGAAAAAAAGGTAATTCCAAAGAATGTGTTTGGGTGAAAGAAACCCTAAGCCAGGAATACTTTGTGTTTTAAAAATGCACTAGCTTTTTATAATTCACTCTTTATGTAGGTTAACATATCATAGTTGATAAACAACTGAACCAGCATCCAGTAGTAATTTAAAATGATTTAAATTACGTGTAAGAAACTCAATATTATTGTTACTTCTTAATACACATCATACTTTATAAAGATATTTTGTCATATTCCAGGAAAAATAGAGTTATCTTTTACTTAGAAATTTAGCAATGTGACAAATTTATGCAGAATGATTTAAAATCATGATATGTTTACATATGAAGTGTGTATGTACAGTTTTCTTTCTCAATACTTCATCCACATCACAGAAAGGTTAGAAGGTCAATGTATATTTAAATGTGCTGTCTGGTTCATAAATGGCCATGGATTCTTTTGTATCACACACCAGTTGTTCTCAGAGCTTTGTCTATGGCATGGTAGATCACCTCTATTATAGCACTCATCATAGTTTGCCATGTATCTTCATTAGTTATTTATGTGTCTGCCCTTCTCACTAGATTGTGAACTTCTAGAGGGTACAATTTGTATTCCCCTCCAGCACTGGTTTAATGCTTTGCATATACCCGTACTCATAAAAGGTTCGTTGAATTGAGTCACATTTATATTGGGTGTTCTAAAGTCACATTTTCATAAATAACGTTTTCTTTTTACATGTTGTTTGATGCTATTTTTTATGTCAAGTCTTACTCTAAAACTGCCCAAGTTTGCTTTCTGTTAATACTGAAGGAGAAAAAGACCATTTATTGAATTTGTATTGAGAAGAATCATACAAAGCGCTCCTCTAGTAAATATTGAAGTAGTCTTCTTTACCTATTTATTTCCTTTCTGTTCATAATTTTTCCATCCTGCTTTTAAAGTATTACTTTAATTCTAACCACAGGCAGTTATAAATATTTACGGAACAGTAGTGAGTAGATTGGAAACTTTGGTAAGGTATATTAATTGTTTCATGTCACAAAGACTTCCAATTTTTATAGGTAATATGAAATGTATAATTAAAGGTCTCGTCCTTGCTAGCTATATTAAGTAATTTAGAAAGTTCTGTAGCAGAGTAAGCAGCTTCTCAAATGGCTGCGGTTTTTTCTTAAATTGAAATTTTTACTGAGATAGTTATAGATTCACATGTAGTCCTTAAGAAATATTAGATGTTTTATACACTTTGCTCAGTTTCCTCCAGGGGCAACATCTTGCAAAATTACAGTATAACATCACAACCAGGATATGGATATTAATAAAATCCACCAATCTTATTCAGATTTTTCCAGTTTTACTTGTACTCATTTGTGTGGATGTATATATTTAGTTCTATACAATTTTATCACACGCTAAGTTTCGTGAACCCACCACCACAGTTACAATACTGAGAGGTTGTAATAAAATAAGGATCACTTTTTTTCCCTTTAAAAACACACACATGCACACATGCACCATCCCTAACTCATGGCAACCACTTCTCTGTTCTCCATTTCTAGAATTTTGTCAGTTTAAAAATGTTAATAAATGGAATGTAACCTTTTCATATTGGCTTTTTTTGATCACCATAGTTCCCTGGAGATTCATACAAGTTGTTGCATGTATCAAAAGTTTGTTCATTTTACTGCTGAATAATATTACATGTTATGTATTACCACAGTTCGTTAAATCATTCACATGTTGAAGAACATCTGGGCTTATTCCAGGTTTTGGCTATTACAAACAAAGCTACTATAAACATGTTTGTTTATTATTTTTTAACATTTAATTTAAAAGATTTTATTTGGTAAAATACACATAACATAAAACTTACCATTTTAACCATTTTAAAGTGTGCAGTTCAGTGGCATTTAGTACATTCACAATGTTATGGAACCATCTCCACTACCTAGTTCCAGAATATTTTCATCACCCCAAATGGAAGTCCTCTACCCATTAAGCAGTAACTCCCCATTCCCACCACCCTCTAGTCCTTGGAAACTACTAACCTATTTTTTGTCCCCATGAATTTGCCTTTTCTGGAAATTTTATATAAACAGAATCATGTAACATATGATTTTTGTGTCTGGCTTTTTTTTGCTCATCGTAACCTTTTCAGGGTTGATCCAGGTTGGAACATGCATCGGTACTGCATTTGGCTGAATAGTATTCCATTATATGGGCATAAGGACATTTTGTTTATCCACTCATCCTTTGGTGGATATTTGGGTTGTTTCCATCTTTTCACTATTGCAGATGGCACTACTATGAACGTTCTTGTACACGTTTTTGTTTGAACAGCTGTTCTCAGTTTTTTCGGTTATATACATAGGGGTGGGATTGCTGGGTCCTATCATAATTCTGTTTAGCTTATCAAGGAACCACCAAACTGTTTTCCGCGATGAATGCACCATTTTACATTCTCATCAGCAATGGATGAGGGTTCCACTTTCTCTACATCCTTGCCAACGCTTACTTTCCTTTAAAAAAAATTTTTTTTTAATTTTAAATTTTAGCCATTCTAGTGGGTGTGAAGTGGTATCTCATTGTGGTTTTGATTTGCATTTCCCTGATTACTAATGATATTGAGCATCTTTTCACATGCTTATTGTCCTTTGGTATATCTTCTTTGGAGAGATGTCTTTTTAAGTCCCTTTGCCTATTGTTTTTTTTTTTTTTTTTTTGACTGATGTTCAATTATAGGAGCTCTTTTGTATATTCTGGACATTAAACCCTTATCAGATATATGATTTGCAAATATTTTCCCATTTTGTAGGTTGTCTTTTTTACATAGTATCTAATGATGTACACAAGTTTTAAGTTTTATGAAGTCCTATTTGTTTTTTCCTTTGGTGTTTGTGTTTCTGGTGTCATATCTAAGAAATAATTGCCAAATCCAAAGTAGTGAAGATTTACCCCTATGTTTTCTTCTAGTAGTTTTATAGTTTTAGCTTTTATATTTAGGATTTTTGTCCATTTTGAGTTGATCTTCGTGTATGGTGTGAGGTAAAGGCTTCATTATTTTGCATGTGAATATCCAGTTGTCCCAGCACCATTTGTTGAGCCTATACAGGTTTCCTGTGAATATAAGTTTTCATTTTTGTTGGATAAATTCCTAGGAGTGCAACTGCTAGATCATATTGTAGTTGTATGTTTAGTTTTATAAGAAACTGCCATGTTGTTTTCCATAGTGGCATTCCCACCAGCAATGTATGAGTGATCAAGTTTCTCCTCATCCTCACCAGCATTAACTGTTGTCACTGTTTTTTATTTTAGTCATTCTGATAGATGTATAGTGATATCTCATTGTGGTTAATGGCTAATGATGTTGAATACCTTTTGATGTGCTTATTTACCATTTGTGTATCCTCTTCAGTGAAATGTCTTTGGCGCATTCTCTAATTGTACTTTTTTTTTTTCACCATTGAGTTTTAGGAGTTCTTTGTGTGTTCTAGATACTAGTCTTTTGCCAGATACGTGGTTTGCAAAAATTTTCTTCTATTCTGTACCTTGTCTTTTCTTCCTCTAAACAGGCTCTTTTGCAGTGAAAAAGGTTCTTAATTTGATGAAGTCCAGTTTAGCAATATTTACTATTGAGTTTCGGTTTATGGGAATGGAAAATATGTCAATGGATGTTGGTGATGGTTGCACAACATGATTGATATAATTGCCTTCACTTAATTCTACAAGTGAAAAATGTTCAGTTAGTAAATGTTGTGTTACTGTATTTTCTTTTTAAATATTTTTTATTGTGCTTTCAGTGAAAGTTAACAAATCAAGTCAGTCTCTCACATAAAAACTTATATACAACTTGCTACATATACCCAATTAATACCCAATTACTCTCCCCCCCCCATGAGACAGCCAGCTCCCTCCTTCCACTCCCTCTTTTCGTGACCATTTTGTCAGCTTCTAAGCCCCTCTACCCTCCCAGCTCCCCTCCAGGCAGGAGATGCCAACATAGTCTCAAGTGTCCACCTGAACCAAGTAGCTTACGCCTCACCAGCATCCCCCTCCAACCCATTGTCCAGTCCAATCCATGTCTGACGAATTCGCTTCGGGGATGGTTCCTGTCGTGGGCCAACAGAAGGTCTGGGGGCCATGATCACTGGGGTCCTTCTAGTCTCAGTCAGACCATTAAGTCTGTTCTTTTTATGAGAATTTGGGGTCTGAATCCCACTGTTCTCCTGCTCCCTCAGGGATTCCCTGTTGTGTTCCCTGTCAGGGCAGTCATCAGTTGTGGCCGGGCACCATCTAGTCCTTCTGGTCTCAGGATGATGTAGTCTCTGGTTCATGTAGCCCTTTCTGTCTCTTGGGCTCGTAATTACCTTGTGTCCTTGGTGTTCTTCATTCTCCTTTGATCCAGGTAGGTTGAGACTCATCAATGCATCTTAGATGGCCACCTGCTAGCGTTTAAGACCCCAGACACCACACTTCAAAGTGGGATGCAGAATGTTTTCTTAATAGATTTTATTTTGCCGATCGACTTAGCTGTCCCCTGAAACCATGGTCCCCAAACCCCTGCCCCTGCTTTGCTGACCTTCAAAGCATTCAGTTTATTCAGGAAACTCCTTTGCTTTAGGTTTAGTCCAGTTGTGCTGACCTCACCTGTATTAAGTGTTGTCCTTCCCTTCACCTAAAGTAGTTCTTACCTACTATCTAATTAGTAAATACCCCTCTCCAACCTTCCCTCCCTCCCGCCTCTCGTAACCACAAAAGAATGTGTTCTTCTCAGTTTAAACTATTTCTCAAGTTCTTATAATAGTGGTCTTATACAATATTTGTCCTTTTGCAACTGACTAATTTCACTCAGCATAATGCCTTCCAGGTTCCTCCATGTTATGAAATGTTTCTCGGATTCCTCACTGTTCTTTATCGATGCGTAGTATTCCATTGTGTGAATATACCATAATTTATCCATTCATCCGTTGATGGGCCCCTTGGTTGCGTCCATATTTTTGCTATTGTAAACAGTGCTGCAATAAACGTGGGTGTGCATGTATCTGTTTGTGTAAAGGCTCTTACTTCTCTAGGATATATTCCGAGGAGTGGGATTGCTGGGTTGTATGGTAGTTCTATTTCTAGCTTTTTAAGGAAATGCCAAATTGATTTCCAAAGTGGTTGTAGCACTTTACATTCCCACCAGCAGTGTGTAAGTGTTCCAGTCTCTCCAAAGCCTCTCCAACATTTATTATTTTGTGTTTTTTGGATTAATGCCAGCCTTGTTGGAGTGAGATAGAATCTCATTGTAGTTTTAATTTGCATTTCTCTAATGGCTAATGTTTGAGAGAATTTCCTCGCATATCTGTTAACTGCCTGAATGTCCTTTAGTGAAGTGCCTGTTCATATCCTTTGCCCACTTTTTAATTGGGTTGTTTGTCTTTTTGTGGTTGAGTTTTAGCAGAATCATGTAGATTTTAGAGATCAGGCGCTGGTCAGAGATGTTGTAGCTGAAAATTTTTTCCCAGTCTGTAGGTGGTCTTTTTATTCTTTTGGTGAAGTCTTTAGATGAGCATAGGTGTTTGATTTTTAGGCGCTCCCAGTTATCTGGTTGCTCTTTGGCATTTTTAGTAATGTTTTGTATTCTGTTTATGCCTTGTATTGGGGTCCTAATGTTGTCTCTATTTTTTTCTTCCATGATCTTTATCGTTTTAGACTTTACGTTTAGGTCTTTGATCCATTTGGAGTTAGTTTTTGTGCATGGTGTGAGGTATGGGTCCTGTTGCATTTTTTTTTTGCAGACAGATATCCAGTTATGCCAGCACTATTTGTTAAAAAGACTGTCTTTTCCCCATTTCACTGACTTTGGGCCTTTGTCAAATATCAGCTGCGCGTATGTGGATGGATTTATGTCTGGATTCTCAATTCTGTTCCGTTGGTCTTTGTGCCTGTTGTACCAGTACCAGGCTGTTTGGACTACTGTGGCTGTATAATAGGCTCTAAAATCAGGCAGAGTGAGGCCTCCCACTTTGTTCTTCTTTTTCAGTAATGCTTTACTTATCCGGGGCTCCTTTCCCTTCCATATGAAGTTGGTGATTTGTTTCTCCATTTCTTTAAAGAATGTCGTTGAAATTTGGATCGGAATTGCATTAAATGTATAGATCGCTTTTGGTAGAATAGACATTTTTATAATGTTGAGTGTTCATATCCATGAACAAGGTATGTTTTTCCACTTACGTAGGTTTCTTTTGGTTTCTTGCAGTAGTGTCTTGTAGTTTTCGTTGTATAAGTCTTTTACATCTCTGGTAAGATTTATTCCTAGTATTTTATCTTCTTGGTGGCTACCGTAAATGGTATTGATTTGGTGATTTCCTCTTTGATATTCTTTTTGTTGGTGTAGAGGAATCCAACTGATTTTTGTATGTTTATCTTGTAACCTGATACTCTGCTGAACTCTCCTATTAGTTTCAGTAGTTTTCTGGAGGATTCCTTAGGGTTTTTCTTTGTATAAGATCATGTCATCTGCAAATAGAGATACTTTTACTTTTTCCTTGCCAGTCTGGATTCCCTTTATGCTCTATTGCAATTTATAGGTGGTATTTTATGTTTGGAAACCCTAGCAGTGTAGTGGTTAAGAGTTCAGCTGGTAACCTAAAGGTAGGCAGCTCAAATCCATCAGGAGCTCCTTGGAAACCCTATGGGGCAATTCTACTCTGTCCTAAAGGGTCACGATGAGTCAGACTCAACTCCATGGCAATGGGGTTTTTTTGTTTTGTTTTTTATTTTATGTTTAGGATATAAATATTTGTTTTGAAGTTTATAATCTGGTAAGTGGAGGAGAAATTGACTGCACTGTGGAAAGAACATTCGTGTTGTAGACTAAGAAATATTTGTAATATTTATTGAAAACATCTTTTTACCTCTATGGTACTGAATAAATATGGTAGGGATGAGAGAGAGGATACCAACTAAAGGAATAAGAAAGTAAGAACTTATTGGAGGGAGGATCTAATCTTTGAAAACTTTTTCATTTAGCAATTTTGATCCCAATATCAAAAGAAATTGTTTGAGATTACAGGAAAAAATCAACACAGGAGGTGGGAATAAGTTATTCCTATTTTTTAATTCTTATTAAAAAAAAAAAGAAAAATTTTCTTTTTTTAAGAGACAGTAAATAGGTAAGCTTGGTCTGGAGATGGGGTTGTAACTGCTTTAGGTAGGAAATATCTGAAGAACAAAGCTTGAATCATTCATTCATTAATTCAGCAAATATTTATGGAGCCCCTACTATTTTCCAGGCTTTTTGATGACCTCTGGGAATTTAGCTATTAAAAAGACAGTGTCCCTGACTTCATGGAATTTATACTCTGGTATGATGTATTTACAAATAACAATAGCTATAGATTTCAGCAAGAAAATGGCACAATAAATTCACTGTTTAATTTGGGGGGATTTGTTCTTGTTTTATCTTTTGGGCATTTTGGAGTCTATATATCTGAGGTTATTGATTTGATTGTGAAATGAATTAATTATGATGTAAAATAGGTATTTTCTAAGCCATTAATAGTGACTGTTTTAAATATTTTTATGAATTCAGAATGTGTGCCAAAAGGAGAATCATGTAAAGTCTTTTCTTTGAGAAATCTAATTAAATGGCTAATGATTTTACAAATACGAGTCATGTTGTGTTTTCTCCTTCATTAAAAAGCGATCAAGGGCGCTGTAAAAATTTTTATAAAGTTCATATTAAAGTAGATAATCCTGAAAGCAAAACAAGTATGCCTGCTGACATTACAGTTGAAACCAGCTTGAAGAATATAGCTTAGATTGAATGATATGTTAATAGGAATGTTTGTCCTGCAATTTGTCCAGGAATGAATATATATATATATATTTTATTTTATTGTGCTTTAGGTGAAAGTTTACATCTCAAGTTAGTTTCTCATTCCAAAATTTATACATATATTGTTATGTGACCTAAAAAGAGTAATGAACGTATTTCCAATGGGGCCAAAAATTTTGGTAAGATAGTAGTTGGCTTCTAGAGCATTCAAAACAGGTAATATAATAACTATCAACTCTGCACATTTTAGTGGAAATTAATGTCAAGAATATGAAAATACAGAATTATTTTTCTTTATTAAGAAACTCAAAATTTCTAAGGATTTAGTCAGCTAAATTTGTGTAGGTATAATTCCAAATATTTTAATTATGGAAGCTTAAGATTTTCACTTACCAAAACAGCAGATGTTTATGGTAACATTACTGTATTCAAGGTAGTATACCAGTTTTCTAATTTACAAAATATATTTGAGCATTGGAATTTTGGGAAGATAAGCACTCAGCAAATCACTTTAACATTTGGCAAGTACCAGAGTCTGTGTCTAAAGATTATTTTTAAAGAATAGCAATTATTTGAAAACTTAACATCACTCTAAGCTGAAAATACTATAAGTCTTTTACCCTAAACAATAACAATTATTTACATGGGTTTTGCTGAAAATCCATCTTCTGTTTTTTTTTTTATTGTGCTCCAAGTGAAAGCTTACAAATCAAGTCAGTCTCTCATACAAAAATTTATATACACCTTGCTATATATACTCCTAGTTTCTCTCTCCCTAATGAGACAGCACATTCCTTCCCTCTTTCTTTTCATGTCCATTTGGCCAGCTTCTGACCCCCTCTACCCTCTCACCTCCCCTTCATCTTATGTTATTTTTAAAACCTAAACTAAGATTTTTGGTCAAAGGAACTGAACAAAAAAGAGGGATGAAATCCTTTCTTAGCCACAAAATATTAATGTTTGTTACAAATTCATTAATTGGATTTGAGTTTCTAAGGACAAAAAGAAGAAAAGAAAAAAAGTTTGAAAATAAGAGTGTTGTGTGCATGCATGGTTTATACCCTTCTTATAATAAGAATGTGGACATGTCTATAAATAATGGTATTCTTTAATCTTAGCAATTCTCTGTATTTCTTGTCATTGAGTGTACTGAGAGTACAGGCCAGTTATTTTGTAGATACCCTTTAAGTTTGTCTGATGTTTCTTCTTATTAGATTCATCTTATGCTGAATACTATGGAAGTGATGTTGTGTTCTTCTCCGTGCATCATATCAGGAGATACATGATATCAATTGGGGCAAATTATTTGTCCTTTGGTGGACAACATGTGCATTAAACACATAGTAGAGAATCTGTCATTACTTGTTGATTGATAATGCTCCCAGGAAAAGAAAAGTTTGGTTTATGTCCATGTCTCTGAGGGAGAATTCTAGGCAAAATGATCTCGTAGCTGTGTGATGTAATTGATTAAATGATTAAACAGTCATGCCCTACAGTTGTAAAAAGACCATTGATAATGTTTTATAGGAACTGTCATGGTTTCATGGCATTCACATTTATGCCCCATAGGGGATCCATTCCAATTCTAGTTCCAAGAAAGAAGTCCCCCATACCCACAATGCCCTGCATTGCCACAATATTACATAGAGAGTTATCCCAGGGAAAGAATTAGACAATGAAGAAAACCAGAGATCCACAGAACATTTTGGTTAAACACAGGGTTTGGTGTATCATGGAGGCAACCTTTTGCAAAGCATATAATAACAAAGACTTCTGGAAAAATCAGGTAATAAAGGATCAGTGTTTGAACATACTTGGTAAAGGGCTTCAGCAAAGGCTTAAAACTATCAATAAGAGACTTGAATAAGAAAAGAAGCATTCTAGAATAGATTACATTACATAGAATATAGATTACATGGTGTAACAATTGTGCAGCAGTGTCAGACCTCGTCTAACATCAGGTGGAAGAGAAAGAATCAAGATTATCAGCCCAAGGCTGATTCCTGTAAGGTGGAGGTCAAACATACTTCCACCCTCCAACCTTTTTACCAGCTCTGACATCAGTCGTCCATCTCACAGCACTCTGTACTTTACCACTGTATTCGATAATTCATGGCAATGGCCACGTAGAACTCACAGACTATACTCACAGTTGTGGGGTTTATTAGGGAAGTAACAGGTTACAATTCAGAATCGGGAACAAATCAGAATCCAGTTTTATCAGTCAGGACAGTTTCTTGGCTCTGCCTGCAGGCGGGTCTCTGCCGCCAGGCCCTGTTCAGGCCTGGCCTCTCACCCTCGGCCTAAGCCCTCGCACTCGGCCTAGGCCCTCGTGCTTGGCCTCGGGCATGTTACAGAGCCCATTAGCTCTGCCAGTAAGTGCTTGGAGGCACCCCATTCCACCTTTTGCTCTGTGGGCTAACATACCCACTGTAGCCGCCAAGTCCTGTGGGCCTAGAAGCCCACTGTGCCATCTCACACTGGTCTCCTGGTTCTGCTGCCGCCGATTTTCTGCTGCCGTTTTGTGTTGTCTCCAGTATAACAATGCTCTCTGTCTCTTGGGTCTAGGAGGTCCTCAGCACAGGGACCCCAGATCCAAAGGACATGCTCCACTACTGGCTGTTTTTCTTGGTGATAGTGATGTCCCCCCTCTGGCTTCTGGAGTTAGCTCCCTTTAAGCCTAGCGGGATGGCAGAACTGACCAGTTCCCTTGGTAGGGTTCTATATACTCTTTTGCATGGTCCCACCCCCACAAGGATTCCATGCACCTTATTTGAATTATTAGAAGGATGTCCAATCCCCTTGGTGGACCATAAGCACCTTATTTGCATAGTCCCACACAATACTTTAGAGGAAATCACAAGACCATGAATGGCTAGAAGAGCCATATTAAGTAATTCACTGAACCGTACATAGGACACTGGTTTATTCACTTAACTCTGGTTATCTCCAGTTCTTTGATAAAGAGGAATGTCAGAACCCATTCTAAATTGTTTAGAGTTCATTGTATGTAAATGTGAATAGTAAATTATATCCTTTTTACAGCCATTGTTAACAGAATCCTTTTGCTTTCTTCCTGAAGTCCTGAGTAACAAAGAATCTCTTCATGTATTCATAATTGTAGTTTAATTGAGTGGGCACTGCCTAACTCTTTTGTGACCCCGGCGGACAAACCCAGTGGGCAGTAAGGAGACCATGTGGTATGGTGATGAAGTACAAAGGCTTTGGACATAGAGACAGTTAGGTCTGTAATCTGATTTTAACACCTCATAACTCTATAATTATTGAACCTCTCCAGGCTTCCACCTCCTCATTCTTAAAATGGGGATAATAATAGTTTAATTTTCTAGAATTTTTATTAAGAAAATATCTGATAATGTAAAGAAAGGAAGTTTCTAGTACAGAATAATTGTTAGTATGAGTACTGTATGATGCCATTCATATGACATTCAAGAGCAGTGAAGACTAATTTGTGGTAATAGAGGGCAGACCAGTGGTTTTCTGGGGTCAAGGAAGGGAGGATATTGGTTGGAAAGGTTAAGAAGGAACTTTATGTTTTGATTAGGGTACTAGTTAATATTTGTCATACGTATGTCATACATACATTTGTCAAAAGTTACCAAAGTATACACTTAAAAATGCATGTATTTTATTACATATGAATTGTACCTCAGTAAAGTTTTGATAGGGAGTGTGATGAAGATTAGGCAGTCAATGTAGGGCATTCATTCAGGAAGTTTAATTATTCAAGGAAAATCATTGAAAGGGATGTTTATATCACAATAATTATGTTTTTATTTTGAAAATGTAATGTAATACTCATCTTAAAAGGCAAAAGCAAAAAAAAAGGAAGGAAATTGTAGAGTGGTAAAGATTTAACCCACTATATAGCTATTTGGACAAGTAAAATGATTCTTAACACAACTGAAGGGGGTTCCCATTTGTTACTAAAATTACTGTTACAGAGATTGATAGCTGTTCAAAAATGGCCATTTTATTGCATTATAATCAGTAATTAAATTTTGGGTGAGCAAATGGATTAGTAAGTTTTGTTACACTGTGGAAAACCATTGTCTTTTACAAGATTTTTGGTTCTCTCATTCTAGGTAGAATAGTATGTATAAACCCTTTTCTAAGTACTACCTGGTTCTGCTATGTTTGTTTTTCTTCCAAACAGAGAAATTCTCAAAGTCTGACTGTCTCACTTGCACCTTCTGCTGGATATTTTTATTTGCTCAACATTATGTTAATTACAGCTGACTATCATTTTCATCTTTATGTAGAAAATACTGTTTAATTAGTTTTAGTTTTAAAATGGATCATTTAGTTCAATGCCTCTTTAAGCTATAGACTTCTAGTAGCTATAGAGACTTAGCAAAAGGCCCAATAGTTTAGAAGGGAAGGGGGAATTCAGTGAGTGAGCCTAGAATTGTGCATCCATTTTAGTGAGCTTATTTGTTAGAAAATAGAGAACAGTAAGGGGAAGATCCCTCAATTTTGGCAACTAAGTATGCTTTATGCATGCAAAGCAATTTGAGTAGAATTAGTTTAAAGAGAAAATGAATGATGTTGTAGAAAAAGGCAACTGTATTACTTCGTAAGCTATTAACACAAGTAATGATACTTTAGGAATTGTACTTGGATAGCTTGTACATGAGTTAATGTCTTTTATTAATTAAGCCTTCTGTGGAAGAGATGAATGTGATGACTAAGATGCTTTTATATAGTGTTTTTATGTTGGTTTCTATATATTTTTTATATTCACATTGATGAATCATATTTTTAGTAGAAATCATAAGGCAATAGATGTGCTGTTATTTAACTCAGTCTTGTTTTTCTAAAAATAGAATAAATGAGTGAACAGTGTAGCTCCTCTGTTACCCCGGACTTATAGGGACCTAAACCTAGGGTCTTCATAGCCATCAATGAAACACTGTGTTTCACACATGGCAGAGACTCAGTTGCTTGGGGAATTAACCAGCATTTATAGGACTTACCTTGTATTTCCAACCTTAAAGATTAATATGGTGTATGTATGTATGCAGATATGTGGATAGGTATGTATATGTGTGTGCACATACACGTGTATGTGTGTATGTATATACATGTGTGTGTACATGCATATATTCATATATATAATAAAGCACATGGGGGTATGGTTACAGATACTTCTTAGACATAACCAAAAACCTCGCAGGATTGATTTTCTGGGTTTGAAGACTTAGGACCATAGTCTCATGGGACAACATATGGTACAATATAGTTCATAAAGTTTATGTTCTACATCCTAGTTTGGTGAGTAGCGTCTGGGGTCTTAAAAGCTTGTGTGCAGCCATCTAAGATTCAAGTATCATTTTCTTCTTGTCTGGAGCAAAAGAATGAAACCAAAGAAGAAACTAGTCTATAGGACTAACAGTCTTCAGGAACCACAGCCTCATCTACCCTGTGACCAGAAGAATTAGATGGTGCCCAGCTACTGCTCATGTCCGTTCTGATCAGGGCCACAATAATGGACCTGATAGAATGGGAGAAAAAATGTGGAACAGAACCTCAGGTTCCTTTAAAAAAAAAAAAAAAAAAGCAGACTTCCTGGACCTGTTGAGACTAGAGGACTCCTCAAGACTATTGCATTAAGATACTCTTTAATCCTTGAACTAAAACTAGTCCCTCAGGTCGCTTTTTAGATAAATAATGGATTGACTCACAAAATAAAGAATATCACCAGTAAGTACTGTGCTCCTTTAAAAACTCATTTATGTGAGACCAGGAGCCCTGGTGACACAGTGGTTAAGAGCATGGCTGCTAATCAAAAAGGTCAGCAGTTCCAATCCACAACCTGCTCCTTGGAAATCCTGTGGGGCAGTTCTGCTCTATCCTATCATCTCAACCAGTGAGTCCCTATGAGTACAAATCGAATCAACTCGATGGTAATGGGCAATATGAAACAAAATGGTCAAAAATTACTTTCAAACAAAGATGAGTATATAAGGGGCAAGGAAACTGGGTTAATGGAAATGGAACAATCAGAATGGAAGTATTGAGAATGTTCACTGTGAAGAATATAATCAATGTCACAGAACAATTTGTGTAGTAATTGTTAAATGAGAACCTAATTTGCTGTGTAAACTTTCATTTAAAGCACAATAAAATATTATTTAAAAAATTAATACGGAGACTAACCTGTTGCCATCGAGTCGATTCCAACTCCGAAGCGACCCTATAGGACAGAGTAGAACTGCCCCACAGGGTTTCTAAGGCTGTAAATCTTTAAGGAAGCAGACTGCTGCATCTCTCCCTCAGAGCAGCTGGTGAGTTTGAAACGACTACCTTTCAGTTGTCAGCGGAATGCTTAACCACTGCATCACCAGGGCTGCTTATAATGTGGAAAATGCAAAAACCAAAAAAACCCAAACCCATTGCTGTTGAGTCAATTCCGACCCATAGCGACCTTATAGGACAAAGTAGAACTGCCCCATAGGGTTTTCGAGGAGTAACTACTGCGACACTAGGGCTTCAATATGGAGAATAAAAAAAAACCCGAATCAAACCCGTTGCTGTCGAGTCGATTCTGACTCATAGCGATCCTATAGGACAGAGTAGAGCTGCCCCATAGAGTTTCCAAGGGGTGCCTGGTGGATTTGAACTGCGAACTTTTTGGTTGGCAGACATATCTCTTAACCACTATGCTACCAGGGTTTCCAGTATGGAGAATAGTACCCTTTAAATGTTCTTTGAAAATTTTAGTCAATTTTCACTTTTAATGGTTTTGTAAATTACTATTTTTTTCGGAAAAAAAAAGGGGGGGGGCCTGTGCCTGAAGCTTTGCAAGAAAGCTGTGCCTAAAGCACTTTAAAATACAATGTTAAAATCTGATTATGTTTACTTTGTGATTTATTTTCTTATTTTTGATACTCAGAAGATAATAAAAAATATCCATAAGAAAATAGATTATAACTTTAAACCCACAATAGTTCGTTCTTGTCTTTATAAGTTAAATTTTAAACAGAAGGCTATAATGAAGTGCTGTTTTGACCTCAACAGTTGTAATACTGAACTTTGTATATATAGTTTTACAGAATTTCTTTGCAAGTCCAAACATGTCTAGAATTTTGGAAACTTCGTAAAAGATGCTGCTTTAAAGTGTAACAGGACCTCTACTACATATTTGAATCACTTGAAATGATGATTCTAGAAAAAAGTACTTTCACACATGGAATTGCTTTTAAGTCAGCATTTTATCTAAAGGATCCTAAGGGCAAATGGGTGATACGAAGGGCAAAGGAGGAGAAACGATATAATCAGCAGCAGTTATTACAAGGAACAGGAGGTAAGGGGACATCTGGTTCTTCTTTTTATCTTTTCATTTTGAGATGCTTAAATCTTTTATAGGCAAGAAAATATTTCAAGTTTAACACATTTATGCCCATTTAGTCTGGCATACATGGTTGAACTATGTGTGTTATTGTTTGTTTTATAGGCCTGTCTAATCTTTGGCTGAAGGGTGAACCTCAGGTGTGACTTCAGTACTGAGTTAAAAAGGTGTCTGGGGGCCATACTCAACAGCAATGGGTATGAAGCTTCTATGACTTTGCCCTGGCCAAGTTGCGCTGACTTCCCCCGTATTATGTACTGTCTGTCTTACCCTTCACCCAAGCTATCACTTATCTATTGTCTATTAAGTGTTTTTCCATCCCTTTTCATGAATTTTTATAATAGTGGTCTCATACATTATTCGTCCTTTTATGATTAATTTATTTCACTCAGCATAATGCCCTCCAGATTCATTGAGGTTTATGATTTTTGTATATGAATTTTCAGTTGTTTGAATACCATTAGTTGAAAAGACT
The DNA here is from genome assembly GCF_024166365.1 of Elephas maximus indicus. Classification (NCBI taxonomy): domain Eukaryota; kingdom Metazoa; phylum Chordata; class Mammalia; order Proboscidea; family Elephantidae; genus Elephas; species Elephas maximus. Next base: position 49,271,956 of record NC_064846.1, on the reverse strand, counting down.
ATCCTTTCACCATTGAATTGCTTTTGCACCTTTGTCAAAAATCAGTCAGCCATATTTCAGTGGTTTATTTCCTGACTCTATTTTGTTGTATTGAACTGTATGTATATTCCTTCATCAATACCACACTGTGTTGAATACTGTATTTTTGTGTGTGTGTGTGCTTTAAGTGAAAGTTTACAATTCAAATCAGTTTCTTATACACACATTATTATATGACCCTAGTTGCTTTCCTTATAACGTGACAGCACACACGCCTTTGCTCCAGCCTGTATTTCCCGTGTCCATTAAACCAGGTCCTGTCCCCCTCTGCCTTCTCATCTTGCCTCCAGACAGGAGTTGCCCACATAGGCTCCATGTGACTACTTGAGCTAAGAAGCATACTCCTCACCAGTATCATTTTATGTCTTGTAGTCCAGTCTAATCTTTGCCTGAAGAGTTGGCTTCAGGAAATGGTTTCAGTTTTGGGCTAAGAGAGTCTGGGAGCCATGTCCTCTAGGGTCCCTCCAGTCTCAGTCAGACCATTAAGTCTGGTCTTTTTACTACAATTGAGTTCTGTGCCCCACTTTTCTCCTGCTCCATTAGGGATTCTTTGTGGTGTTCCCTGTCAGGGTATCTGTTGGTGGTAACTGGGCACCATCTAGTTCTTCCGGTCTCAGGCTGATGGGAGTACTGTATTTTTGAAGTGAATCTTAAAATCAGTTAGTGGTATTTCTCCTACTTTATTCTTCTTTTTCCAAATTGATTTTAGCTATTCTACTTTGGTTTTCCACAAACATTTTAATACCTACCTTTCTATAGCTGCAAAAATTACTCCTGGAATTTTGATTAGAATCACATCAAATGTATATTATCAATTTGGGTAGAATTGACATTTTTACTCTGTAGCATCTTTCAATCCTCAAACATGGTATGTATCTCCATTTTTTTATGTAGTAATTTTTCGTTCTAATTTTTATTATTCGTATTATTATTTTTATTTTATTATGGTAAAATATATATAACAAAATATTTGCCATTTCAACCACTTTTATGTGTACCATTCAGTGACATTAATTATATTCACCATGTTGTGCAACCATCACCATTATCCATTTCCAAAATTTTTCTTCATTCTTAATAGAAAATCAGCACCCTTTAAGCAATACCTCCCCATTTCCACTTCTTAAAACCCACTGCTGGTAACCACTAATAAACCTTTTGTCTCTATGCATTTACCATTCTAGATATTACATATAAATATACTTGTCCTTTTGTGTCTGACTTATTTCACTCAGCATAATGTTGTCAAGGCTTATCATGTCATAGCAAGTATCAGAGCTGATTTATCATCATTTTGTAGTTTTTAGCGTGTAGATCCTATGTTAGGTTTATATTTAAGTATTCCATTTACTGGAGTTATAAATGGTATTTTTTTTTAGTTTCAGTTTCCAATTGCACATTGCTAGTATATAGAAATATAGTTGATTTTGTCCATATCTTTATTTGTTTATTTACATTAATTCATTTTAAAAAAGTATTTTTGCATGTTATTCTTGTATTCTACAACCTTGGTAAACTCGCTTATTCTACAAGTTATTTTGTAGATTTTCTGGGATTTTTTCATGTAGAAAATCATGTCATGTGCAATTAGGAACATTTTTATTTCTCCCTTTCCAAGTTGTATAGTTTTAAATTACTTTTTCTCCTTTATTACCCTGGCTAGGACTTAACAGTTTAATGTTAATAGTAGGGGTTAGAGGGGACACCCTTGCCTTCTTCCCCAAAACATTCTGTCTTTCACCGCTATTTGTAATGTAGCTATGTATTTCTTTATTAGGTTGAGAAAATGCTCTTCTATTCTTAGTTTGCTGAGTTTTTATTATCAGTAAATGTTGGATATTGTCACGTTTTTACTGCACGTATTATTTCTTCTTCAGACTGCTAATATGGAAATTTGCGTTGATTGATTTTCAGATATTGAACTTGCCATGCATTTCTGGGACAAATCCCACTTTTTCATGGCATATTATTCTGTTAGTATATTGCTGGCTTCAATTTGCTAATATTTTATTGAGAATTCTTCTGTCTGTGCTCATAAGGAATATTGGTTAGTAAGTTTTCCTCTTTTGTACTATGTTAATGTGGTATTGGTATTAGCATAATTCTGGCCTCATAAAATAAATTGAAAGTGTTTCTTCCACTTCTGTTTTCCAGAAGGATTGTATGGTATTGATAGTATTTCTTCTTCAAATATTTGTTAAAATTTTCAGTGAAACCATCTTGGCTTGGAGACTTTTTTTCCAGAAGGTTTTAAATAAAGACTCCAATTTCTTGAATAGTTACAGCACAATTTAAGTTATCTGTTTCATTTGGGGTAAGTTTTATAGTATGTTGTTTTTTACGAATTGGTTCATTTCATCTAATTGTTGAATTTATGGATGTGAAGTTCATAGTATTCCATTACTGTCCTTTTAAGGTCTTTTATTTTAGGAATGATATCTCCTCTTTCATTTCTGATACTGATAATTTGTGTCTCTCTTTTTTCCTTAGCCCAGTCAGAGGCTTATCAGTTATATTGATGGTTTCAAAGAACCAGCTTTTGGTTTCATTCATTTTCTCTATTGTTTTTCTGTTTTAGTTTCATTTATTTCTGCTATAATCTTTTCTTCTCCTTTCTTTGGTTTTAATTTGTACTTTTCTCAAATTTCTTCAAGTGTAGGCTTACATTATTGATTTGAGACTTTTCTGGTATATGCATTTAATGCTATTTCTAGGAACAATTTTAGCTATATGCCACCAATTTTGACGTGCTCGATTTTCATTTAGTTCAAAATAATTTATTTTTCTCAAAAATTCTTCTTTGACTCATAGGTTATTTAGAAGTGTTTTGTTTCGTTTGCAATCATTGGAAGATCACTCCAATATCTTTATTTTATTTTTTTGCTAGTTTAATTCTATTATAGTCAGATAATATACTTTGTAGGATTGTTATTCTTTTAAATTTACTTTTTATGGTGCAGAGTATGTTCTGCCTTGGTGAATATTCCATGTACACTTGAAAAAAATGTATATTATGCTGTTTTTGGATGGAGTATTCTATAAATATCAGGTTAATATCAGTTGGTTGATAGTATTGTTCAGGTCATCATATCCTTATTGATTTCTTCCTGTATGTTCTACCAATTACTGAGACAGGACTGTTGAAGTCTCCAAATATAATTGTGGATTTAGCTGTTTCTCCTATCACTTCTGTCAGATTTTGCCTCATGTGTTTTGAAGCTCTGTTGTTAATTGAATACACGCTCATGCATTGTTTTATCACTTGGATAACTGAGCCCTTTATTATTAGGTAATGCCCCTCTTTGTCTTATTTATAATATTTCTTATGCTGGAGACTATGGTGTCAAAACTTAGTATAGCTACTCCAACTTTATTTTATTTTTTCCTACTTCATTCTTTTTTTTTAAACAGCTTTATTGAGGTATAATCCACATGCCATATACAATTCACTCAAAATACACAACTCAATGTTTTTTAGTATGTTTACAGTGTTGTACAACCATCCCTAAAATTTAGTTTTGAACATTTTCAGCACCCCAAAACTAACCCTATACCCATTAAGAGTAACTTCTCATTTCCCCCTTCCAGTTCCCCAGGCCTAGGGAATCACTAATCTACTTTCTATCTCTATAGATTTGCCTATTCTGGACATTTCATATAAATAGAATCAAATAATGAAATGTGTGGTAGCTTGTGACTAGCTAGCTTCTTACACTTTGCAGAATGTTTATAAGGATCATCCATGTGATAGCATGTACTAGTACTTCATTCCTTTATACCCACTGCCGTCGAGTCGATTCCGACTCATAGCAACCCTAGCACCAAGTAATATTCCATTTTCTGGATATACCACATTTTGGTTACCCATTGATTAGTTGATGGACATTTCAGTTGTGTTAACTTTCTGGCTATTATGAATAATGTTGCTATAAACATTATGTAACTTTTTTTGTATATTTTTATTTCTCTTGGTATATAATTAAGAGTGGAATTTCTGTCACGTGGTAACTCTATATTTAAATTTCTGAGCAACTGCCATACTGATTTCTAAAGTGGCTGCATGATTTTAAATTCCCACCAGCAATGCATGAGGGTTCCAATTTTTCTACATCCTTGTCAAAACTTGTTATTGTCCATAACTTTTATTCTAGCTATCCTAGTGGGTTTGAAGTGGTATCTCATGGTCTTGATATGTATTTCCTACTTTTCGTGTGCTTATTGGCTACATGGAGCCCTGGTGGCACAGTGGTTAAGAGCTTAGCTGTTAACCAAAAGGTCACCAGTTCGAATCCACCAGCCACTCCTTGGAAACCCTGTGGAGCAGTTCTGTTCTATCCTGTAGGGTCACTATAAGTCATAATCGATTCAGTGGCAGGGGTTTTGGTTTTTGGTTTTATTGGCTACTTGTATATCTTCTTTGGACCCAAAACCCAGTTTTTTTGAGAAATGATTATTCAGATCCTTTGCCTGATTTTATAATTGGCTTATTTGCTTTCATACTATTGCTTTTAAAAGTTCTTTATATATTCTGTATATAAATTTTTCCCTTCTCTGGGTTTAAATCAGCCTTTCCATGATTTTATTTTATCTTCCTCTATTGACATATTATTTATATGTCTTTTTAAATTTTTTCTTAGTTGTCCTATATTTTACAACATGCATTTTAAAATAATCTCATTTTACCTCTAAAATACTGTTTAACCCTTCGTGTGTAGTATATAGAGTGTATACTATGTCTTCTATTCCTCCCTGCTATTCTTCTTCCACTGTTATCATACATTCTACTTTTACCTATTCTATAAACACACAATAGATTGTCACTAATTTTGCTCTAAACAGCAATCTATCTTTTAGGGCAGTTAAAAATAAGTAAAAAACAGATTTACATTACCTTCATTCATTTCATTTCATTTCCACCACTCTTCATTTCTTTGTGTAGATTCAATTTCAAGTACTTTGATTGTTTCCTTGGCTGTGTTGAGTCTGCTAGTGAGCCTTTTGAAGGTATTGTTCATCTCTGTTACTATGTTTTTTTAAATAATTGTTATTGAGCTTTAAGTGAACGTTTACAAATCCAGTCAGTCTGTCACATATAAGCTTATATACACCTTACTCCATACTCCCACTTACTCTCCCCCTAATGAGTCAGCCCGCTCCCTCCTTCTAGTCTCTCCTTTCGTGACAATTTTGCCAGTTTCTAACCCTCTCTATCCCCCTATCTCCCCTCCAGACAGGAGATGCCAATACGGTCTCAAGTGTCCACCTGATACAAGTAGCTCACTCTTCGTCAGCATCTCTCTCCAACCCATTGTCCAGTCCCTTCCATGTCTGATGAGTTGTCTTCGGGGATGGTTCCTGTCCTGGGCCAACAGAAGGTTTGAGGACCATGACCGCTGGGATTCCTCTAGTCTCAGTCAGACCATTAAGTCTGGTCTTTTTGTGAGAATTTGGGGTCTGCATCCCACTGATCTCCTACTCCCTCAGGGGTTCTCTGTTGTGTTCCCTGTCAGGGCAGTCATCGGTTGTGGCCGGGCAGCATCTAGTTCTTCTGGTCTCAGGATGATATAAATCTCTGGTTCATGTGGCCCTTTCTGTCTCTTGGGCTCATAGTTATTGTGTGACCTTGGTGTTCTTCATTCTGCTTTGATCCAGGTGGGTTGAGACCAAATGATGCACCTTAGGTGGCCGCTTGTTAGCATTTAAGACCCCATCCGCCACATTTCAAAGTGGAATGCAGAATGTTTTCATAATAGAATTATTTTGCCAATTGACTTAGAAGTCCCCTTAAGCCATAGTTCCCAAACCCCCGCCCTTGCTCCGCTGACCTTTGAAGCATTCAGTTTATCCCGGAAACTTCTTTGCTTTTGGTCCAGTCCAATTGAGCTGACCTTCCGTGTATTGAGTGTTGTCCTTCCCTTCACCTAAAGCAGTTCTTAGCTACTAACTAATCAGTAAATAACCCTCTCCCACCTTCCCTCCCTCCCCCCCCTTGTAACCACAAAAGTATGTGTTCTTCTTAGTTTATACTATTTCTCAAGGTCTTATAATAGTGGTCTTATACAATATTTGTCCTTTTGCCTCTGACTAATTTCACTCAGCATAATGCCTTCCAGGTTCTTCCATGTTATGAAATGTTTCAGAGATTCGTCACTGTTCTTTATCGATGCATAGTATTCCATTGTGTGAATATACCACAATTTATTTACCCATTCGTCCGTTGATGGACACCTTGGTAGCTTCCAGCTTTTTGCTATTGTAAACAGAGCTGCAATAAACATGGGTGTGCATATATCTGTTTGTGTGAAGGCTCTTGTATCTCTAGGGTATATTCCGAGGAGTGGGATTTCTGGGTTGTATGGTAGTTCTATTTGTAACTTTTTAAGAAAACACCAGATAGATTTCCAAAGTGGTTGTACCATTTTACATTCCCACCAGCAATGTATAAGAGTTCCAATCTCTCCGCAGTTACTATGTTTTTTATTTATCACTTGATTCTTATAATTTCTGTTTCTTTGCTGAAATTACTTATCTGATCTTGAATGTTATCTAACTTTTCCATTAGAGCCTTTAGGTATAAATCATTGTTATTCCAACTATGCTGGCTGATAGACCCAATATCAGTGTCATATCTGAGTCTGATTCTGGTGTTTCCTTTGTCTCTTCAGACTGTTTTTTCTTGTGTTTTTGGTATGCTTCATAATATTTTGTTGAAAGCTGGACATGTTCTGTAGGGCAGTAGATATTGAGGTAAATATTTTTGTTGCTAGGCCTTTAGTATAGTGATGTGTGTTAGCCTAGTCAGGAGTTGGGGTGTGTTTGAAGTGTATTGTTGCTATGATTACCAAAGTTGAGATTTGTCATTGCTGTGCATGATAGAGCTTTCAGATTTTCTATTGATACCTTATTTTTGTCTCTTCTCTTGGTTTTGGGTCTTCCCTGTGCTCTGTGCATTTCTCTCTCCTGTATTTCACTGTTATTTCTACTTGAGGCTTATTAGTGTGGTAGTGAGGTACTGGGTAGGGGCTGCATCCACGGGTGTTCTGATTAATCTTTATTCTTTAGCACACACTTTGCATATGTGTCTCAGAAGTATGGCCTTTAAAAGTGTTCTTCTTCCTCCTCCAGAGCTTAAAAAACAAAAACAAACCAAGCCCATTGTTGTCAAGTTGATTCTGACTCATAGCGACCCAGTAGGACAGAGTAGAACTGCCCTATAGTTTCCAAAGAGCACCTGGTGGATTCAAACTGCCAACCCCCTGTAGGACAGAGTAGAACTGCCCCATAGTTTCCAAAGAGCACCTGGTGGATTCAAACTGCCAACCTTTTGGTTAGCAGCCGTAGCTCTTAACTGCTACACCACCAGGATTTCCAGGGGTAGAGCTCTTTTTTTCCATTTTACTTTCCCCAGCTGTAATGGGTCTCCACCAGTGTCCTTGGGTTATGGTTTTGAAAGCCCTTCCCCCTACAGTTTGTCTTTTGTTCCGTAAAGGAGATAAAAAAAAATTAATTTGTTCTTTTCACCCAGCCAGCACCACTAGCAGTACTTTCTATAGATTCTTCCTAATCCTCCCTGTGAGAGTCTGGTGGGGTTCCTAGAGGAAAAATCTGTAACAATTTGGGAATTCCTCTGCTCGACGGCATTGGGTTTTTTGGGTCTATGTTTGCAGCTCACAGAAGTTTCACACTCTAATGGTTGCCGACACTTGACCTTTAGAAATCAGTTAAAATTTCTAATTTAATATTCATACCTGCTTACATGGAGTCCCTGGGTAGTGTAACACTGAATGTGCCTACTGCTAACCAAAAGATTGGAGGCTTGAATCTACCCAGCGACACCTTGGAAGAAAAGCCTGGTAATCTACTTCTAAGAAAATCAACCACTGGAAACCCTGTGGAGCATAGTTCTATTCTAACACACGTGTGGTGCCTGTGAGTCAGAACTGATTCAATGGCAACTGGTATCAGTGTATAATACCTGTTTACATTGTGTTCACCATAGTCTTCCTCAGGTAAGCAAATACTCTATGCTTGTTTTTCTTTGGGTGTTTGGCCTGGTCTTTTGCCCTGTGTGATCTCTGATATCTGGGAAAGTTATTAATCAGCAACTTGCTTAGCTTTTCTTGTAAGTTTAAGAGTAATGTCTTTCCAGCTTTCTACATCTCCAAGCTTAAAACATTAGTTAACATTGAATTTTAGCAATTCTGGATACCGGTCCTTTCTTATATATATGCTTTGCAGAGGTTCCCCCCCCCCCCAGGTCTACGGCCTGTCTATTCATTTTTTAAATGGTGTTTTTGATGAGCAGAAGTTTCTAATTTTGATGAAATCCAGTTCATGAATTTTTTTAGTGGTCTGTATTTTCTGTATCCTAAGAAATCTTTTTATACTTTAAGGTCAAAAAAAGATAGTTTCCATGTTTCTTCTACAAGATTTAAAGTATTATCTTTTACGTTTAAGGGCATTATTAGTCTTGCATTAATTTTCTAATGATGTGAGGTAGTGGATTTTCTTTTTTAAAATATAGATATCCTATTTTCTCATCACAATTTATTGAATGATTTTCTTTTCCTGGTCGGCTTTTTGGTACCCTTATCAAAAATCACTTGATTTTATCTATATGAGTATAATTTTGGGTTCTCCATTTTGTTCCACTAATCTATATACATCTTTCCATTCATCAATAGTACGCTGTCGTGGTTACTGCAGCTTTTATAGTGCATCTTAAAGTCAGGTAGAGTAACTCTTCCAACTTTCTTCCATTTTTAAGTATTATTTTGGATTTTTTTTTTTATTCCCATATACATTTAGAATCAGCTTGTCAATTTTTACACGAAAGTCAGCTAGGATTTTGATGGGTGTTGTATTGAATTTATAGATCAATTTTGGGAAAATTAATAACTTAACAATATTGGATACCAATCCATAAACATGGCATATCTTCCCATTTATTTAAGAACCATTTCATTTTTTAACAGCAATGTTTTATAGTTTTCATTGTTTTGGTCTTCTACATCTTTCATTAATTTTATCCCTAAGTAATTTGTGCCTGTAGATACCATTGTAAATGTTACTATTTTTAAAACTTTATTTTAACAATGATTGATTGTTAGATTTTTGCTAATAACTTTTTATTCTTTGAAACTACAAAAATTCACTTATTTAGATTGCATGGTTGTACTGATACTTTGGGGTTTTCTGCATTAACAATCATGTTATCTTCAAATAGAGACCATTAGACTTTTCTGATCATATTTCCGTTTATTATTATTATTCCAATGGCTAGGCCATATGACAGCATGTTGAATAGAAGTGATGAGAGAGGATATTCAAGTATATTTTCCAATCTTAGCGATATAGCGTTCAATACTTCATTAATAAGCTTAATGTTAAATGCACTTTTTTTTTAGATGCGCATCATCAGATTGAGGAAGTTCCCTTCTATTTGTAGATTGGTGAGAATTTTTATCATTAATGGGTGTTGAATTTTGTCTAATGATCATATGATCCTATACCTTTAATCTTTTATAATGTATAAGATCATATTTATAGATTTTTGATTGCTAAACTAATTTTACAGTTCTGGGATTAAACCCCATTTAATCAAAATGTATTAGCCTTTTTATATATTCCTGTATTGAATTTGGTAATATTTTCTTAACTATTTTTACATCTGATTGTTAAGGCTATATTTGTCTATAATTATATTTTCTTACGATGTGCTTGTCAGACTATGTTGGCATCTCCTGTCTGGAGGGGAGATGAGAAGGCAGAGGGGGACAGAAGCTGGCTGAAGGAATGGACATGGGGAATACAGTGTGCTGTCGCATCAGGGGGACAGCAACTAGGAGTACATAGCAAGGTGTATATAAATTTTTGTATGAGAGACTGATTTGATTTCTAAACTTTCACTTAAAGCACAATAAAAAAAAATTTTTTTAAGTTCTTTGAGTAGAGGGAGGGGGATGAGAAGAATTACTTTGAGTCCTGTTGAACCTGGTTAATGTACGCAGTGATAGGATACAGTAAAAGTTTTAGACCATGTAATCCGTTTTGATTGCCCCAGCTTTCTAGGACAATTAAAAAAAAAAACTTTATTGCTCAGAGTCCCAAGAAATGCTGGAAAAAAATTCATGGGTACTTCATTAAAAAAAAAATTCGTGGATATAAAATTATTAAATGGATGACGATTTAGGAGTACCGCCTAAAAAATTTAACTTATGTTTGAATTTGTACAAAAGGACATTGACCAGTTTTAAGTTTTGGAAGATACATTGAGAATACAAAAAAAGAAAAAAAATAGAGGATTGTTTTAGGTACATGCATATATGCAAAGGTCTAGTGTTAACTCTCCCTTTCAATAAAATTGTGAGAATTTATTATTAAAGATTAGAAGTTTAAGTTTGCTTAGGCAGTTTCAGATCAATCAGTGAAGGATGAGTGTAGCAGGAGGAATGAGGCCAGGGGACCAAGGAAGAAAGGATATTGGGAAATGGAGAGACTGGAAGCAAAATAATTAGTGAAAGATCCAGAAGGATGTTAGGCATATGGCGAGGAAATTTTCTTAATCTCTAAATTTGGATTACTTAGAGTGGTCCCATCGGTATCTGTACCTAAAATATGTTATTTTTAGGTCAGTCTTAGACTGAATGTTGCTAATAACAAATAATTAGACAAGAAAATGAAGAAAGAATGAAGAGGGAGGAGAAATATCTTCTTTATTGACCCTGTTTTTCTAGCTCTGTATTTCTCAGTGTATAATCCGAACACTACCTGTCACTTGTGATGTTTGTTAAATAAAATACAGATTCCTGAGTCCTACTCCAGAAATAATGAATTTCTGAGGGTTCAAACCCATAATTAGCATTTTAAAAACAAGCTTTCCAGGATCACAGCTGATTTATAGGACAGAAAAATTTGAGAACCACTACTGTATAGTTTAGCTTTTATTTACAAGGCTGACTTGTTCCCGTTATCTCCTAATCTATAACTCCTCCTTTTCTACACCATCACCCCCACCCCAAAATACACATGTGGATCTTTTTTTTTTTTAATTTAAAATGGCTGTCACTTCTTTGAAAATTGCTTAACTTTATCACTTTTGTTTCCACTTCCAAACTAAAAGGTCATTTACTTGTAGCTGTTTGTTGTTTTTTGCTGAGGTACCAAATTGAATAATGCACCTTTGGGCTAGAAAGCAGTATACAGTAAGTCACTTAGTTTGATAGCGAGTCTAGGCAACTGCTTTTCCAACATCTGTATCTTCTTGAGCCTTTATGTCCTCTGCTCATTATTAGATACATTGTAATTCTTGTGAAGTTATAAATAGTATTTAAAAAAAGAAATTCCAATCAGAAAGATAGTGATGGAAGTGAGGTAGTCTGATAAAGTTATCTTTAGCCATACCATATGTATATGATTGTATAAATGACCTTTCAGTTAATATTTCTGTATTTTGTGGGGGATATTACATATTTTAGTGCTTTTAGTATTTAGATTTGGTAGTTTGAAATTTTATGTAAAGCATTTTACCTTCTTTTCTGTTTCCAGGAGGTATTCATCAATGTCTTGACTTCCTCATATATCCTTATTATCTTTTGATTATTTGAGAGGTTCACCACCAAGGGAGAAGGAACTGGGGCTCCTACAGTGGGGCCAATTGGAAGTATTACCTTTGTATTTTTGCAACCAGATGTGCAGACCTGGAGAGTAGAGATTAGAACGAGGATATGGGGTAGATCTCAGCAGGAGGCAATTTGTTAGTCCAGGTACCTGGATAGTCAGCATGGTTTAGAGTGTGGTCAGTATCCTTCACAGGTGAGTTGAGTAAAAGATCCAAGATAGCTGTAGCAGGCAATATGCAGAGATCCAAGTCAACATTATAGCTTTGGTAGTATTAGAGTTCATGTTACTCTTTCCACATCAGATGTACTGGAAGGCAATAGTTTTTGGTACAGTCCTTTGTCTTAAATTTCTTTAAAAAAATGTTTGCTTTAATTTAAAAGTAAAGACAAGTTCAGAAAAGCACACAAAACAAGTATATAGCTTAATGAATAAAATGGTGAATACCCTTGCAACTACCACCCAGGTCAGGAAATAAGAACTATGCCAGCCACTCCAAAAGTTCCTTTCATGGGCCACATCTCAATCACAAACCCCTTACTCCCTTATAAGTAATCACCATCTTGACTTCCTTTGGATTTTTTTATAGTGTTATCACATAAATGTGCATTCACAGACACTATATCTTTAGTCGTGATCAGTAAAAAAAAAAAGATATTTCTTTTAAATTTAATGTATTGGTTCCTCTTCCATCCCTTTCTTTTCTACAGTTTATCTGTTGAAGAAACCAGGCTATCTGAGTCGCAGAGCTTCCTACTGTATGGATTTTGCTGACTGCACACTCATTATGCAGTCTGACATTTTTCTTTGCCCTTTGTATTTCCTGCAAATTGGTACCTGGATACAGAGGCTTGATCAGAGTCAGTTTTGATCCCTTTGGTAAGACTGTAGTTATGTTTGACAATACTATAAACCCACTGCTGTCGACTTGATTCTGACTCATAGCAACCATATAGGACAGAGCAGAGCTGCCCCATAGGGTTTCCAAGGCTGTAAATATTTATGGAAGCAGACTGCCTTATCTTTCTCCCATGGAGCAGCTGGTGGGTTCGAACTGCCAACCTTTCGGTTAGCAGCCGAGCACTTTAACCACTGTGCCATCAGGGCTCCTTTGGTAATACTATAAACCAAAAACCAAACCTGTGCCATCGACTCGTAGCAACCCTAAAGGACAGAGTAGAACTGCCTCATAGGGTTTCCAAGGAGTAGCTGGTGGATTTGAACTGCTGACCTTTTGGTTGGTAGCTAGGCTCTTAACACTGTGCCACCAAGTCTATTGGCAGTACTATAGGGACCAGATAATGTGTGGTTTTCTTTCTTTTTGTGATATTAGCAGCTATTGATGCTTAATGATTATATCTATTAATTCAATTTGAAAAGTGGTAATTTAATTTTTTTTTCCTCATTTATTAGTTGGAATACTATTAAAAAGAGACATTTCACCCTCAACTACTATTTTGTTATCAAGTGGTACAGTTCATACAGGAAAGACAGGATAAAGGTGCTTTCTGTTTATTTACCAGTTTTTAAGATTTACCCTTCAACAGGTTTCTCAATATCCTTTCAAGATGACTAATTCTTTTATTTTACAAAATCATTATGAACTCTTGTACTTAATCGTATTTGATGGTTTCAGTCCATTATATATATTTTCACCAGTGAAGCTCAAATTGTCTCATCTTTGGCTAAGAGAAATATCTTCAAGATGGCTCCTTAATCCTTTAATAGTTTTTTGAAGCTTCCTTGCTATCTGGTATGACAAAATGTTTCAGGCTCTTCTTGTACATATCCTGACTTGGACTTGGAATCAGCCTTTCTCCATGTAACCCTAATTTCCAATATCTGCCTCCATCGTCATGTGGCATTCCCCTGTATGTCTATTTCTGTGTCTCTTTTCCTTTTCTCATAAGGAAATTAGTCATATTGAATTTAGGGCCACTCTACTTCTTCCATATAATCTCATTTTAACTAATTGCATGTACAGAGATCTTATTTTCAAATAATATCACATTCTGAGGTTCCAGGAAGGACACGAACTTTTGAGGGACACTAGTCCACCCAGTACAGTGTATGACCCATCTCAAGTAATTTTTCTGTTTGGTATGAGGTAGAGAGTGAGCCTCATGGAGTGAATCATTACTGTGTACTAGGGAAATTGCTTTAATTATATGAATAATTTGTGTAGTAATCCTCAGGAATATTTGAGGCTAGCATTAGGTAACCTTTCCTGAAACTCTTAGTAGGACACAGGCATCCAGGGCCACTGTACTAGTTTTGCACTACACAGTTCTAGAGGGTGACATTCACACAGGCATAGTTAGTAGTCGACAAGTAAATAAAAGCAAGAAAGAGATTAGGAGAACAAAGAAGAAAGATAAGGAAGGAAATAACAGAAATATATGTGGTAACTAACCCCTCTGACAAGAATCACAGTAGAGGGTTCTGGGCAGAGCAGGAGAAAAATGTAGAACAAAATTCAAATTCACAAAAAAGATTAGACTTACTGGTCTGACAGAGGCTGGAGGAACCCCCAAGACTATGGCCCTTTGACACCCTTCTAACTTAGAACTGAAGCCTCTCCTGGACTTTACCATTCAGCCAAAGATTAGACAGGCCTATAAAACAAACAATAACACACATGATGAACGTGCTTCATAGATTAATCAAATATATGAGACCAAATGAGCAACACCTGCCCAAAAGCAAAGACGAGAAGGCAGGAAGGGACAGGAAAACTGGATGAATGGAAGCGGGGAACCTGGGGTGGAAAGGGGAGAGTGCTGACACTTTATGGGGCTTGCAACCAATATCAAGAAACAATTTGTGTATAAATTTTGAATGAGAAACTAATTTGCTCTGTAAACTTTTGCCTAAAACGCAATAAAAAAAAAAAAAAAAAGATTGTAGCCTTGGAAACCCTGTGGGGCAGTTCTACTCTGTTCTCTAGGGTCCCTATGAGTAAGAATTGACTCCATGGCAATGGGTTTATTTTCAATACAATAATAAGAAAGAAAGAACAGGGAAATCTATAGAGGCAGGAAGCAGAAAAGTTTTTTCTCTTTTTTTTAGTGCTTGGGGGGAAACTCTGGTGGCGTGATGGTTAAGAGCTATAGCTGCTAACCAAAAGGTTGACAGTTCAAATCCACCAGGTGCTCCTTGGAAACCCTATGAGGCAGTTCTGCACTGTCCTGTAGGGTCACTATGAGTTGGAATCAACTAGCTGGCAACGGGTTTTTTTTTTTTTTTTGAGTGCTTGGGGAATTGGGGAGCTATGGGACTGATAGCTAAAAGGTATAGAGTTTCTTAAAGTAATAAAAATGTTCTAAAACGCATTGTGGTGATGGTTGCAGATATCTGTGAATATACTAAAAACCATGGAATTGTATACTTTAATTGGGTGAATTGTATGATAGGGAATTATAGCTCAATAAAGCTGTTTTTTTTTTAATAAAAGAAATATGTGGTAAAAAAAACAGTAGATCATCATGTGCCCAGTATCCTTTATTTATTTACTTCCTCACATGTTTTTCTTGTCAGCTCTGCCAGTGCTTTATCAGTTTTGTTGATCTTTTCAAAGCACCAACTTTTGATCTTGTTGACTCTTCCAATTGTTTTTCTATTATCTATTTCATTTATTTCTGCTCTAATCTTTATTATTTCCTTTCTTCTTATGCCTAAGGGCTTCTTTTGCTACTCTCTTTCTATTCGAGTTGTAGGGTTAATGTTTTGTTTTTTGGCCCTTTCTTCTTTTTGGATGTGTGCATTTATTGGTATAAATTCATCTCTGAGCACTGTTTTGCTGTGTCCCAAAGGTTCTGGTAGGATGTGTTTTCATTCTCATTGGATTCTATGAATTTCTTTATTCCGTCCTTGATTTCTTCGATAGCTCAGTCGTTTTTTAGCAAGGTGTTGTTCAGTTTCCACGTGTTTGGTTTTATTCCTTGCTTTTTCTGTTATTGATTTCTACTTTTATGGCTTTATGGTCACAAAAGATGCTTTGTAATATTTTGATGTTTTGGATTCTGTTAAGGCTTGCTTGTGGCCTGATACATGATCTATTCCAGAGAATGTTCCATGTGCTTTGGAAAAGAAAGTATTCTTGGTTGCTGTTAGGTGGAGTGTTATGTATACATCTATGAGATCAAGTTCTTTGATTGTGGCATTTAGATTTTCTGTGACTTTGTTGAATGTCTGTCTAGATGTTCTGATCTCACAGATGTATACGGAACACTTCACCCAACAGCAGCCCTATATCCTTTAGATAGACTTACTGTGAGGTGCCATCAAATCGGTTCCAACTCATGGTGACCCCATGTGTGCAGAGTAGAACTGCTCCTTAGAGTTTTCAAGGCTGTGACATTTCAGAAGCAAATCATCAAGCTTGTCTTCCAAAGTGCCCATGGGTGGGTTCAAACAACCAACCTTTCAGCTAGTAGTCCAGGGCGTAACCATTTGTGCCACCCATGTACTCCCTTAGATAGACTGTTGTAGTTGTGTGCCACTTGAATTGATTCTGACTCATAAGTCCATTTCAGACATTGATTTTAAATATATCAAAAAAGTAAAGCAGAAATAGTGGAGATTCTCTGGCTAAGGCATGTGTGTATAAGATCCTAAGAGCTTAGCACTTTCACGTCTCCCCTAAAGCTGGAATCCAGCATACTAAGTTATTCTGTTGCATGCTGCGGTTTGGACACTTAGAAGTTATGGTAAAAGGTATTGTGTTGTGTGCCAAACTTGAAACTACATATTTACAATCCTTTGAGCTTTTTGCCACTAAAGCAATTGTTTCATGGTTATCTACAACTCCAACTAATTTTGACCAATGAGAATCCCATGTATAGGATGGATTTACTTAATAACATTATATACACTTTGAGGTTTGCTAGCTTATATCTTGTTAAATTTACTGTAATGAACAAAGTACAGTTTTGCACATTATTGTTGTTTACATATTTTTATTCATGTATGTTTGGGCTAATCAGTTGTACAGTTGGAGGTTTTACAAATGTTATCTCCAGTGATATAACAGGCACAACAGAAATAGTTTGGCTGATTAAATTCAATACCAGTGAAAATACAGAAAGCACACTCTAATAGTAATTATAGAGGTGATATATATCATAAATAATGGATCTGGTATTGAAGCTAATACAAACGTAAAGGAACTGGCCATCTCATTGTGTATTCAAGAAACTAGACTGAAATAACTGGATCAATAGCACTTTAGTGAAAAAAAAAAATAGTTGACCCACATGTATTTGGGCTTATTGTTTTCCTTTAAATCATGAAAGCCTTTTTGAAGTGGTAGTTCATATTTTGTGTTGTTTTCATTAGAGATTTTATCTGGTAGTCTTTTATCAAATGCTTTTCTATAGAATTTATATCAGTTTTTCTTCTGAGAATTTTAGAGCCTAGCAGGCAACTCAGATTTTAGAATTGGCTAATCCAATGAGGTATCATAAATTACAGGGAAGCCGTAATAGTCAGGGAATGCTTCCAGATTGCATTGGCGGTCTGACACATATGAAAGGAGATAGGGAAGGAAGGATTGAGTAGGAAGTATGTCAGACTGCAGCATAGTTCTAACAAAGTTTTTGTCAAACCAACTTGAAGTCTTTTAGCCAAAGTCATCAGTTAGTAGAGTCTCTCATCCTTCAGGAATACCTCTGTACTTGCAGCCCTGCTATCCTCAGTCATTGGCTAAAAGCAACCTGGAGGAATCATGACCCTGATGTGAGCATGGTGGTAGATCTAGAGGGTTGGCAACTTAGGTCGTCAATAGACCATGCTCCGGCACATTTCCATTATTTCCATGGCTCCTACAGTTCCGTGTGCTACACAGATCTGCCTCTCCACGCAGGTTTGGGGAGCAGTTCATCCATGCCTCCTGTGGTCCTGTTCTCCTGAGAGGAAACTTAGAAAAGAGAGGTTATTGGGATGAACCATTGCCTCCCATTGTTGCAGATAGTTTTGGGGCCACTATCTTGACAAGGTGGTTGATGCTAATCAGGAAAAGGAGGCTGAGCTGCTTTCACACAGTGAGGTCAGGAAAGAATACATGTGGAACCCAGCTGATTGACTTGATTGTCTTCTGGTACTCTCTTGCCCCAATTTAGCTGTGAATGGTCACCTGGAGCAGCTATCAAGGGATCAAGCCCCTAGGGAATGAAGATTTTGGTCACATTTTTAGAAAGCTACGAGTATCTGTAGAGGTGATAGCAGAGGGTTAGAGGAATTTAAAATGGCTATTTTTTTTTTTTAATGGAGGGGGGAGAAAATGAATTCCACTGTTTTAGACCCTGTGGATTTACTGATGAGCAGAATAAACTCATTACCTTCATGAAGGTTCCATTCCAGTGGAGAGACAGAGAATAACATAATATGACCATGCAGTGATAAATACTTGGAAGAAAAATAGAAAATAGTGATAGTTTTGCTCTTTTAGATAGAGTGGTCAGAGAACTCTCTGAAGAGATCACGTTTGAGCTGAAACCTGAGAAGTGAATGAATGAGTGAACCAGCTACATGAATTTATGAGATTGGGGCATTCCAGGCACAGGCAAGAGCAAGGTCAAAAGCCCTAAAGCCTGAACACTGTTCACATGCTTGAGGCAGTTTAAGGAGGCCAGTGCATAGGATCATGTTAAGAAATAAAGTGAGAGACATAGGGGAGTCAGGCACTGTGAGACGTGGAAAAGACTTTTGGGGAATCCATTGGACTGAATTTTAGTTTTATCTAGCCATATTTCACCATTTGATCTATAAGCATATTCTGTGAAACGCCTTGATGACATTAAAATCGACTGTCTATTCCATTTCTCTTGTCTAAAAACTATTCTCTTATTTCACCTGGCGTTTATGTCATATTGACTTTTCTGTAGTTCCTTTTGTTACCCTTTTTTGAAAAATATTGAAAAATTTCCATTTTGAGTCATCTAAATGTCTTTTCTACTTTCCATATTTTTAAGAAATTTCCCAGCAGTGGTTATGAGAAAGCTTGCATTAGCTTTCTATTCCTTAGTGTGCGATTTATTTGAACCTGGAAATGTGAATACATTCAACAGCTAGGTTGCCTTCACTTAGATTGGCTCTCAACTCCTGTATTGACTAATTTGAAGACTACCTTTCTTGTTGGAGATAAAGGAAACAAAATGTTCCCTGAATACCAGATTCTTAATTTTCTGTTTTTGTTTTCTTAAGCATTTTTCCCCATAAGCTTTCATTCCCTTCAGGTTTTCCTGTGGTAATTCTTACAGGTTTATATTACTTGTTTTGTGCTTGTTTTTATTTCTGTTTCCTGTTTTTCCATTTCTTCACATGTTTTAAATATCTAAGTTAATTAGAACATTCCCTTTATTTACATGTCTCCCTATTTTCTTTCTCATTGAATTCTCATGATTGTATGATGGAATTGTACTTTTTAGAATTGCCCATAATTGCTATTCTTTTAAGACTCTTTGACCATTAAATCACAGTTATAATATCTGTAACTTTCAGAAATCTGCTTTGTAAACTTAAAAGCTATTCAACTGACTGCTCAGCTTTCTCTTCCCTTGCTATTAACAACCCCAATATAACATTAAAATTTTACCCTTAGGCTCTTGTAACTGCTTAATGTCAACCAATTCAACTTTTTTCGTTAGGCTTAAAGACCAGAATGCTTTTGTTGGAAATAATCTGATTTCAACCATATTCTTGACACTATGAATCTTCTTAATTTTTTTTTTTAATTCAGTGGTTCTCAACCCTGAGTACACATTACCCAGGGTGAGGCCTAGACAGATTGAGGACCACTATTCTAGAGGAAATCCTGGTGGCTAGTGGTTAAGAGCTACGTTTGCTAACCAAAAGGTCAAACCAAAAGGTCGGCAGTTTGAATCTACCAGGGGCTCCTTGGAAACTCTGTGGGGCAGTTCTACTCTGATGTGTAGGGTTGCTGTGAGTCGGAATTGAATTTATGACAATGGTTATTCTAGTGGAAAAGGAGCCCTGATGGTGCAAGTGTTAAGAGCTCAGCTGATAGCTGAAAGGCCAGAGGTTTGAATCCACGAGCCGCTCCACGGGAGAAGGATGTGGCAGTCTGCTTCCGTAAAAATTACAGCCTTGGAAATCCTACGGGGCAGTTCTACTTTGTATTATAGATGGGGTCGCTGTGAGTCAGAATCGACTTGATGGCACTGGGTATTCTACTGGAAAGGGAAATTGTATAGAACTTTTCCTATTACGCAAATGATGAAAAGAGCTTTTTTTAAAAAAAGTCTGGATCATATTCTTAATATTTGCTCTTACCATAGATAGGTTTTTTCCACCCACTCTGCATCATTCAGTCTTTTTGTCTTCACTCTTTATATTGTCTAAGAATGCTTTATCCTCTAGAAGAATAAATCTGTGTACTTACAGACCAAATATATCTCGAAGGTACCCAACACAGTTGTCATTATTTTTTGTTTCCTAGATCAGCACTGTTGAAAAGAAATATAATGCATACCACATATATAATTCTAAATTTTGTAGTAGTGTCACTAAAAAAGCATAAACAGTTGAAATTAGCTTTTGTTACGTTTATTTAATCCAGCATATCCAAAATATTATTTCAACAAGTAATGAAGATATAAATTATTAATAAGATATTTTATGCTCTTTTTATGTATTAAGTCTTTGAAAGTTGGTGTGTATTTCACACTTATAGCATATCTCAATTTGGACAAGCCACATCTCAAGTGTTCACTAGGTACATGTGGCTAGTGGCTAATATAGTGGGCAAAATAGGTCTAGATGAATAATTGTCCACACTATTATTTTTTTAAATCTGCTATAGAAAATGCCTCTTGACTGTTCTTTTTTTTTTTTACTGTGCTCTAAGAGAAAGTTTTTTTAAGTGAAAGTTTACAATCCAAGTCAGTTTCTCATATAAAAACTTATACGCACATTGTTATGTGACCCCAGTTGCTCTCCCTACGGTGTAACAGCACACTCCTCTCCACCGTGTATTTCCCATGTCCGTTCTACCAGCTCCTCTCCCCCTCTGCTTTCTCATCTTGCCTCCAGACAGGAGCTGCCCACATAGTCTCATGTGTCTGCTTGAGCTAAGAAACACACTCCTTGCCAGTATCATTTTATGTCTTATAGTCCAGTCTAACCTTTGTGTTAACTGTTCTTTTGTCACATATCCTTCTTAATTTGAATTAATCCTTTCTCTTTTCTCTTATAGCACTTTGTCTTATTTCATTCCATCATAGTATTTAATTCCTTATTGCTTTTATTACATTACAGTAACTGATTTGCATGTGTGTTTCTCCAACTAAATTACAAGGTATGTGATGACAGGTTTATCATATTCATCTTTATGCCGTTTTCTTCCATCTCCAGCAATTTTCATTGCTTTTGGGATAGTAAACCCAAATGAGCACCAGTTGCCATGAAATAGATTCTGACTCAGAGCAACCCTATGTGTGGCAGAGTAGAACTGTGCTCCATAGGGCTTTCAAGGCTGTAACCTTTTGGAAGCAGATTGCCAGACCTTTCTTTGGAGGCACCTCTGGGTGGGTTTGAACTATCAACCTTTTGGTCAGTAATCAAGTAGTTAACCATTTGTGCCACCCAAAGCATGCAGTAATGCTTATGGAAGTGAATTATATACAACGCATCTCTTAATGTGTGTAAATATCGTAGGGGGTTAGTAAATTAGGAATGTGGTCAGTACTCCATAAGAACAGAGAAAGATTCTATTTTCGCAAATCTAGTCACAAGTCAAGATAGTGTACATTCTGTTATAATTTTGTCTACTCCCATCTAGTTCATCCAGATGCACCATTTCAGTTTCCTTTTATTATTTTCTAATATGCAGTATTTACTTCACTCTCAGTGTTGAATTATGTTTGTGTATGATTACTTAGGTAGTCTTTGATTTCTAAAATTTGTGTTGCTAGCTTATATATGGTTCTTACAGCTTTTAACCCCAGCACTACAGTATTTGTTCACTAAAATGGACTGGCAATAGAAATAAGATATAATCTCGTGTTAACAAGCTTGATTGAATAGCAGATTGCAAGGTTGTTGCTATTTTTATTAAAATAAAAGCTCATTGATTATATGTATATAAGACATATCCTAGAATCTTTCTGCCTGTACAGAATTCTCCCCACTCATCTCCCTGATCTATTTGTCAAATCGTCTCTTTCTCACCTGTGATTTCTCTGCTCTAGTATGGGCTAAGTAAAGGATATATTTTTATCATGGCAAGAGCATAAAGTGGCAATAGATTTTCAGTAGTCTATAAATTGAAACTGTTTGAAAATAATTGCTCTGTTTGAATGATAGTTATTATAAAAGCACTGCCAGCTTTAATATTAGAGGAAGTCGTTAGTTTTCTAAATGTTAACTTGACAATTACCAGCCAAGTACATGGAACTGGACCTGTTGTGATTTGGGGTGGATGTTGGTGGTAGTAGTCCATTATTTCCCACCCTTAATTTGTGATTTTATGTAATCAATGTCCCAGAGTCGAGAACATTATTGAAAATGCATTGTTTTTTCGTATTAAATACAAGTAAAAAACCTGAACTGAAGCATTCCTACTTTTTGTAATTGTACTAGAGTTTTCCTGATTTTTGCCCATATTGGAAAATGCCATGGTAGCATTCATGTGGAACACTCGCCTTACAGAAAGTGGTAGCAGAGCTTACAGCTTTGCTGCCTATGAAATAAAGATCTTATTAGCTCCTTCTACCACGAATACCAGGGAGCCCTGGTGGCTCAATGGTTAAGTGCTTGGCTGCTAACAGAAAGGTCTGTGGTTTGAACCCATCAGCTACTCTGTGGGAGAAAAGACCTGATGATCTGCCTTGGTAAAGATTAAAAAAAAACCTTGGAAACCCTATGGGGCAGTTCTGTTCCGTCCTATAGGGTTGCTATGAGTCTGAATCTGCTCAACAGCATACAACAACAACCATGAATACCAGCTGCTGTGATGATCAGCCAGTAATTCTGTTAGAAATACACATGAAATGCTGGTCCACTCAGTATAAGGGCAAGAAACAATTTCTTCTCCTTATTACCTTTTTGCCAGCAGACAACAGAGAGGCCTCAGGCATTTTAGTTCATTTTTACACTGGCATGTAGCCCTGGAGTTAGACTCACTGAGTCTTAAATGCACTTAGAACACAGATTTTGACTACTTCATAGGAGACATTCCAGACATATTTACGCTCAGCACCGCTCTGAAGTTTTTATTCTTATTATCATGATACTGTGGTCTTTTGCTTGCTTCTTTTATTTGTGATGTTAGTACTTTTCCAAGGCCAAGTTAAAACAAATAACTACAGATAAGTTCAACTTGTACTAACCTCTTTACATTTCTGGAACCGTTTTCCTACGATTCTGAGAAAGATGTTGAAATTCAGGATATGTCTGTACAGGCCTGGTGGAATGGAAAACTGTGCTGCTGTCAATAGGCAGTCCACAAAGATCTTACCATAAAACCAAAGTCTATCTACTCAACTTTCATTTGTCATACCTGTGGTTAAATCATTTGTAAGTAAATTATTCTATGTAGTGTTGAAGTTTTCATTATATCCAAAAATAAATTATAACTTAAAATCTACTCGTTTTATTGCATTACTTGTGTTTATCACGCCATCATCCTGAATCACTAATTTGTAGTTGTACGTTTTGAATACTTTCTTCCAGAGAAATTATGTAGTAGTGGATGAAGCATGGTATTCGGAGGTAAAAGACACAAACCTAACTACAAGCTTTAGCCTACTATGTGGTCCAAATAAAGATATTTAAGCTCTCTAAACCTCAGTTTCTACATATAAAACCTTAGATAAGTATACCTGCATACATGACAGCATTATTACTGAGAGGACCAAATAAGATATATGTTGTATCATTTGTAAGTGGTAAAGAGCTATACAAGTGTTAGTTGTCATTTTTGTGGTTTTGTAACATTTTCACCCCAAACTTCTTAATGCATCTATTCCATGCATATAATTCTTTTTGTGTCAGGTTATTATATGATAAGTACCACTTAAGAATGTATGTTTTATTTTATTGCTCAAATTGTACGTATCACAAGATTCCTTATGAAGGCTTCATGTTAGAAATGAGTAATCATTACAGCTGAAGTAATTCATCTATAAGCCCTGTCCATCTTCTTGCCTCAGACAAAAGTAATTAGCTGCTTTAATTTGAGTAAAAAAAAAAAATTAGGGATATTAAATGTTTTCTCTGATGCTTATTTTTTTTTTAGTTTTTATTGTGCTTTAAGTGAAAGTTTACAAATCAAGTCAGTCTCTCGTACAAAAATTTATATATACACCTTGCTATATACTCCTAGGTGCTCTTCCCCTAAGGAGACAGCACACTTCCTCCCTCCACTCTCTCTTTTCGTGTCCATTCGGACAGCTTCTGACCCCCTCTGCCCTCTCATCTCCCCTCCAGATAGGAGATGCCAACATAGTCTCAAGAGTCTACTTGATCCAGGAAGCTCATTCTTCATTTTTTTCTATCCCATTTTCCAGTCCAATCCCTGTCTGAAGAGCTGGCTTTGGGAATGGTTCCTGTCTTGGGCAAACAGAAGGTCTGGGGGCCATGACCACCACGGTCCTTCTAGTCTCAGTCACACCATTAAGTCTGGTCTTTTTACAAGAATTTGGGGTCTGCATCCCAGTAGTCTCCTGCTCCCTCAGGGGTTCCCTGTTGTGTACCCTGTCAGGGCAGTCATCAGTTGTAGCCGGGCACCATCTAGTTCTTCTGGTCTCAGGCTGATGTAGTGTCTGGCTTATGTGTCCCTTTCTATCACTTGGGCTCATGATTACATTCTGTCCTTGGTTTTCTTCATTCTCCTTTGCTCCAGGTGGATTGAGACCAATTGATGCATCTCAGATGGCTGCTTTCTAGCGTTAAAGACCCCAGACGCCACTCTTCAAAGTGGGATGCAGAATGTTTTCTTAATAGATTTTATTATGCCCATTGACTTAGGTGTCCCCGGAAACCATGGTCCCCAGGCCCCCATCCCCACTACTCTGGCCTTCGAAGTATTTGGTTGAGCTAGGTATGTTTTTCCACTTATGCAGGTCTCTTTTGGTTTCTTGCAGAAGTGTTTTGTAGTTTTCTTTGTATAAGACTTTTACATCTCTGGTAAGATTTATTCCTAAGTATTTTTCTGATGTTTATTTTATAGCTTTAAAATCATTACTGAATGTTTTGATCAAAGATTCTGTAGAAGAATCCTGATCAAAAGGGGGAAATGTAGAACAGAATTTCAAATTCTCATGGAATCCAGGCTTTCTGGAGCAACTGAGGCTGCATAAAGCCCAGAAACTGGTGCCTTGAGATAATCTTTATACTTTAAACCAAAAATATCCCCTGAAGTCTTCTTTAAAGCAAACAATAGTTTAGCTTAATTAGTAAAGAATGTCTGCTTTGAGCATTGTGTTCTTTTAAGAACTGTCTATATGCGATCAAGTTGACAACAGCAACTGGAAAGATTAAATAGGAAGCTTAGAGGGCAGTGAGTTTATGTTAATGGAGGAGGAACAATTTGGAAAGGAGCATGAGAATGGTTACATAGCTTGCAAAAATGTAATCAGTGTCACTGAATTGTACTCATAGAAATTGTTGAATTGGTGTATGTTCTGCTGTGTATAGTATCAACAGCAACAAAAAAATAAAATTCAAAAAAATATTAAATGACTCATGGTGTTTATCTCATTTTAAGATATTTTAATCAATTTCTTCATTATGTTTCTATTGTTGAATTTTCTTTGGAGTATATTAATTTAAATATCAGCTGCAGGAGTGTCTTAACTCTTGGTAGTATGGGCTGTTTTGTCTGGAAGACCAGAAAACTTTTAGGTGGATATCATGGATTATATAATATAGGACCGGAAAACTTCTAATTCTACTATGTTGTGATCCTAACTTGTGTTTATTTTCAAATTTAAATCATAATAACATGTATATATGTGTGTGTGTGTATAGTGCCCAACTTATGATGTATTTGAGTTACAACAAACCACACTTACCGTAATGTTTTTTTTTTTATTGTGCTTTAGATGAAGGTTTACAGAGCAAATTAGTTTCTCATTAAATAATTAATACAGATATTGTTTTGTGACATTGGTTGCCAGCCCCATGACGTGTCAACACTCTCACCTTCGAGAGCTCGGGTTTACCAGTACCAGCTTTTCTGTTCCCTCCTGCCTTCTCGTCCTTGCTCCTGGGCTGGTGTGCCTCGTTTCGTTTTATGTGCCTTTGTTTTTTTGCTAAAGGGTGAACCTCAGGAGTGACCTCATTACTGAGCTAGGTATAAAGGTCTCTGGGGGGCATGCTTTTGGGAGTGTTTGTCAGAGCACTAAGTCTGGTCTTTTTTTTTGTGAGTTAGAATTTTGTTCTACATTTATCTCCAGCTCTGTCTGGGACCCCCTATTGTGATCCCTGTCAGAGCAGTTGATAGTGGTAACCGGGCACCATCTAGTTGTGCTGGACTCAGTCTGGTGGAGTCTGTGGTAGTTGTGGCCCATTAGTCCTTTGAACTAATCTTTCTCTTGTGTCTTTGGTTTTCTTCATTCTCCCTCGCTCCAGACGGGGTAACAACCATCTGTTTTTTGTTTTTTAGGTACTACATACAATGTTGTAGCGCATAATTTGCTGATGTTATCATTCTCAGATGTTCACTCACAGATATTTATATGTAATGTTTCCAACCCCCAAAGACAAATAAAGATCAAATTTATAAAAATAGTAATAATAAAAGGCGATAATAATGAAAAAAGAAAGGAGGTATTTGACCTACGTCAGAACCAACTTACAATGGAGTCGTAGGAATGAAACCCTGTTTTAGTCCCTGACTTATGATGGGGTTTCATTCCTACGACTCCATTGTAATTATGTATATATGTGTGTGTGTGTACACACACACACACACATACATATACACACACACACACACACATATACGTACATATATATATATATATGCTTTTTTCCTTCAAATAATGTTTGTTTCACTTTGGGAATGCTTGCTAGGAAAAAAATCTACTTGAGCAGCACGCAAAGACAATACATTGTGTGTATATTGCCCATTTTCTAAGCATTTCTTTCTTCTTTGAATACTTGTAATATTTTGTTTATGTTTGGGATTGACTGAAGGGCAATGGGTTTGTTTCTTTTTGTTTCAGTATATGCCAGAATAGTTTCCCTGCCTGATGGCTGATGTCTTTAAATCTTTGGGCTCATTTTTGTCAATGTGAGTTTGTGAGCATCCTTAAAGAATGACATACTTCTTCTGCCTGGTAACCTTTGTAGAACCATCACCTCCTTTCCCCAACCTCTTTTCACCACTACCAACCCCCAATTTAAAAAAACCAGGATTTTGATTGAGTTGTTTATCTTATTAAGTTGTGGTGGTGTTGTTGTTGTTAGGTGCCATCAAGTGGTTTCTGACTCATAGCGATCCTATGTACAACAGAACATAACACTGCCCAGTCCCGCGCTGTCCTCACAATCATTATTCTTGAGCTCATTCTTTTAGCCATGTCAGTCCATCTTGTTTAGGGCCTTCTTCTTTTTCACTGATATTAAGTTGTAGGAGTTCTTTATATATTCTGGATATTAAACCCTTATGTATGGTTCCTAAAGTTTTTCTCCAAGTCTGTAGGTTGTCTGTCTGTAGGTTGTCTCTTCACTTTGTTAATAAAGTCTGTTGATACAGAGAAGCTTTTAATTTTTATGAGACTCAACCTATCTGTTTTTTTTCTTTTTCTACTTGTGTTTTCAGTGCCATATCTAAGGATCTGTTGTTGAAGACTAGGCCCCGAAGCATTACCTTCATCCTTTCTTCTAAGTGTCTTGTGGTTTTAAGTTGTACATTTAGGTCTTTGATCCATTTTGAGTTAGTTTTTGTATATGGGTCTTACTTCATTCTTTTGTACATGTAAATCCAGTTGTGTTAACACCATTTATTAAAGAGACTATTCTTTCCTTCGTTTGATGGGTTTAGCATCCCTGTTGAACATTAATTGACCATATATACGTGCACTTGTCTCTGGAGTCTCAATTCCATTCCATTGCTCTATATGTCTATCATACCAGTACCAGACTGTTTTGATTACTGTAGCATTATGATACGTTTTGAGATCGGAAAGTTTGAGTCCTCCTATTCCTTTTTTTTCAAGATTGGTTTAACTATTTCAGGCCCTTTGCAGTTCCATATGAATTTGAGGATTGGTTTTTCCATTTCTGCAAATAGTAAATCAATCACAAGAGGACAAATATTGCATAATCTCACTAATATGAAATACCTAGAATAGGCAGATATATAGAGATAAGAGTTTAATAGTGGTTACAAGGGGCAGGAAGGTAATGGGAAAGAGGAATCGTTGTTTAGGAAGTATAGAGTTTCTGTATATGGTGATGGAAAATTTGGCAACAGATACTGGAACAGATACATGATTAATGTAATTGATGTTACTGAATTGAACATATGAGAAATGTTGAATTGGTAAATGGTGTGTTGTGTATATAATTAAAACAATAAAGAAAAATAGAATCTTGAAAACTAAATGAGTATATCTTCATTCTTTCATTATCTTAAAAATTGCAATTTTTTAAGTCAAGAAAAACCATTAACTGAGGTAGAGCGAATATGACACTATAGACAGAAGCACCATGCTGTCCCTCCACAGCAAAGACCCAAAAAACTTAGTGAAACAGAGACAAACATCAATCCCGGAAACCTAAGCATCAAATGAAGAGATAAAGAATTCAACCAAGCACCGAATGGAATAAGAAACTGACAGAGAACAGAGAGCGAAGGTCTCCTATTAGGTAATACAGCGTGGATTCACTATCTTGGACTCCTGTGAGAGATTGACAGGAAAGCATCTTCACGGAGCTCCTGGAAGGAGACAGAGCACTCTGTAACCAGCAATACATGTTTTCCCGCCCCCCCGCCATTCTTCCCCTTGCTCGGCCTCTGCCATTTCCCAGCCAGCTGTAGTCACTCGGCCAGCAGGTACTGGCTCCATGCCGCTTGGATTTGCCCCACTCACACCAGCCAGCTCCTTTAGTGCCATTTTTTTGTTGTTGTTGCTGGTGTTCCTTTTTTTCAGCATCTTTTGATTTCTTCTCTGCCTTTCACCTCCTCCCCTTCCTTTCTCTCAAAAACCTGGCTCTGTATGCCATCTTTGGCTCTTCTTGCCAGGCTCTGAAGCGCCATTCAGCTGGGGAACTGCTTCCTCAGTCTGTACCACCACACTGATGGGATCCCTGGGACCTTTTTTGTTTGTTTTCTGTTTCTTTTTTCCTTTTTGTTTTTCCACATTCCTCGGCTTATAGTCTCTACTTACCTTCTTTTCCTGTCTGCTGAATGCCTAGTGCTATGCGCCATCTCTGCCCCTTCTAACCAGGCTGCCCTGCGTGGCTTGGGAGCCACTTCCCAGGTCTTCGCAGCCACGCTGGTTGGATCTCTGGGGTCCTTTCCTTCTCTCTCTCTTTTTTTATTATTTTATTCTTACTTTTCATTATTATTTTTTCTTTTTTCCTTTTTGTTTTTCTTCATGTCTCAGTTTCTTGTATCTCTCTACTTTCCTTCTTTTCCTGTCTCCTGAATACCTGGAGCTGTGTGCCATCTCCGTCCCTTCTAAATGGGCTGTGCCCCAAGGCCTACAAGCCACTTCCCTGGTCACTGGTGGGATCCCTGGGGGCATTTCTTTCCTTCTCTTATTTTTCTTTAATTTTTACTTTTTTCTCTTTT
The DNA here is from genome assembly GCF_024166365.1 of Elephas maximus indicus. Lineage (NCBI taxonomy): Eukaryota > Metazoa > Chordata > Mammalia > Proboscidea > Elephantidae > Elephas > Elephas maximus. The sequence goes on along the minus strand of NC_064846.1, from coordinate 49,242,534 downwards.
TTACTTTTTGTTTTTCTTCATTTCTCAGTTTCTCATCTCTCCAGTCCAATGGCAGGCTCCCTCAACACTTTTTTTTTGCTCCTGTTTCTCTCTCCTTTTCCATACCCAACTTAACTCCAGACATCATAAGCTCTCCCCTCCCTCCTGTCTATCTGCACCATGTGCTGAGCATCGCACCACCAAGCAGCACAGTTACGGCCTACTGGAACCTGCCCTGCACTGACTGCCAGCCAGCCTTGTCAGCCACAGTATTTGCCACAAACAACCCATTCCTGGCCTCTCATCTTCAGCTGGACATGCCCTGATGCACCATAGCTGAGCTACTGGCCCTGCTCATTGGACAAGAAGGTGAAAAGTATTGTGCCCACAGATAAGCAAACAACAAAGAACACACAGCCAGTCTGCTCAGACATAATAACCAAATAAAACAAAAAAAGCGGGACAAAACAAACAAATCTACAATCAATAAATGAAGAAAGTAACTATTGAATGTCCCAAAGACAGCAGACACTATCACAACATATTAAAAGAAAAAAAAAAAAAAAACAGGACAGGATGGTTCCAATAGGTGTCCAAAATAAAACACTAGATGACTTTCCTGTAGAAGAAAGGCCACTGAAACTACCTGATAGGGAATTCAAATCTCTAATATTCAGATCTATCCAAGGAAAAAGCAGCAAAAATGAGGAAACAATAGACAAATTAATGGTAAAGACAGACAAAACAGTGGAAGAACTCAGGAAAATAATACAGGAACAAAATGTTGAAATAAATTCACAGCTAGAAATCATACAAAAACAGTTAATAATCCAAGAGATAAACAAGATTTCAGAAATGGACAGTGTCATAGAAGTTCTAAGGAATAGGTTTGAAACAATGGAAGACAGGATCAAGAAAATTGAAGACAAATACTTGGATACCACTTTGCTTGAGGAAAAATCAGAAAAAATGAAGAAGAAAAATGAAGAAACCCTGAGAATGATGTGGGTTGTAATCAAAAGCAAAAATTTACGAGTGACCGGAGTTCCAGAACAAGGGGAGAAAATGGAAGACACAGAGAGGATCATTGAAGAATTGCTGACAGAAAACTTCCCTAATATCATGAAGGATGAAAAGCTGACCATCCAAGAAGATCAATAAATCCCATGTAGGATAGACCCCAAAAGAAATTCACCAAGGCATGTCATAATCACACTTGGTAAAACCAAAGACAAAGAAAAAATCTTGAGAGCAGCTTGAGAAAAACGAAAAGTCACATACAGAGGGGAAACAATAAGCCTAAGCCCTGATTATTCAGCAGAAACCATGTAGAAAAGATGACAATGGTATGGCATATATAAAACCTTGAAAGAAAGAAATTGCCAATCAAGAATAATATATCCTGCAGAACTCTCATTCAAATATAATGGTGAAATTAGGACATTCCCAGATAAACAGAAGTTAAGGGAATATGTAAAAACCAAAGCAAACTTACAAGAATTACTAAAGGGAGTCCTTCCATGTGAGAACAAACAACAACATCAGACCATAGCCTGAATCTAGGATGCAAGATCACACTAGCCAGATACCAATTTAGGATATTAAGTCTTAAGGGCTATCCAAAACCGAAAGATTTACAAAAAGAAACCAGAGAGGTTAATCTGTAAATGACAATGTCAGAACAATAAAAGAGGGAATGAACAGTGTAGGTATAGAACTTTCTAATGGAGAGGAAGGCAAGGTGATACCAAGTAATAATAGACTCATTCAAACCTAGGAAGATATGGGTAAATTTCAAGGTAACCACAAAGGAAGTTAACAAACCTACTCATCAAAATAAAGAAGAAAAACATAAAGTCTCAGTAAAAACAAAATCTACAGAAATGGAAAAAAAAAAATTCACAAACAAAAGGAATTCTGCCAGGAGAGTAATAGAAAGAAAATGTCAGCACCACAAAATGTCAGCAATAAACTCACACCTATCAATAATTACACTAAACATAAACAGCCTAAATGTACCCATAAAGAGACAGAGAGGCAGTATGGATAAAAAAAACAGGGTCCATCAATATGCTGTCTACAAGAGACACACCTTAGAAACAAAGATGAAAATTTATTAAAAATCAAAGGATGGAAAAAAATATATCAAGCAAAAAGCTTCCAAAAAAGAGCAGGAGTGGCAATACTAATGTCAGATAAAATAGACTTTAAAGAAAAATCATTAACTATGTTAGTATTGGTGAATTAAATGTTGGAGTCATCACAGTTTAATTAGTCTCCTAATATTTTTAGGTCTGGGTTTGTAGAAAGTGGTAATTGTCACTTTGGTTAAAAGGTTTTCAAGCTGATAAATGTTTTCATCAATAATTTGACTTTTTCAGAAGAGTTTTATGATAGTGAGAAGTATTTCCTCTTAATAGAAAATCTGGCAAAATATCTTGGATTTTGCTCTGAATGTGAAAGTAGATGGGAATCAGTTTGAAATATTGGAGACGTAAAGAAACTAATCCTATCCCTGGCTCTGTCATTCACCCTCCGTGTGATTTTAGAGAAATCACTAGCAAAAAAAAAAAAAAAAAAAATTTTTTTTTTAAGATGAGGGGGTTAGATCAGGTAATTTGTAAGATCTCTTTTAACTCTGCTGACATTTTTTAATTGCTAGATAGCATTTATTAGAAAGGAATAGCAACATCTGTTTATGGAATGTAGATAGGAGATCAAATAAAGGAATGCAACAAGGGATTCTAAAATTTTATCCTTGGACTATAAAGAAATGGTTAATCTGTGTTCTCCAAAATGGAGGTTTTGTGTTAAGGGTAGCTAGGTAGAAGATGACTTCTGTTTTGATATGTTATATTTAAAGTAGTATCTTCCAAGGGTTTATAATATTAAGCTAACCGAAGTGGTCAGTGGGTGGTAATAGCATGGTATTATATGCATATGGCTTAAAAAATACAGGTAGTACTTTTTATATATTGAAAAAATGGTTCCATCCCTATCCCTTTTGACTTCCTAGATCTGTTCTCGAAGGGCAATAACTCATAAATATGTTTTGCTTTACCAATACGTTATCTATATGCTCTCTGCTGTTAAAGATGAAGGGCTCTTTATCCTACCACCCCTATCTCTCTTCCTCCATCCTCCCAATATGTTACACTGCTTTCAAATAAATCAATAAACAGTACTTAAGTTGTTTTGAATATGTGAATGTTATGAATATATTCCTTATTGTAGACTGAGGTAGAACTCTATGATTATAATTATTTTCTTGTGTAGATCTTTTCCTTGAAGTCTCTTATTACATTTTTTAAAATTATTCTAATTGTGTGGTAAGGATTAGCAGGAGTCCATTCCCAAAGATGACTGGAGGTGGTTCCAGTCATCACATTCCAGCTTCTCCATTCTCTTTGTCAGCTGCCTCTGCAGTATTGTTTCTCTCTGACCCTAGCTACCAGGAGCTCACAAGTTAAAAGGACACTGACCCTCAAACTGCCAAATAGGCGGATGCTAGCCAAAAGTTTGGGGAGTCCACACAGCACCCAAACCTTCTTACTTGCCGGCCACCAATTTGGGGCTGTTTTCCCATTACCCCTTCAGGATCCCAGCCCCAAGCTCTGGAGTCCACACAGCACCTTTACTTTCTGATCGCCTGGCTCCTACTGAACTTTTGGGTTCGATAATTTGCTGGAACAACTCACAGACTTCACAGAGAGTATGCCGTACTCACGACTACCGATTTATTATAGCCAAAAAGAATAAAATGGAGAGACATGCAGGGTGAGGTTTGGGAGGGTTTCCAATGCAGAGCTTCCATGTCCTAAGGGATGTACTACCCTCCTGAAAGCAAATGTCCTTATCAACCAGAAAACTTTCTGAGCCTTAGTGTTCAGGGCTTTTATGGTCCTGTCCTACATAATAGGCTAAATCATGCCTGCTGAGGCTAATTGATATTGGCCTCCCTGGTGAGTCTTTTCTGGTCTAGCTCACCACTCACCAGCACAAATTCTCAGGTGTGGCCTGGAAGTCTCAGAACAAAGTACCCCAGTTACTCCAAGGGTTATTTCCCTGGAACTAAGTACAAAGGTCACCTTACTCAGGGTAAAACTAGGTCCTACCAAAACCAAAAAACCAAACCCATTGCCGTCGAGTCGATTCCAACTCATAGCGACCCTATAGGACAGAGTAGAACTACCCCATAGAGTTTCCAAGGAGCACCTGGTGGATTCGAACTGCTGACCTTTTGGTTAGCAGCATTTACGCTTAACCACTACGCCACCAGGGTTTCCAGGTCCTACACCCCAGATGATGTGATTGCATAGATAGAAAATTCAAAAGATAATGATATTAATTAAAATTAGCAAATTTAGGAAAGTTTGTGGATATATCAACATATTAAAATTGATTATATTTTATACACCACAAACAAAATTGAGAAAGAGTGGCACCACGTATGATGGTCTCCCCAGTATATTCTAGGTAAAAAGTGAGAGAATTAAATATGATAGAGCTTTTGGAAAAACAAAGAATATATTACTATGGGGTGTAGGACCTATAATTAGAAGACCTTCCATTAGATTGATTGACACAGTGGCTGCTACAATGCGCTCAAACATAGCAACCATTTCAAGGATGGTACAGGACTGGGCAGTGTTTTGTTCTGTTGTACATGGGGTCGCTATGAGTTGGAACCAACTCGACAGCACCTAACAACAAGTTCATTGGATGGGCAACTGTTTTATATATGTCTGTTAGAATAAGTTTGTTCATCACATGGAAATCTTTGTACGTACTTAGATTATTTTCTGTACGTGTTTCAGTTATCAGAGATCTGATTAATGTCTCCAGATAGGATTGTGGATTTGTCCATTTTTCCTTGTAGATCTGTTAGTTTTTACTTTCTATATGTTGAGGATACTACCAGTACATTGAAATTTTTTTTGTTTTTGTTTTAGTATCTCCTTTTGAACCAAACCTTATATCATTCTGAAGTGATCCTGTTTTATCTTTCCTAATGCTTTTTGCTTTAAAGACCATTTTGTCTGAAATTAATATATCTATGCCAGCTTTTTTTGGTTATTATTTGCATGAAATAAGTTCTTCCATCTTTTTTTCCCCTAATCTTTCAGTATACCCTTACATTTTTGATGTCTCTGATAAATAGCATATATGTTGAAATTTGCCTTTTTTTCTTTGAAGTCAGAAGATATTTGCCTTTTACATTAAGCATTTTTTAATGTACCTATCTTCTTTATTAACAGAATTTCCAAAAAACAAAAAGTTGAAAGAAAATGTAATGAAAATCAATGAATTTTACCTTTTAGATTCAATACTTGTTAGCATGTTGCCATATTTTCTTTATATCTTTATGTCCCTTGCTTTCCAGTGTGTGTCTGTAATGACTGTGTGTGTGTTGTTGTTGTTGCTGTTAGGTGCTGTCGAGTCGGTTCCAACTCATAGCGAACCTGTGCACAATAGAACAAAACACTGCCCGGTCCTGTGCCATGCTCACAATCGTTGTTATGCTTGAGCTTATTGCTGCAGCCACTGTGTCAATCCTCGTTGAGGGTCTTCCTCTTTTCCGCAGACCCTGTGTACTTTGCCAAGCATGATGTCCTTCTTCAGGGACTGATCCCTTCTGACAACATGTCCAAAGTATGTAAGACACAGCCTCACCATCCTTGCCTCTAAGAAGCATCCTGGCCACACTTCTTTCAAGACAGATTTGTTCGTTCTTTTGGCAGTCATTAAAATGAATAAGGAAGACCGAAGAAGAGTTGACGCTTTTGAATTGTGGTGTTGGCAAAGAATATTGAATTGTGTATTTTTTTATACATGTATATATATGTATGTATGTGTGTATACACACACACACACACACACACAGAGGCATTCTTCCCTGGGTTAGGAACGAGATTCATTACTGTGTTTTTAAGGATTTGTAGGTAAGTTGGAACAGGTGCATATGGTTCTTAGGTAGCCTTACTTTAGTGCAAGAAAAGGCTCCATGCCATTTCAATGATTTAAAAACTGAACGTGCAGCAAATGAAGGTGATTATGTTGAAGAATTTGTTTAAGTATGGTTGGTTTAATTGTTTCAAAGTGAGAGCAAATTCACAGAACATGAAAGGGCAAGTAGGTGTTGTCCAGAAGTTCCTAACCCAGGGACTTATTGTGTGTATATATGCATATATATAGTTTTTCTAAGCCATTTAAAATAAGTTGTAAACATCATGACACGTTATAAAAAAAACAAAACCTTTTTTTTTGTTTTTTTTTTATAACGTTATACTATAGCCTAAGTACCACATCATGCATCAGCTGAGGAAAAGGACGTTATTCTGCATAAACATGATATTATCACATTTAAGAAAATTGACAATAATTTTAAAGTTGTTGTTGTTGTTAGGTGCCGTCAAGACGGTTCTGACTCATAGTGACCCTATGCACAACAGAACGAAATACTGCCCGGTCCTGAGCCGTCCTTACAATTGTTGTTATGCATGAGCTCATTGTTGCAGCCATTGTATCAGCCCTCCTCGTTGAGGGTCTTCCTCTTTTCCGCTGACCCTGTACTCTGCCAAGCATGATGTCCTTCTCTAGGGATTGATCCCTCCTGACAACATGTCCAAAGTATGTAAGACGCAGTCTCGCCATCCTTGCTTCTAAGGAGCATTCTGGTTGTACTTCTTCTAAGACAGATTTGTTCGTTCTTTTGGGAGTCCATGGTATATTTAATATTCTTCGCCAACACCACAATTCAAAGGTGTCAATTCTTCTTCGGTCTTCCTTATTCATTGTCCAGCTTTCACATGCATATCATGCGATTGAAAATACTATGGCTTGAGTCAGGCACACCTTAGTCTTCTAGGTGAGATCTTTGCTCTTCAACACTTTAAAGAGGTCCTTTGCAGTAGATTTACCCAATGCAATGCATCTTTTGATTTCCTGACTGCTTCCTCCATGGCTGTTGATTGTGGATCCAAGTAAAACGAAATTCTTGACAACTTCAATCTTTTCTCCGTTTATCATGATGTTGCTCATTGGTCCAGCTGTGAGGATTTTTGTTTTACGTTGAGGTGCAATCCATACTGAAGGCTGTGGTCTTTGATCTTCATTAGTAAGTGCTTCAAGTCCTCTTCACTTTCATCAAGCAGGGTTATGTCATCTACATAACGCACGTTGTTAATGAGTCTTCCTCCAATCCTGATGCCCTGTTCTTCTTCATATAGTTCAGCTTCTCAGATTATTTGCTCAGCACACGGATTGAATAGATATGGTGAAAAAATACAACCCTGGCGCACACCTTTCCTGACTTTAAACCATGCACTATCACCTTGTTCTGTCTGAACAACTGCCTCTTGATCTATGTAAAGGTTCCTCATGAGCACAATTAAGTGTTCTGGAATTCCCATTCTTTGCAATGTTACCCATAATTTGTTATGATCCACACAGTCAAATGCCTTTGCATAGTCAATAAAACACAGGTAAACATCCTTCTGGTATTCTCTGCTTTCAGCCAGGATCCATCTGACATCAGCAATGATATCCCTGGTTCCACATCCTCTTCTGAAACTGGCCTGAATTTCTGGCAGTTCCTTGTCGATATAGTGCTACTGCCATTTTTGAATGATCTTCAGCAGAATTTTGCTTGCAAACTAAAAAAAAAAAAAAATTTTTTTTTCTTTTAGTGATATTAATGATATTCTTCTATAATTTCCACATTCTGTTGGATCACCTTTCTTGGGAATAGGCATAAATATGTATCTCTTCCAGTCAGTTGGCCAGGAAGCTGTCTTCCATATTTCTTGGCATAGATGAGTGAGCACCTCCAGCGCTGCCTCGGTTTGTTGAAACATCTCAGTTGATATTCCATCAGTTCCTGGAGCCTTGTTTTTTGCCAATGCCTTCAGAGCAGCTTGGACTTCTTCCTTCAGTACCATTGGTTCCTGATCATGTGCTTCCTCTTGAAATGGTTGAAAATTGACTAATTCTTTTTGGTATAATGACTCTGTGTATCCCTTCTATCTTCTTTTGATGCTTCCTGCGTCATTTAATATTTTCCCCATAGAATCCTTCACTATTGCAACTTGAGGCTTGAATTTTTTCTTCAGTTCTTTCAGCTTGAGAAAGGCCGAGCGTGTTCTTCCCTTTTGGTTTTCCATCTCCAGCTCTTTGCACACGTCATTATAATACTTTGTCTTCTCGAGCTGCTGTTTGAAATCTTCTGTTCAGTTCTTTTACTTCATCAATTCTTCCTTTTGCTTTAGCCGCTCGACGCTCAAAAGCAAGTTTCAGAGTCTCCTCTGACATCAATCTTGTTCTTTTCTTTCTTTCCTGTCTTTTCAGTGACCTCTTGCTTTCTTCATGGATGATGTCCTTGATGTCATTCCACAACTCGTCCGGTATTCAGTCACCAGTGTTCAATGCATCAAATCTGTTCTTGAGATGGTCTCTAAATTCAGGTGGGATATACTCAAGGTCATATTTTGGCTCTCGTGGACTGGCTCTGATTTTCTTCAGTTTCAGCTTGAACTTGCATATGAGCAATTGATGGTCTGTTCCACAGTCGGCCACTGGCCTTGTTCTGACTGATAATATTGAGCTTTTCCTTCGTCTCTTTCTACAGGTGCAGTCAATTTGATTTCTGTGTGTTCTATCTGGCTAGGTCCATGTGTATAGTCGCAGTTCATGTTGGTGAAAGAAGGTATTTGCAATGAAGAAGCCATTGGTCTTGCAAAATTCTATCATTCGGTCTCTGCCATTGTTTCTATCATGAAGGCCATATTTCCCAACTACTGATCCTTCTTCTTTGTTTCCAACTTTCGCAGTCCAATTGCCAGTAATTATCAATGCATCTTGATTGCATGTTCGATCAATTTCAGACCATAGCAGCTGATAAAAATCTCCTGTTTCTTCATCTTTGGCCCTAGTGGTTGGTGCGTAAATTTGAATAATAGTTGTATTAACTGGTCTTCCTTGTAGGCATATGGATATTATCCTATCACTGACAGTGTTGTACTTCAGGATGGATCTTGAAATGTTCTTTCTGACGACGAATGCAACACCATTCCTCTTCAAGTTGTCATTCCCAGCACAGTAGACTATATGACTGTCCAATTCAAAATGGCCAATACCAGCCCATTTCAGTTCACTAATGCCTAGGATATTGATGTTTATGCGTTCCATTTTAAAGTATCAATATTCAAGTCCTATTCAAATTTCTCTAATGGTTATAAAAAGTATTTTGTAGCTGTTTATGTATTTCCTTTGTCTATTGTATCAAATCTTTAGAAATCTGGAATGTTTTGGGAGAAAATTTTCCACGGGATTCTTGTGTCTCTGCACATCTTGACAGGAGAAGCACTATCTTTGTTCTGGACTATCTTTTCAAGGATGTTTGTATAGTGAACAGCTTTGAAAAATAGAGGTAGTATCTCCCTTGGAGGAAAGGACAGGTATGTTTACTGTCTAGTAAAATGAAGGTATGTATTGGTTTTTTTTTTTTTCTATCTCTCTAGAGCAAAGGTCAAGCAAGCTTGCTCCCTTTGTAGAAGATGTGGGCTCCCTAAACTTCAGATTTCTCTCCTGTGACAACAATCATTGCATCTGCAGACATTGCCTGGTTTTCTTCACATCATCCTGTAGGAATTAGGGTTCAAGAAACTGGCTATTGCTCTGAGTTGTAAACTGTTGTCTCTGATTACAAAGTCTTGTATCCTCTGCCAGCATCCATGAAACTGTGGCAGGGTAAATTGTTAATTGCAAATAGGGAAAAATTTCAGAGTCTTGGCAGTTCTTGACAGAATGGTCTTCTTAAATAACAATAGAAAAATAAAAATAAAATTGTCCTTTTATTTCAAGACTGATTTCTAATAGCTTTATTGAGATGTAATTCACATACCATACAGTTCATCCTTTTTGAAGGGTACAATTCAGTTTTTAGTATATTCACAGAATTGTGCAAACATCTCTGAAATCAATTTTAGAATATTTTTATTACCCCTAAAGTAACCTTGCATCCCCTAGGCATTACTCCTTTTCCTACCAACCCTCAGCCCTAGGAATCCACAAATACACATGCTATTTCTATAAATTTGTCTATTTTGGAAATTTCATATAAATAGAATAGTGAAATATGTCGGTTTTATAACCAACTTCTTTCACTTAGCATAGAGTTTTCAAGGTTAATTCATATTATAGCATGCTTCAGTACTGCATTGCTTTTAATGGCTGAACAGTGTTCCATATGGGTGGAATGTACCACATTTTGTTCATCCATTTCTCAGTTGTTGTACATTTGGGTTGTTTCTAGTTTTTGGCTATTATGAATGATACTGCTGTGAACATTTGCATAGAAATTTTTATGTGGATATTTTTATTTGCTGGGTCACATGATAACTTTTTGTTTAATATTTGAAGGAACTGACAAACTGTTTTCCAATGTGATTGTATAACTTTGCATTCCCACCAGCAATGGCCAAGGTTTCCAGTTTCTCCATATCCTGCCAGCACTTCTTATTACCTGTCTTTTTTTTTAAATTCATGCTACTGTGTGTGAAGAGATATGTCATTGTGGCTTGGATTTGTATTTCTCTGATGGCTAATGATGTTGAGCATCTGTTACTGAGTTTAGTAGTCATCTTCTTTGAAGAAATGCCCATTCAGATCCTTTGCCTATTCTTAGATTGGATTATTTGCATTTTATTGAGTTTTAAGAGTTTTTTTATATATTTTGGATACAAGTCCCTTATAAGATATATGATTTGCAAATATTTTCTCCTATTCTCTGTGTTGTCTTTTCACTTTCTTGGTAGTATCCTTTGAAGTACAGTCTTTTAATTTGATGACCACTTTATTTTTCTTTTGTCGCTTGTGCTTTTAGTGTCATATTTAAGAAGGATTTCACTAACCAAAGATTTAGAGAGTAATACTATGTTTTCTTCTCAGAATTTTATAGTTTTAAACCTTGCATTTAGTCGATATGTGTTTTGAGTCAATTTTTTGTGTGTGGTGTGAGTAAGAGGTCCAAGGTCATTCATTTGCGTAGGGATAACCGTTTGTTCCAGCATTATTTGTTGAAGAGACCGTTCTTTCTCCATCGAATGGTCTTGGCATCCTTGTCAAAATTCAGTTGACCATAGATGTTAGGGTTTATTTCTGGTGTCTTTTCCTAGGCCAGTACCATATAGTCTTGATTACTATAGGCTTGTACTAAGCTTTGGAATTGTAAAGTGTGACTCCTTTAATTTCGTTCTTTGTCAAGAGTGTTTGGCTATTCTATATTACTTGAATTTTTATATGAATTTTAGGATCAGTTTGTCTATGCAAAAACGCAGTTGGAATTTTTATATTGAATGCAAAATGCATTGAATATATAGAAAAATTTGATGATTATTGCCATCTTAACAATATTATTAAGTGTTCTGATATATGAACATGAGCATTATCTTTCGATTTATTTAGGTCTTTAATTTCTTTCAACCATGTTTTGTAGTTTCAGAGCATAAGTTTTGCACTTCTTTTGTTAAATTTATTTGTAAGTATATTATACTTTTTGATGCTATTTTGAATGTAAATGCTTTCTAAATTTCATTTTTGGGTTGTTCATTGCAAGTGTGTAGAAATACTGTTGATTTTTTTATATGAATCTTGGATTCTGTAACATTGCTGAACTCATTTATTAGTTGTAATACTTTTTGGTGGCTTTATGGTTTTCCATTTATAAGATCATGCCATTTATGAATATAGTTTTACTTTCTTTCTAATCTGGATGACTTTTTTTTTCTTTCTTGCTAATTGCGCTGCTTATAACCTCCAGTGAAATGTTGAATAGAAGTGGCAAGAGCAGGCATCCATTTCCTGTTCCTTGTGGTAGAGGGAAATCATTAATTCACCATTAAATAGGATGTTAACTGTGGGCTTTTCATAGATGCCCGTGATCATGTTAAGGAAGTTCCCTTCAATTCCTGTTTTGCTGAATGTTATTGTTATGGAAGGGTGTTAGATTTTGTCATATTTGTTTTCTGTGTCCATTGAGATGATCATGTGATTTTTCTTTTTTATCCTGTTGATATGATGTATTACACTAACTGGTTTTTGGATGTTGGTTAACCTTGCATTCATGGGATAAACTCTACTAGGTCATGGTGTATAGTTTGTTGTTGTTGGTTATTTGTTCACTAGCAATTTTTTTGAGAAATTTTATGTCTGTATTCATGAGAGATCCTGGTTTCTAGTATTTTTTTAATTTGACATCCCTAGATAGTTCTGGTATCAGGGTAATAATGGCCTCATAGAATAAGTTGGGAAGTGTTTCTCTTCTGTTTTTCTGGAGTTTGGTGGCTCTACTTCCTCCTTTCCAATCTGGATGCCTTTTATTTTACTTTCTTGCCTGTAATCCTGAATAGAACCTTCAATATAATACTGAATAGAAGTGACAGAGCAAGCATCCTTGTCATGTTCTGATCTTTTAGGAAAAACAGTCAGTCTTTCACCATTAAGTTTGACATTAGTTGTGGGTTTTTCATAGATGTCCTTTATCAGGTTGAGGAAGATTCCTGCTATTCTTTCGTAGGTAGTACTGTTCCTCTTTCATTTCTGATTTTTAGTACTTTGAGTCTTCTCTCTCTCTCTCTCTTCTTTTTTCTTGGTGACTCTCTTAAACATTTGTCAACTTTGTTGGTCTTTTTAATAATCACATTTTAGTTTCATTGATTTTCTTTATTTTTTAATTTCATTAATTTCCTCTGAAGTCTATTATTTGCTTCCTTCTGCTTGCCTTAAGTTTAGTTTGCTCTCTTTTCCCAGTGTTTTAAGGTGGAAGGTTAGTTTCTTTATTTGAGATTTTTCTTTTTTTTTCTTGCTAGGGGGAGGATCCAAAAAGTCATCTCTTTCATGGCATGGCATTCACTTCTTGGAAAGTATACTCTAGTATTTTTTTTAAATAATTTACCAAATTTCAGACTTGTCTGATTGGTTCATCATACTGTGTCAATTTACACTTAATTTCATTTAATGTAATTACCGTATTTTTACACAAATACCACGTGCCTTCTAGGTTTCTTTGCCAACTGTACCCTCTCCCTGCAAGGTATTTTCATAAACACCGATATTCCAGCCTTTTTTCTTACATGTAGCTATAAAAATTTAGCATAGTGCATTTATGAAAATACCTTGTGGGGAAAGGATGTGGTTGGCAAACAAATGTACAGACACATACTATTTGCATAAAAATATGGTGTTGATAGATTTGCTTTATTTGTCCTGACTTTTCTAAGTTATCTTCTTATCTGTATCTCTCTGTCTCTTACCTCCTTTTTTGAATTTACTGAGTATTTTCCTATTCCACTAGTTTGGAGTTAATACACTCTATCAGCTTTTAAGGCTAACACTAGAAATTATAGTTTGTATACTTTTCAAGGTCTAAAGTAACCAATATTCATACTTGTTTTCCTCTATTCATCACCTCCTGACTTCAGTTGTATCATTGCTTTGCTTTTCTGTTAATTCTATATTTTTTACCCCTACAGCTATTTTTGTAATTTTTTTTATTGTGCTTTAGGTGAAACTTTATAGGTCAAGTTAATTTCTCATACACAAATTTATACACATATTGTCATGTGACACTAGTTGAAATCCCTGTAATGTGACAGCACACTCCCCCTTTCCACCCTGGGTTTACAGTGTCCCTCCAACCAGCTCCTGTCCCTTCCTGCCCTCTCATCCTGCCTCCGGACAGGAGCTACCCATTTGGTCTCGTGTATCTGCTTGAACTAAGAAGCACACTCTTCGAGAGTATTATTTTATGTTCTATAGTCCAGTCTAATCTTTGTCTCAAGAATGGGCTTTGGGAATGGTTTTAGTTCTGGGTTAACAGAGAATCTGGATGCCATGTCTTCTGGGGTTCCTCCAGTCTCAGTCAGACCATTAAGTCTGGTCTTTTTATGTGAATTTGAGTTCTCCTTCATGCTTTTCTCCTGCTCTGTCAGGGACTGTCTGTTGTGTTCCCTGGCAGGGCGGTCACTGGTTGTCGCTGGGTATCATCTAGTTCTTCTGATCTCAGGCTGATGGAGTCTCTGGTTTATGTGGCCCTTTTGTCTCTTGGGCTGATATTTTTCTTGTGTCTTTGGTGTTCTTCATTCTCCTTTGTTCCAGGTGGGTTGGGACAAATTGATGCATCTTAAATGGCCACTTGCTAGCCCCAGACACCACGCACCAAAGTGGGATGCAGAACATTTTCTTAATACAGTTTGTTATGCCAATTGACCTAGATGTCCCCTGAAACCATGGTCCCCAGACCACTGCCCCTGCTACTCTGTCCCTCGAAGTGTTTGGTTGTATTCAGGAAACTTCTTAGCTTTTGGATTAGTCCAGTTGTGCTGACTTCCCACTTATAATGTATTGTCCTTCCCTTCACCTAAAATAATTCTTGTCTATTAGCTACTTAGTGAATACCCCTCTCCCTTCCTCACTACCCTTGTAACTATCAAAGCATGTTTTCTTCTGTGTTTAAACCTTTTCTTGAGTTCTTATAATAGTGGTCTCATACAGTATTTGTCCGTTCATGACTAATTTCACTCAGCATAATGCCTTCCATATTCCTCCATGTTATGAAATGTTTCACGGATTCGTCATTGTTTTTTAATGATGCATAGTAGTGCATTGTGTGCATATACCATAATTTATTCATCCATTCATCCGTTAATGGGCACCTTGGTTGCTTCCATCTTTTTGCTATTGTAAACAGTGCTGCAATGAACATGGGTGTGCATATATCTGTTTGTGTAAAGGCCTTTATTTCTCTAGGATATATTCCAAGGAGTGGGATTGCTGGATCCTATGGTGGTTCTATTTCTAGCTTTTTAAGGAAGCGCCAAAGCGATTTCCAAAGTGGTTGTACTATTTTACATTCCCACCAGCAGTGTAGAAGTGTTCCAGTCTCTCAACAGCCTCTCCAACATTTATTATTTTGTGTTTTTTTGGGTTAATGCTACCCTTGTTTGAGCGCAATCGTATCTCATTGTAGATTTGATTTGCATTTCTCTCAGTTTGTTGTAATGTGGGGACTTGTGTGTTGCTGTGATGCCGGAAGATGTGCCACCAGTATTCAGATACCAGCAGGGTTGCCTGTGGGACACAGGTTTCAGCTGAGCTTCAAGACTAAGACAGACTAGGAAGAAGGAATTGGTGGTCTACTTCTGAAAAGAATTAACCAGTGGAAAACCTTATGAATAGCAGCGAAACAGTGTCTGATATAGTATCAAAAGATGAGCCCTTCAGGTTGGAAGGCACTCAAAATAAAACTGCTTAAGAGCTACCTCCTCAAAGTAGAGTCCACCTTTATGATGTGGATGTAGTCAAGCTTTCCGGACCTTCATGTGTCGATGTAGCATGACTCAAAATGAGAAGAAACATCCATTAATAATCACTAGCTGGAATGTACAAAGTATGAATCTAGGAAAATTGGAAATCATGAAATATGAAATGAAGTGGATTCCATAAAGATTGATATCCTAGGTATTAGTGAGTTAAAATGGGCTGGTATTGGTCATTTTAAATCACAATCATGTGCTCTACTGTGCAGGGAATTATAACTTGAAGAGGAATGGTGTTGCATTCATCATCAAAAAGAACATTTCAAGGTCTATCCCAAAGTACAACGCTGTGAGTGATAGGATAATATCCATATGCCTACGAGGAAGACCAGTTAATAAGACTATTATTCAAATTTACGTACCACCCAGTAAAGCCAAAGATGAAGAAATTGAAGATTTTTACCAACTTCCGCAGACTGAAATTGATCGAATATGAGATCAGGATGCACTGAAAATTACTGGTGATTGCAATGCAAAAGTTGGAAACGAAGAAAGATTAGCAGTTGCAAAATATGGCTTTGGTGATAGAAACGATGCCGGAGGTCGCATGATGGAATTTTGCAAGACCGATGACTTTTTCACTGCAAATACCTTTGTTTCACCAACATAAATGCAACTGTACACATGGATGCTGCAAATAATCTGAGAAACTGGATTATATGAGGGACGGGGCATCAGGATTGGAGGAAGACTCATTAACAGCCTGCGTTATGCAGATGACACAACCTTGCTTGCTGAAAGTCAAGAGGAATTGAAGCAGTTACGAATGAAGATCAGAGACCACAGCCTTCAGTATGGATTTTATCTCGACGTAAAGATAACAAAAATCGTCACAACTGGACCAGTGAGCAACATCATGATAAACGGAGAAAAGAAGTACAGCCAGAATGCTCCTTGGAAGCAAGGATGGTGAGACTGCATCTTACCTACTTTGGACATGTTGTCAGGAGGGATCAGTCCCTGGAGAAGGACATCATGTTTGGTAAAGTAGAGGGTCAGCCAAAAAGAGGAAGACCCTCAAAGAGGTGGATTGACATAGTGGCTGCAGCAATGGGCTCAAGTGTAGCAACAATTGTGAGGATGGCACAGGAGTGGGGAGTTTTTCATTTTGTTGTGCGTAGAGTTGCTATAAGCCAGAACCGACGCGAGATCACCTAACAGCAACAACAACAATGACTAATGATTGTATTTCCTCTTGTATGTGGTAGCCGCCTAGATGGCAAATTGACCATTATTTTTGCTTTTCTTTCTTTTTAGTATTTTAGGCCTTCCATCTGATATCCTTTTTCATTCACATAGAATGGAAGACAATCAAAAGGTTTACATTTCCTTTTGTGAGGTTCTTCTGGGTGGCACAGAAGGTTAAGCGCTCAGCTACGAGTCTAAAGGTTAGCGATCTGAAGCCACCCAGAGGTGCCTCAGAAGACAGGCCTGGCACTCTCCTTCCAAAAGGTCACAGCCAAGAAAACCCTATGGAGTAATTCTATTCTACACACATGGAGTCACCATGGTTTATAATTGATGGATGGCAATCTACAACAACAGCTGAGCACGCACTGTCTCGATTTCTTTTTGTCTGAAATTGTATTTTTACTTATTCCAGAACGCTGTTTTCACTGAATAAAAAATTATGGTTTGGCAATTCTCTCTCAGTATATTAAAGACATCATTCCACAGTTTTATGGCTTCCAGTGTTGCCTCTCACAACTAATCTCTAAGTTGTCATTCCCTTGAAGGCAGCCTGTCTTTTCTTTCTTGATGTGTTTAAGGTCTTGTGTTTGCTTCTGTGTTCTGCAGTTATACTGTGTTACATGTGGCTTGAGGTTTTATTTTTCCTGCATTGGATTTTTGGACTTCTTTAACCACAGATATCTTTAATTATTTCTTGAAAAATCTCAGTTATTATTTCTGTAACTATTGTCTCTTCTCCATTCCCTATTTCCCCTTTTCTTCTGAAATCTCAACTGCATGTATGTTAGTCTTCTCACTCTTTCTTCCATGTCTCTTAACTGGTCTTTCACATTTTCATGTTTTTTCTTTATGCCACAGTTTTTATTTTTTTTTAACTTTATCACGTCTCTCTTCAATTGCATCTAGTCTGCTGTGAAACCCATCCACTGAGTTTTAGATCTCAATTTTTATGTTTTATTTCTAGAATTTTTATTTTATTTCAATTCAGCTATATCATTTTTTACAATCCTGGTCCCTCTGTTATTTTCAAGTCTTTTAAAATGTCTGTTTATTGTAAGGGTAGTTATTGTATATTCTGTGTCTAATAATTCTAATATCAGAAATTTTTGCCAAGGACTTTCTGCTGTCAAATGGTTTTCCTGATTCTTATAATATTTTACTTCCTTGTATGCTTAATGATTTTTATCGGTTCATCTCATTTTCCTTCGAAAATGATTTATTGAAATTCTTTGAAGTTCAGTATGGTGATACGTTTGTCTGTATATGATTTGTATATGTTTCCGCCAACCCTCTGTAGATCAAACCAGTCTGGGTCCACTTTAAACAAATTCACAGTTTGAAATTAGTTGTCCACCCGAAATCAAACCAAACCAAACCCGTTGCTGTCCAATTGATTCCAACTCATAGCAACCCTATAGGACAGAGTAGAACTGCCTCATTGGGTTTCCAAGGAGTGGCTGGTGTATTCAAACTGCTGACTTTTTGGTTACTGGCTGAGATCTTAACCACTACATTACCAGGGCCCCAGTTGGCCACCCAGGTAATGTTAATTTGGACTACAAATTGATCTTAGGGCCAGGTTGTGGTTATAATTACTCAGGGATCTTTTTTCCTGTACGTCTCTGCTGAGAGCCTTGATATCTTTCCTTCCATTTCCCTGGGGATAGGATTGTGGAGTTGGTTTATTGTTTGTAAACCCTTGCACTGAAGAAATTGTAAAACAAGTACCTCAAATTTTCCATGTTTGTCAAATGCTGTCAGGTCAGTACTAGTTTACTGTTTGTTGTTTGTTTTCCTAAATTTTAGCTTGATAAATTCTTATTATTATGCTTTTCTTGGTGCTTTTGAGATGTTTTTATATTTTTTAAGCATTTGTAGATTTTTAAGTAGGTGTATCAGTCTACATACCTAACCAGCCACATTACTGAACTCTATCCTGTTTCTCTGTGCTTTTAGTTCGTAGTATATGGCTTCTTGGAACACTTGAATTAGAATCACCTAGAAATGCTTGTTCAAATAGTAGATTGTGGTATCCAACCTCAGGCGTACTGGAACAGAATCTCTAGGATGGGGTCCTGGTATCTGCATTTTTGTGAAGTTCTTTTGACAATTCTAGCGCACACAGAAGTTTGCTTTTATTTGTGCTTCTATGTACTTTTAAGTCTAATGTTTTGTAATTTTGAATTGTTGTAGCCTGAGATCTAAATTTATTTTTTCCGTAGTTGTTCTAGCATCATATGTTGTACAATCCATTATTTTCACATCTAGTTGAAATACCACCATTTGTCATTTTACTAAATATTTGGGTGTGTGTGTATAGATCTATTTTGGGCCTTTTTGTTTTGGCTCACTGAGCTGCCTATTCTTTGAGTAATAACGTATTACTCTAATTACTGTAGCTTTTTAATGTGTTCTGTGTGATAAAGCAAAACTTTATTCATTTTTAATATTTTCTTCCATAATAAGAAAATAATACAGTAGTCTGTCATCATTTCCTTCTCCTGAAAATTTTCAGTTTGTTTTTAGCCTGTATTAGTTTTTGAAAAGACATCTTTTTGGCCGTATCTCCTGTGTGCCTTTTGCATGTGAACTGAGGAATCCTTTTAGACTGAGCTACTTAATGTTAGTATTATCTGCCTCTTTGCCTACAACTAATTTAGTGTTTTCATCTTAGTGCTTAGCATGGCCATTTTTTTTCCTAGAATCTTTCTCTCCATCCTTCAAAATTGAACAACAGGTATTCATTCACCTTCTTTACAGAGACTTTATTAACACCTCCAGGCTCAAGGGAACTCTCTTTCTTAGCGCTGATAGCAATTATGGAGCATACCACTCATTTTTTCACTTAATGAATCCTACAGATCACAGACTGAAAGCTGGAATAGCTTAAGGAGATGATATTGTTTTTCTCAGTCATTTTACAAAAGAGAAAACCGAGCGCTTAAGTATAAGACTGACTTGTCTAAGGTCTCCTAATGATTTAATTGCTGAAGTAAACTCTGGAAATATTTGTTATATTTCAGAGCTCTTTACAGTACCATTGTCTGCCATATCATTTTTCCATTGTATTTTGGTTTTCTTTTTTAGTGTTTGCCCCCGCCCCCAACTTTTTTAAATTAGATTGGAACTTACTTAAAGGCAACACCTATGTCTAACACAGGTTTTGTACAATTCATAGATCTAATATTGTGCTTTATGCTTATTGGTCACCTAGCCAATATTAATAGATGTTGGTTTAAAAAGTAAAATTCCGTTAATCAGATGTCAAATTGAGACTATATCCTTGAGGACTCCACTCTTTGACTGTATGGAAAGTGGCATCTAGTGGTTGGTGTATGTATTACAATTGCCTAGTTTTTTTTTTTTGTTTTTAATCCATGAGTACCAGAGTCATTCTCATAATCTATGTGTGATAAATATGATATAAATTAAAATATCAAATTGAATTCAAACAAGTTTGCCTGTAATACCCAAATTTTTCTGTAGTGATTTCTCAATTTACTACATGTTAATTAAGAAAGAAGTGCAAAAAACTGAAATTACTAATTTTTCTTGTGTAAAATAACTTGAAACATGATGTACAAGAAGATTAAAGGTTGTTTGTTATAAATTATATTAGGAGTGGGGTAAGAAAACATTTTTATTACACTCAAGATACTGGAGTGGGAATATTGTTGGGTAAATCAGCAGTCAAAAATACAATAGCTCTTAGTGTATCTTCCGTTGGTGCTATGCATTATTCTCAGGAACTTAATTTATATTTATAGCAGGAGGATCTCTTAGCAAAGGCCAAGGACAGTAAGTTACACCATCTTTAGCTTACAATATTAAAAGCCCATACACATATATTAAATATAAATTCCAAAGTCAAATGTTAATTATTCTTAGATTAACAACCATTTGTGTTGTCAGTACCCCTGCCCTCCCATTAATGTATGTAATTGAGTGATGGCGATATGCACAATCTAATTCAGTGAATATGAACATTGACTGTTCTTACCTTCTGAATCAGTGTCTTCTAAAATGTGTAAATTTGTAGTTTGGAATCTAGAATTTATGTTTGCACAAAACAATACTACATATTTCAAATTAACCTTTATTGCTGTAACATTGCAATGTAATTTTTTGTGCATGAGCTTATCCTGCACATTAAAGAGCAATAATGTACTGTCTTCTTTGTATTTCTACCTTCACCTAACATAGTGCCTAGCACATAATAGATGATCAGTAAGTATTTGTATTGCAATAGTTAAATATGTTGAAAGGGGACTGTGTTTTATCCATCTTTATAGTCCTAGTGCCTGACAAGTTTTCTGGCCTCTAATAACGCTCCATGCATGTTTGATGAATGTGTAATTTTGAATAAGTCTGTGTAACTTGTGGTATAGTTGATCTATAGTACTAAAATCAGTGAATATAACCTAATCACCTCTGTATAATACATAATGGCCACATAACAGACTTTAAATTTGAAATGCCAGGAACATAATTTTTTTTTTCCTTTTTATTGTGCTTTAAGTGAAAGTTTACAAATAAGTCAGTCTCTCACACAAAAACTTATATACACCTTGCTACATACTCCCAATTGCTCCCCCCCATGAGACAGCCCGCTCCCTCCCTCCACCCTCTCTTTTCATGTCCATTTCGCCAGCTTCTAACCCCCCCTACCCTCTCATCTCCCCTCCAGGCAGGAGATGCCAACATAGTCTCAAGTGTCCACCTGATCCAAGAACCTCACTCCTCACCAGCCTCCCTCTCCAACCCATTGTCCAGTCCAATCCATGTCTGAAGAATTGTCTTCAGGAATGGTTCCTGTCCTGGGCCAACAGAAGGTCTGGGGGCCATGACCACTGGGATCCTTCCAGTCTCAGTCAGACCATTAAGTCTGGTCTTATGAGAATTTGGGGTCTGCATCCTACTGTTCTCCTGCTCCCTCAGGGGTTCTCTGTTGTGTTCCCTGTCAGGGCAGTCATCGGTTGTAGCCGGGCACCATCTAGTTCCTCTGGTCCCAGGCTGATGGAGTCTCTGATTTATGTGGCCCTTTCTGTCTCTTGGGCTCATAATTACCTTGTGTCTTTGGTGTTCCTCATCCTCCTTTGCTCCAGGTGGGTTGAGACTCATTGATGCATCTTAGATGGCTGCTTGCTGCCGTTTAACACTGCAGACACCACTCTTCAAAGTGGGATGCAGAATGTTTTCTAAATAGATTTTTTTATGCCAATTGCCTTAGTTATCCCCTGAAACCATGGTCCCCAAACCCCTGCTCCTCCTACACTGGACTTCAAAGCATTCAGTTTATTCAGGAAACTTCTTTGCTTTTGGTTTAGTCCAGTTGTGCTGACCTCCCCTGTATTGTGTGTTGTCTTTCCTGTCACCTAAAGCAGTTCTTATCTACTACCTAATTAGTGAATACCCCTCTTCTACCCTCCCACCCTCCAGCCTCTCATAACCATCAAAGAATATTTTCTTCTCTGTTTAAACTATTTCTTGAGTTCTTATAATAGTGGTCTTATACAATATTTGTCCTTTTGCAACTGACTAATTTCACTGAGCATAATGCCCAGGAACATATCTTAATGGAGCATTCTTTGGCAGTGTGAGTGAGAGATTGTCCCAACATTAAACCATTTTGTTTATTATAATCTGGAAAAGGGGCTCCAGCATAAGGGTGGTTTGTAGTTGTAGCTGAATGCGGTCGGAGTTCTGACTAGAAAAAATGAGATCAGTACTTTGATAAGGATTAGGAAAGTTACTCTAGTAGTGACTGGGGTAAAGGAAAGCATGGAATGTTGGATGATAGGCTAAAGTAACTTTAAAGCCATAGATTCTCAAGGCTGAGTATTGATGAATACTAATTGGTATTTATATATCATGTTAAGATTTCAGTAATTCAGTCTATTTATTTGATGAAAGGCATGCCAGCTTTTTGTATATAAATGCTGAGCTATCCACATATGCTAAAATAATTACTATTTGATTTTCTAAGTGTTTCTGCTTTGTGCCAGAGTAAAGGATAGTTCTGGTTGGCAGAAGTCACCTACTTTCTTCTTATCCTCTCTAGTTTCTTATTTTAGAGGGTTTTCTCTGACTTCAGGACCACAATGCTTAATGTGACTGAATGAATTTGTGGTAATAGCTATTGAGACTATCTAGGCTGTGGGAACAGTATTTGTGGTAAAACTTTGGGCTTTTAGATACCGAACTACTGAGGGAGTTGGGAGCAAAGAAAAGAAAGGTAATAAAAGGTCATATTGTATATTTTATGCTCCATGGTTGCTCCTGAATGCAGATAAGCATAGAATTAAAATAGTAGGCATTCCTGGCAGTACCTAGTTGCCAAGTTTGTTGGTGAAATAGATGGAGAAGTAATTTCTTACATGTGATGTTAGAAGAAAAAGGGGAGTTTCCAAGAGCTTGGACAAGTGGCAAATCACTTTACAGGGCAGTTAAAGTCTTTCCTAAAAATGTATTTTTTTTTTCATTTTGAAATTATAAATTTACACTTATTCATTGTAAAAAGTTCAGACAGAAAATGTATTCAGTGAAATATGAAAAACTTGCCCAGAGGTAACCATCATTTGGTATGTGTACTTTTAGATATTTTTCTGGTGTTTGTTTTATAAAGTTGGATTGCTAAATTCAGATGAGCTGAAAGTCAGATTTTCAGGTTCATATTTAATGATTTCTTCCCCTCTTTCTCTTCCTTGTAGGCTTGTTATGGATGTTCTCCAGAATCAAAGTGTGACTGCAGTGGTGTAAAAGGAGAAAAGGTAAGAGCTGAGGTGGAGCTTTGCAAGCTTAGTAAATCCATTAAAATACTGCTATTAATATGTATTTTACTTATAGTACTTTTGTCTCTACATGTAAGTAAAAAAAATGAATTCTGCTATACTGCTTCTTTTGGACAGTTGTAAGATTTAGACTGTTTTAGGAATTAGCAAATATTTTCTGTAAAAGGCCATGGAATAAATATTTTAGATTTTGTGGGCCATGTAAGGTCTTTTTCACTGCTTTTTTTGTTGTTGTTTTTTTTAAACAACCGTTCAAAAATGTAAAAAAAAAATCTTAGCTTTTGGGCCATACAAAAATAGACCTCTGACTTCATTTGGCCTAATAAATGAAGTTTGTCAACTCCTGTTAGATCTTGTAGAAGTCACTGACTTAATAGGCAAAAAACAGGGGTAAAACACTTTAGAAGGAAACCAAACATTTATCAAACTACTCTCTGCTGGATACAATGCTAGGTACTTTCATGTATTTTATCTAGTCCATACACCTTAATCACTGATGAAAATCTATTTTTCTCTCACTTTTTCCACAACAGCATCTCCTATTATATAAACCAAACCCATTGCCATCGAGTCAAATCTGACTCATAGCAACCCTATAGGACAGAGTAGAACTGCCTGTAGGACAGAGTAGGGTTTCCAAGGCTGTAAATCTTCATGGAAGCAGACTACCACATCTTTCTCCTGCAGAGTGGCTGGTGGGTTAAAACCGCAGATCTTTCACTTAACAGCTGAGGGCTTAACCACTGTACGACCAGGACTCCTTCTCCTATTACATAGATATTATAATTACAAAGTAGGTGAGGCCTAAATTGTGTAATCCTAACCGTTATGAGTCAGTGACTGACACTGAACTTAGAAAATTAAAAAAAGATTGTAAATTGTGACCTAATAAAATTTGTACTAGGAGAAAAGAGATCATACTGTAGTCCCTACTTTTTGTTTTTTGCTTTATTGTGCTTTAGGTGAAAGTTTGCAGAGCAAATTAGTTTCTCATTCATCAATTTATACACAAATTGTTTTGTGATATTGGTTGTAATCCCCATGATGTGTCAACATTCTCTCCTTCTCCACCCTGGGTTACCCATTTCCATTCATCCTGTTTTCCTGTCTCTCCCTGCCTTCTCATCTTTGCCTTTGTGCAAGTATTGACAATTTGGTCTCATTTACATGGTTGAGCTAAGAAGCACAGTCCTCCTGTGTTTTACTGTTTGTTTTATAGACCTGTGTAATCTTTGGTTGAAGGGTGAATTTAGGTAGTGAATTCATTTCTGAGTTGAAAGGGTACCCAGGGGCCATAGTCTTGGGTTTTCTCCAGTCTCTGGCAGACCAGTAAGTCTGGTCTTTTTTGTGAATTTGAATTTTGTTCTTAATTTTTCTCCCACTCTGTCTGGAGCCCTGTGTTGTGATCCCTGTCAGAGCGGTCCATGGTGGTAGCCAGGTACCATATAGTTGTTCTGGGCTCAGGGTGGTAGAGTCTGTGGTAGTCGTGGCCCATTAGTCCTTTAGACTAACATTTCCCTTGTGTCTTTTGTTGTCTTCATTCTCCTTTGCTCCAGATGGGATGGGACCAATAGATGTATCTTAGATGGCTGCTCAGCCTCTATTCTTTGGGGCTCAATAAACATTTTTGAACGAATCTTACTGATTATATACAAAAAAGTTTAGAACAGTCTCTAACATGTATTCCATTTAGAGATATGGAAGGTCCCTTAGCATATTAAGGATATTTTTAAAAAGTCCCAGAGTAAAGAAACCAATTTATTTATGTTTGTTTTATAATGCCTCAGTTACCTTGTAACCCATTTTCTCCCTAACAAAGCATTTATTAATATTAATTGAATAGTGTTCTACAGAGCACCTATTTGAGTAATGTTAAATTGATGGGAGCAGTTTTGAAAAATTTTGTTTATTTTGTTGTTGTTGAGAATATACACAGCAAAGCATACACTGATTCAGGTTTCTACATATACAATTGAAAAACATTGATTACATTCTTTGAGTTGTGCAACCATTCTCATCCTCTTTTTCTGAGTTATTTCTCCCCCATTAACATAAACTCACTGCTCCTAAGCTTATTAACTAAACTTTCGGAGTTGCTCTTATCACTTTGATCCTGTATAGATAGTTATTCAAAGAGCATAATGCTCAAGGCAGACATTTTTTACTAGTTAAGCTAAACTATTGTTTGGTTTTAAGAAGACTTCCAGGGATATTTTTGGTTTAAGGTTTAAAGATTATCTCAGGGCAATAGTTTCAGGGGTAAGGGTTGCAGTTTTGTAGCAAAGGTGCTTTCTGTACTAGTAAAAATACCAAGAGGGATTCATTTGTGATAATGGCGGAGTGACTTTTATCAGACTGATAACTTTTCTTGAGATAACAATACTCTGGACAAATATAACAGCTATTTGAAACCACAGGAAAGTTACAAAAGTAGGCAGGAAGTGGAAAGTATTCTACTCTTGAAAGAGGGGATTATAATTGGTAAATTTGCATTTATATGGCTTTTCTCCTTAGTGTACCCCTCAGTCTGTATAAAAAGGTGGTTAGAACTCAGACAGAAAGGCACGGTCTTACTGGTTTGAGAAGTCAGATGAAAGGTTTGAGGATGCCTTAATAGATGAAAAGTGAGAGAAAACCTAAAAATCTGCCTGTAATCTTCACCCAAATTCTTGGTTGACCTATGAATTCATATGCATAGAAGTTGATCCATGTACCCCAGCAAAAAAGAACAGCTAGAAGGCTGAAATAACTTAGCATGGATTTAGCTGCTATCTATTGATGGGATGACAAAGTTTTGAGTTTGAGTTCAGCTGAGTTGACTGTTTGCTAAAACAAAAGATCAATACTAGATAATAGAATCCAGAATCTCTACATGTTGCCTAGAATATCCAGTATACAATCAAAACTTCCTACACATGAAAGGTAACAGGTAGGAGCGAAGCATAGTCACGAAAAACACCAATCAGTGAAAACCAATTTTGAAGTAACACAGATGTTGGAATTTGCAAAACATTTAAAGCAGATATTATGGACATATTTGATGATTTAAAGAAAAATATGCTCATACTTTGCAAGCAGATGGGTAGGTAATTAAAACAGAGCACTGGAAACTATAAAAAATGGAAAATACTGATTTGAAAACTAGATTTTAGAAATGAAAACTCACTCGATGGGCTTAACAGCAGAATGGAGACAACACAAGAAAGGATAAGAGAATTTAAAAATAAATTAAAAGACGTTATCCAGTCTGAAGAATACCCGTTCCCGTCAAGTTGATTCCAACTCGTAGTGACCCTATAGGACAGAGTAGAACTGTCCTATAGAGTTTCCAAGGAGTGCTTGGTGGATTTAAACTGCCAACCTTTTGGTTAGCAGCCATAGCACTTAACCACTACACCACCAGCGTTTCAGTCTAAAGAACAGAGAGATAAAAAATGAACAAGGCCTCAGTGACATGTGGGATGACATCAAGTGGTCTAATTCAAATGTAAATGGAGTTATAGAAGGGCATGAGAGAGCAATCGTGGCATTAAAAAATAATTATTATTAATGGGGAGTAATAATGGCCAAGAATTTCCGACATTTCATGAAAAATATAAATTTACAGATCTAAGAAACAATTTTTTTAAAGAAACTCAGCAAATCCTAAGTAGGATAAAAACAATGAAAACTGCACTTATGCACATCATAGTGAACCTTCTGAAAAAATAGAGATAAAAAAGAAAATCTTGAAAGATGCTAGAGAAACAATAGGCATTACACACAGGAGAAAAATTATACAAATGGTGACTGACTTCTCATCCGAAAGAATGGATACTGCATCCAATGTCAAAACATTATTAGGGAGTTAAAAAAAACAACCTGCAAACAGAATTAAAATATAAAGCAAAAATATCTTTTAAAAACGTAGGCAAAATGAAGACATTTTCAGATAATAAAAAAACGAGAGAATTCTTCACTAGCGTACTCGCACTAAAGAAATACTATAGAAAGTTATTCAGGCTAAAGGGAAATGACACTAGAGGGAAATGTGGATTTACAGGAAGGGATGAAAAATGCTAGAAATAGTGTGTATGCAGGTAAATACAAAAGACCATCTTTTTTCTCCCTTCAAAAGATTGTTTAAAGATATATAAAACAAAACAGTGAATTATGGAATATATACGTAGATGTACCATATACGACAAATATAGTACAAAGGATGGCATGTAACAATGGAGCTCTACTGTTGCAGTGTTCTTAGATTTTACATGAAGTAATTCAATATTAACACTATGTAGACTGTGATGAGTTATGCATGTATATTGTAATCCTGAGACTTAACACTAAAACATTTATGTAAAGTGGCATAAGAATAAAGCCAATGGAGAAATTTAAAAGTAATACTGGGAATACTCAATCCAAAGGAAAGCAGGAAATGAGAAACAGAGGAACAAAATACAGAAAAGGCAAACACAGAAACAAAGAGTGAAACTGCAGAAGGTGGGGCCAAGATGCCAGAATAGACACACGTTTCCGGCCAGCCCTCTTACAGCAAAGACTGGAAAAAACAATTGAACGAGTATATTTATGACAAGCTAGGAGCCCTGAACATCAAAGGCAAAGCTGGAAAACGAACTGAGTGGCAGGGGAAGAAAAAGATGGTTCAGAAGCAGAGTAAAGTTACCAGACCTGAATCGCCAGGAGCCCTCAGGCACCATTCTCGGGAGCGGCTGAGGCGGGCTGATACTAGCCTTTAGCTGCAGTTTCCTGAGGGAGAAGCAGCCAGCCACGCAGCCTACTCACACCTCCTGAACCAGAGAAGAACAGTGCTTTTGGCAAAAGCTAAGTACTTGTGTTTATTTTATCACGCCCCCACCCTCAAGGTGGCTTCAGCGACTGTTGATTTCCCTGGGCCTGAGATAGGCCCTTTTGAGCACCTAGAGCCTTGGAAAAGGAATAAATTCGCAATTGGGAGAAAAGATAATGTGCCAGCTCCACTAACTGGGGGAGCCCAGGACAGAAGCGGCTCCTATCCAGGCATAAATGGTCTGTGGACTTTGAGTATCTTTCCCACCTGCATGGACCTGTATGGGCCTATTTCAGGAGAATAGGCCCTTGTTGGCAGACGACAACTGTTTCAGCTGTGCTGTGGAGAGGTGGGTGTTTGGTGTTTGACACTGCTTTGCTTATTAAACAGGGTCCTCACCTACCCACATCAGGGGCCTAAGAACTGATGGCTCCACTCAGGTCACCCAGCCACCCACGAAAGGGGTCCAAGGATAACTGGTACCTGCCAGTCCTTACAACCAAAAACATTCGGAGCCCATGTTCCGTCTGCAGAAACCACCCACCTATATGCTCTAGGGAAGAAGGACATGCTTTCCTTAGAGACACATGGGGGACAATTCTCACCCCTGCCTTGTTCAGAGGATGACCCCCTGCTGCAACCAGATACTGGTACCTACACCAATTACCCCTCCCCCTCTAAGACTGTAGGACAGAGCCTGTACCACACATTTGATGATCAGCTACCTGGACACTTGAGCTGAATTCATAACAAGGGAAGTGAATGGACTCCTAGACTTATATACCTGATAACAGGTCTAGCCACCTGAGAACAGGACGTCAGAGCTCCAAAGGCAAAAATAATCTAGCTAGTTATCTCGAGCAACCTATTTGGGCATATCAAAACAAAAGAAAGCAAAAAGCTAGGATACAGTAAGCAAACATAAAATAAACTAATACAGTAACTTATAGATGGCTTAGAGACAACAGTCAATATCAAGTCACATAAAGAAAGAGACCATAATCGCCTCAACAAGCTCTCAAAACAAAGAAATCAAGGGATCTTCTAGATGAAAGTGCCTTCTGGAATTACTTCAGAATACAAAAGATTAATATACAGAACCCTTCAGGACATCAGGAAGGAAATCAGGCAATACACAGACCAAGCCAAGGAACACACAGATAAAGCAGCTGAAGTAATTAAAAAGGTTATTCAGGAACATAATGAAAAATTTAATAAGCCGGAAAAATCCATAGACAGACGGCAATCAGAAACTCAGAAGTTTAACAATAAATTTACAGAATTAGACAACTCAGTAGAAAGTCAGATGAGCAGAATTGAGCAAGTGGACAGCAGAATTTCTGAACTTGAAGATAAAGCACTTGGCACCAATATATATGAAGAAAAATCAGATAAAAGGATTTTTTTTTTTTAATGAAGAAACCTTAAGAATCATATGGGACTCTATCAAGAGAAATAACCTACGAGTGATTGGAGTACCAGAACAGGGAGGGATAACAGAAAATGCAGAGAGAATTGTTGAAGATTTGTTGGCAGAAAACTCTCCTGATATCGTGAAAGATGAGAAGATATCTATCCAAGATGATCATCAAACTCCACATAACGTAGATTTTAAAAGAAAGTCACCAAGACATATTATACTCAGAGTTGCCAAAACCAAAGGTAGACAATTTTCAGAGCAGCTAGGGATAAACAAAAAGTCACCTACAAAGGAGAGTCAATAAGTATAAGCTTGGACTACTAGGCAGAAACCATGCAGGCAAGAAGGAAATGGGATGACTTATAATAAGGATTGATGGGAAAAAATTGCCAGCCAAGAATCATATATCCAGTAAAACTGTCTCTCATATATGAGGGTAAAATCAGGACACTTCCAGATAAACAGAAGTTTAGGGAATTCGTAAAAACCAAACCCAAACTACAAGAAATACTAAAGGGAGTTCTCTGGTTAGAAAATCAATAATATCAGGTATCAACCCAACACTAGAACACTGGACAGAGCAATCAGATATCAGCCCAGGCACGGAAATCACAAAAATAAATCAACATTAAAAAAAATGCTTAAAGCAGGGAAACACCGATGTTGTTATGTAAAAGAAGACAACATTAAAAAAATAAAGAGGAACTAAGAATGTAGTTATAGGTCTTTCATATGGAGAGGAAGACAAGGGGATACAAAGAAATAAAAGTTAGGTTTAAATTTAGAAAAATAGGAGTAAATATTAAGGTAACCACAAAGGAGACAAACTAGCCTACACATTAAAATAAAATACAAGTAAAATAAATAGAGCCTCAGGAGAAACGAAATCAATAACAATGAATATGAGGAAAATACAATATATAAAGATAACTACTCACCACAAAAAATTAAGTGGGAAAAACAAACTGTCAACAACACACAAAAAAAGATATCAAAATGAGAGCACTAAATTAATACCTATCCGTAATTACGTGGAATTTAAATGGACTGAATGCACCAATAAAGAGATAGAGAGTGGCAGAATGGATTAAAAAAACATGATCCGTCTATATGTTGCCTACAAGAGACACACCTTAGACTTAGAGACACAAACTAAAACTCAAAGGATGGAAAAATCTCAAGCAAATGTCAATCAAAAAAGAGCAAGAATGGCAATATTAATTTCTGACAAAATAGGCTTCAAAGTTAAGTCCATCATAAAGGATAAGGAAGGACACTATATATAATGATTAAAAGGACAATATACCAGGAGGATATAACGATATTAAATACTTATGCACCCAATGACAGGGCTGCAGGATACATGAAATAAACTCTATCAGCATTGAAAAGTGAGATAGACAGCTCCACAATAATAGTAGGAGAATTCAACGCACTACTTTCCATGAAGGACAGGACATCCAGAAAGAAGCTCAATAAAGACATGGAAGATCTAAATGCCACAATCAACCAACTTGACCTCATACACATATACAGAACACTCCACCCAATCACAGCCAAGTATACTTTCTTTTCTAGTTCACATGGAACATTCTCTAGAATAGACCACATATTAGGTCATAAAACAAACCTTAGAATCCAAAACATTGAATTTTTACAAAGCATCTTCTCTGGTCATAAGGCCATAAAAGTAGAAATCAATAACAGAAAAAGCAGGGAATAGAAATCAAACCCTTGGAAACTGAACAATACCCTGCTCAAAAAAGACTGGGTTATAGAAGACGTTATGGAATAAAGAAATACATAGAATCCAATGAGAATGAAAACACTTCCTATCAGAAACTTTGGGACAGTGAAAGCAGTGGTCAGAGGTCACTTTATATCAATAAATGCACACATACAAAAAGAAGAAAGGGCCTAAATTAAAGAATTATCCCTACAACTTGGACAAATAGAAAGAGAGCCACAAAAGAAACTCTCAGGCACCAGAAGAAAGGAAATAATTAAAATTAGAGCAGAAATAAATGAAATAAAAAAAACAGAAAAACAACTGAAAGAATTAGCAAGTCCAGAAATTGAGAAAAATTTAAAAAATTGATAAACTTCAAAAAAACTACTGAAACTAATAAAAAAGGTTCAACAGAGTGTCAGGTTACAAGGTAAACATACAAAAATCAGTTGGATTCCTCTACAGCAAGAAAAAGAACATCGAAGAGGAAATCACCAAATCAGTACCATTCACAGTAACCCCCAAGAAGATAAAATACTTAGGAATAAATCTAACCAGAGATATAAAAGACCTATAAAAAGGAAACTACAAGGTACTACTGCAAGAAACTAAAAGGGACCTACATATGTGGAAAAATATACCTTGCTCATGGACAGGAAGACTTAACATTGTAAAAATATCTATTCTACCAAAAGCCATCTATATATACAATGCAATTCTGATCCAAATTCCAATGACATTTTTTAATGAGATGGAGAAACAAATCACCAACTTCATATGGAAGGGAAAGAGGCCCCGGACAAGTAAAGCATTACTGAAAAAGAAGAACAAAGTGAGAGGCCTCACTCTACCTGATTTTAGAACCTATTATACCCCTACAGTAGTCAAAACAGCCTGGTACTGGTATAACAACAGACACATAGACCAAAGGAACAGAATTGAGAACCCAGATTTACATCCATCTGCATACGAGCAGCTGATGTTTGACAGAGGTCCAAAGTCAGTTTAACGGGAGAAAAGACAGTCCCTTTAACAAATGGTGCTGTGATAACTGGATATCCATCTGCAAAAAAATGAAACAGGACCCATACCTCACACCATGCACTAGAACTAATTCCAAATGGATCAAAGACCTAAACATAAAGTCTAAAACAATAAAGATCATGGAAGAAAAATAGGGACAACTTTAGGAGCTCTAATACATGACATAAACAGAATACAAAACATTACTAAAAATGCTGAAGAGAAACCAGATAACTGGGAGCTCCTAAAAATCAAACACCTATGCTCATCTAAAGACTTCACCAAAAGACTAGGAAGACCACCTACAGACCAGCGCCTGATCTCTAAAATCTACATGATTCTGCTAAAACTCAACCACAAAAAGACAAACAACCCAATTAAAAAATGGACAAAGGATATGAACAGGTACTTCACTAAAGAAGACACTCAGGCGGATAACAGATACATGAGGAAATGCTCTCGATCATTAACCATTAGAGAAATGCAAATCAAAACTACAGTGAGATTCCATCTCACGCCAACAAGTTTGGCATTAATCCAAAAAACACAATAAATGTTGGAGAGGCTGTGGAGAGATTGGAACACTTATACACTGCTGGTGCGAATGTCAAATGGCATAAACACTTTGGAAATCGATGTGACGCTTCCTTAAAAGAATAGAAA
Organism: Elephas maximus indicus; assembly: GCF_024166365.1. NCBI lineage: Eukaryota > Metazoa > Chordata > Mammalia > Proboscidea > Elephantidae > Elephas > Elephas maximus. The sequence goes on along the minus strand of NC_064846.1, from coordinate 49,209,575 downwards.
TAGAACTACCATGAGACCACTATTATAAGAACTTGAGAAATAGTTTAAACTGAGAAGAACACATTCTTTTGTGGTTACGAGAGGGGGGAGGGTGGGAAAGGGGTATTTACTAATTTGATAGTAGTTAAGAACTACTTTAGGTGAAAGGAAGGACAACACTCAATACAGGGGAGGTCAGCACAACTGGACTAAACCAAAAGCAAAGAGTTTTCCTAAATAAACTGAATGCTTCGAAGGTCAGCAAAGCAGGAGTAGGGGTTTGGGGACCATGGTTTCAGGGGACATCTAAGTCAATTGGTATAATAAAATCTATTAAGAAAACATTCTGCATCCCACTTTGAAGAGTGGTGTCTGGGGTCTTAAAGGCTAGCAAGCGGCAAACTAAGATGAGTCAATGAGTCTCAACCAACCTGGCTCAAAGTAGAATGAAGAACACCAAGGACACGAGGTAATTATGAGCCAAAGAGACAAAAAGGGCCACATGAACCAGAGACTACATCATCCTGGGACCAGAAGGACTAGATGGTGCCCGGCCACAACTGATGACTGCCATGATAGGAAACGTAACAGGGAACCTCTGAGGGAGCAGGAGAACAGTGGGATACAGACCCCAAATTCTCATAAAAAGACCAGACTTAATGGTGTGACTGTGACTAGAAGGACCCTGGTGGTCATGGCCCCCAAACCTGTTGGCCCAGGACAGGAACCATTCCCAAAGCCAACTCGTCAGACATGGATTGGAGTGGACAACGGGTTGCAGTGGGATACTGGTGAGAAGTTAGCTACTTGGATCAGGTGGACACTTGAGACTATGTTGGCATCTCCTGCCTGGAGGGGAGATGGGGGGGTAGGGGGGTTAGAAGCTGGCAAAATGGACACGAAAAGAGAGAGTGGAGGAGGGAGTGGGCTGTCTCATTGGGGGGAGAGTAATTGGGAGTATGTGGAAAGGTGTATATAAGTTTTTATGTGAGAGACCGACTTGATATATAAACTTTCACTTAAAGCACAACAAAAATTATAAAACAAAACAAAAACAAATTGATAAACCATTGTCCAACGTGACAAAAGAAAAACAGGACAGGAAGCAAATAACCTGAAAAAGAAATGAGATTGACAATATTACAATAGACCCAACTGAAATTAAAGGAATCATATCAGATTATTATAAAAAATTATACTCTAACCAATTTGAAAACCTAGAAGAAATGGATGAATTCCTAGAAACACACTACTGACCTAAACTAACAGGAAGAGAGGTAAAAAAAAAAAAAAAAAAAGAACAACTAAATAGACCCATAACAAAAGAAGAGATTGAAAAGTTACTAAAAAAATTCCCAACAGAAAAAAAACCCTGACCCGGAAGGCTTCACTACAGAGTTCTACCAAACTTTCAGGGAAGAGTTAACACCACTAATACTAAAGGTATTTCAGAACATAGAAAAAGACGGAATACCCCAAAACTCATTCTATGAAGCCAGCATATCCCTGATAACAGAACCAGGTAAAGACACCACAGAAAAAGAAAATTACAGATCTATATCCCTCATGAACTAGATGGAAAAATCCTCAACAAAATCCTCGCTGATAGAATTCAACAACATATCATAAAAATAATTCCCCATGACCAAGTAGGATTTATACCAGGTATGCAGGGATGGTTCAACATTAGAAAAACAATTAATGTAATCCATAAAACAAAAGACAAGAATCACATGATTTTATATATTGATGCAGAAAAGACATTTGACAAAGTTCAATACCCATTCATGATAAAAACTCTCAGCAAAATAGGAATAGAAGGAAAATTCCTCAACATAATAAAGGGGATTTATTCAAAGCCAACAGCCAAGCTCATCCTAAATGGAGAAGGTCTGAAAGCTTTCCCCTTCAGATTGGGAACCAGACAAGGATGAGCTTTATCACCACTCTTACTCAACATTGTGCTGGAGGTCCTACCCAGAGCAATTAGGCTAAATAAAGAAATAAAGGGCATCTAGATTGGCAAGGAAGAAGTAAAAGTATCTCTATTTGCAGATGACATGATCTTATACACAGAAAACCTTAAGGAACCCTCAAGAAAACTACTGAAATTAATAGAAGAATTTAGCGGAGTATGAGGATACAAGATAAACTTAAGAAATCAGTTGGATTCCTCTATACCAACAAAAAGAACATCAAAGAAGAAATCACGAAATCAATACCATTTACAGTAGCTCCCCAGAAGATAAAATACTTAGAAATAAATCTTACCAGAGATGTAAAAGACTTATACAAAGAAAACTACAGTATACTTCTGCAAGAAACCAAAAGAGACCTACATAAGTGGAAAAACATACCTTGCCCATGGATAGGAAGGCTTAACATTGTAAAAATGTCTATTCTACCTAAAGCGATCTGTAGATTTAATGCAATTCTGATTGAAATTCCAATGACATTTTCTAATGAGATGGAGAAACAAATCACCAACTTCATAGAGAAGGGAAAGAGGCCCTGGATAAGTAAAGCATTATTGAAAAAGGAAAACAAAGTGGGAGACCTCACTCTACCTGATTTTAGAATGTATTATACTGCCACAGTAGTCAAAACAACCTGGTACTGGTACAACAACAGATACATAGACCAATGGAACAGAATTGAGAACCCAGACTTAAATCCATCCACATGTGAGCAGCTGATATTTAACAAAGGCCTCAAATCAGTTAAATGGGGAAAAGACAAATGGTGCTAGCATAACTGGATATCCATCTGCAAAAAAATGAAACAAGTCCCATACCTCACACCACGCACAAAAATGAACTCAAAATGGATCAAAGACCTAAATATAAAATCTAAAACGATAAAGATCATGGAAGAAAAAATAGGGACAACGTTAGGAGCCCTAATACATGGCATAAAAAAGAAAACATTATAAAGAAAGTCGAAGAAAAACTAGATAACTGGGAGCTCCTAAAAATCTGACGCTTATGCTCATCCAAAGACTTCACCAAAAGAGTAAAAAGATTACCTACAGACTGGGAAAAAGTTTTAAGCTATGACATTTCTAACCAGCGCCTGATCTATAAAATCTACATGATACTGCAAAAACTCAACTGCAAAAAAGACAAATAACCCAATTAAAAAATGGGCAAAGGATATGAATAGACAATTCACTAAAGAAGACATTCAAGTAGCTAACAGATACATGAGAAAATGTTCACGATCATTAGCCATTAGAGAAATGCAGATCAAAACTACAATGAGATTTCATCTCACTCCAGCAAGGCTGGCATTAATCCAAAAAACACAAAATGTTGGAAAGGCTGTGGAGAGATTGGAACACTTCTACACTGCTGGTGGGAATGTCAAATGGTACAACCACTTTGGAAATCGATTTGGCGCTTCCTTAAAAAGCTAGAGATAGAACTACCATACGATCCAGCAATCCCACTCCTTGGAATATATCCTGGAGAAATAAGAGGCTTTACATGAATAGATATATGCACACCCATGTTTATTGCAGCACTGTTTACGATAGCAAAAAGATGGAAGCAACCAAGGTGCCCATCAACGGATGAATGGATAAATAAATTATGGTATATTCACACAATGGAATACTACGTATCGATAAAGAACAGTGAGTATTCCGTGAAACATTTCATAACATGGAGGATCCTGGAAGGCATTATGCTGAGTGAAATTAGTTGCAAAAGGACAAATATTGTATAAGACCACTATTGTAGGAACTTGAGAAATAGTTTAAACTGAGAAGAAAACATTCTTTTGTGGTTACGAGAGGGGAGAGGGAGGGAGGGTGAGAGAGGTGCATTCACTAATTAGGTAGTAGATAAGAACTACTTTAGGTGAAGGAAAAGACAGCACACAATACAGGGGAGGTTAGCACAATTGGACTAAACCAAAAGCAAAGAAGTTTCCTAAATAAACTGAATGCTTCGAAAGCCAGCATAGTAGGGGCAGGGGTCTGGGAACCATGGTTTCAGGGGACATCTAAGTCAATTAGCATAATAAAACCTATTAAGAAAACATTCTGCATCCCACTTTGGAGAGTGGCATCTGTGGTCTTAAACGCTAGCAAAAGGTTATCTAAGATGCATGGATTGGCCTCAACTCACCTGGAGCAAAAGAGAATGACGAACACCAAGGACACAAGGTAACTATGAGCCCAAGAAACAGAAAGGACCACATAAACCAGAGACTACATCAGTCTGAGACTAAAAGTACTAGATGGTGCCCAGCTACAACCGATGACTATCCTGTCAGGGAACACAACAGAGAACCCCTGAGGGAACAGGAGAACAGTGGGATGCAGACCCCAAATTCTCATAAAAAGACCAGACTTAATGGTGTGACTGAGACTAGAAGGACCCTGGTGGTCATGGCCCCTAGACCTTCTATTAGCCCAAGACAGGGACCTTTCCCAAAACCAACTCTTCAGACAGGGATTGGACTGGACGTTGGGATAGAAAAAGATGCTGTTCAAGAATGAGCTTATTGGATCAAGTAGACACTTGAGACTATGTTGGCATCTCCTATCTGGAGGGGAGACGAGAGGGCAGAGGGGGTCAGAACTTGATGGAATGGACTCGAAAAGAGAGAGTGGAAGGAAGGAGCAGGCTGTCTTATCAGGGGGAGAGCAATTAGGAGTATATAACAAAGTTTATATAAATTTTTGTATGAGAGACTGACTTGATTTGTAAACTTTCACTTAAAAGCACAGTAAAAATTTTTTAAAGTGAAATTGCAGATATAAATTCAATTATATCTATAATTTTATTAAATGTAAGTAATATAGAAACTCCAATGTGATTATTAAAACGAATTAATAGGAAGACTCAATCATAGGCTTCTTCCATAAGAAATACACTTTAAATATGAACATAGAGATAGGTTGAAAGTAAAAAGATGTAATAGAATATACCATGTAAACAATGAGTATAAGAAAATTAAAATGATAGTATTACTATCTGATCAATTACTCTTCAAGAGCATAAGTATTACCAGAGACAAGTGGGAAAACGTTGTAATGATCAAAGGGTCAATTTGTTATGAATCAATATTAGAAATGTGTTTGTCTGCAGCAATAGAGCTTCAAAATATACGAAGCTAAAACTGACAAAATTAAATGGAGAACTAGAGAAATCCACATAGTTTCAGATTCTAATGCTCCTCACTCAATCATTGATAGAACAACTAGGAAAAAATATATACTAGAAGCATACGTGATTTTTTTTTCAAAAGCACATGGCGTATTCACCAGAATAGATTATATGATGAGCCATAAAATGAGATGCAGTAAATATCAAAGTTTGAAAACATCAGTGTATATTCTCTGACCACAATGGAATGAAATAATTAACAATAAGATATGTATAAATTCCTCAGCTGTTTGCAGAGTAGAAAACATCCTTCTCAATAACTGATGGACAAAGGAAGAAATTACAAGGAAAATTAGAAAAATATTTTAAATCACATAATGATGAAAATGCAACATCTCAAAAGCTATGAAATGGAGCTAAAGCAGGACTTAGTTGGAAATGTATAAATGCCCGTGTTAGAAAATATGAAAGATTTAAAATTTGTGATCTAAGTTTTTTCACTTCAGAAGCTAGAAATGGACAAGTGAATTAAATTAAAAGTAAGAGAAAGAAATAATATAGGCAAAATAGAAACATATGAACAAGAAAAAGCTTACATAACCAAAAATTGGTACTTTGAAATGATTAATAACATTAATAAATACCTAGTGTCTTAGTTAACTAGTGTTGCTATAAGAGAAATACCTCAAGTGGACGGCTTTAACAGAAATTTATTCTCTCACTGTCTAGTTGACTAGAAGTCCGAGTTCAGGGTGCCAGCTGCAGAGGAAGTCTTTCTGTCTCTGTCGGCTCTGGAGGAAGGTCCTTGTCATCAATCTTCCCCTTATCTAGGAGCTTCTCACCATGGGAACCCTGGGTCCAAAGGACGCTGTCACTCCCAGCTCTTGTTTCTTGAGGTATAAGGTCCTCCGTCTCTCTGCTCACTTCTCTCTTTTATACCCCAAAAGAGACTGACTTAAAACACTACCTAATTTTGTAGATTGAGTCCTGCCTCATTAACATAACTGCCTCTAATCCTGCCTCATTAACATCATAGAGGTAGGACTTAAAACACATAGGAAAATCATATGACAAAATGGTAGACAATCACACAATACTGGGAATCATGGCCTAGCCAAGTTGACACGTTTTGGGGCGTACAATTCAACTCATGACACCTAGCGTGACTGATAAAAAAATAGAGAGAAAACACAAAATACCAATATCAGGAATGATCCTACTGACAGTAAAAGATGAATAAGGGAGTATTATAAACAACTTTATAATGGTACATTTGACAACTTAATTGAATTAGATAAATTCCTTGAGAAACATACATTAATAAAAACAAAATAAAGAAATAAAATCTGAGTAGCTGTATATCTACTAAAGAAATTGGATTTTGAACCCTTCCCACAACAAAAAAAATTCTATGCCAAGATGGTTTTACTGGTAAATTCTGTGAAAGAAATATGTCAATTCTGTATAAATTCTTTAAGAAAATAGTGGTATGTGGAATGCTTCCCAACTAATTTTATGAAAGGAGCATAGCCTTGATACTAAAATCAAAGACATTACAAAAAAGAAAACTACAGTTAAATATTAACATGTCATGGATTGAATTGTATCCCCCCAAAGAATGTGTTGTAAACCCTAACCTCTATGCCTGTGGTTATAGTCCCATTTGGGAATGGGTTGTGTTTATGTTAATGAGACAGAATTAGTGTAGGGTGGGTCTTGAGTCAATCTCTTTTGAGATATAAAAGAGATTAAACAAGTAAGCAAGTGAGCAGAGATGAGGGAAGAGAGATGCCAAGATACATGGAGATCTCTAGGGTGCCATGTATCCAAGCAGAAACTGAAAAGACAAGAACTTTCCTCCAGTGCCAACAGAGAGAAAGCCTTCCTTTGAGCCGGCACCCTGAATTTGGATTTCTAGCCTTCTGAATTGTAAGAAAATAAGTTTCTATTTGTGAAAGCCACCCACTTATATTACTGTTATAGCAGCACTAAATAACTAAGACAACATAGAGAAAAATTCTTAACAAAATTTTAGCAAATTGGATTCCACAATTTATAAAGTAGATAATGTGTCATGACTAAGTGGGGTTTGGAACCCTGGTGGCGTAGTGGCTAAGAGCTTGGTGGCTAAACAAAAGGTCATCAGTTGGAACCCACCAGCCACTGCATGGAAACCCTATGGGTGAGTTCTACTCTGTCCTGTAGGGTCACTATGAGTCAGAATTGACTCGACAGCAACGGGTTAAGTGGGGTTTATCCTTGGAATGCAAGGTTGGTTTAACATTCAAAAATCAAAAAATGTGATTCATCATATAATCACCTTAATAGATATAGAGGAAAATTTAACAAAATTCAACATCCATTCCTGTTTAAAAAAAAAAAAACTCTCTGCACACTAGGCATAGAAGGTATTTCCTGATCCTAATAAGGGGCGTGTACCAAAAACTTACAGCTAAAATCATACTCAGTGGAAAAAGACTGAATTCCTTCCTTCTATGGTAAAGAAAGACTCACGGGTATCTGCTCTTTCCACTAATATTCAACACTGCCAATGCAGTAAGACAAGGAAAAAAAAAAAGGAAAACGATCCAGATTGTAAAGGAAATAAAACTCTTTTTTTTTTTTTTTTGTCTACTTGGAAAATACTAAAATGCAACCAAAATTAATAAGGGAGCTTAAAAAGTTTGCAGAATAAACAAAACCAATGAACAAAAATCAGTTGCATTTCTGTATTCCAGCAATGAAAAATAGAATATTGGCCTTTTCCAGTAGCATCAAAAATTTGAAATAGGAATAAATTAGACAAAAATATGCAAATTTTGTACAGTCAAAGCTATAAAAATATTAGCAAGAAAGATTAATACCTGAATAAATGGAAATCTATAACACAGATGGCTTAGGAGGCTCAATACCATTAAGATGCCAGTTCTTTCCAAATTATCTGTAGATTCAATGCAAGTCCCAAGCAAAATCCTTGTAGGGTATTTTGTAGAAATTAACAATCTAATTTTAAAATTCAGTTGGAAATGCTAATATAGCCTTAAAAAGAATAATGTTGGAGGATTTATGATATACAATTCCATTATAGAACTACTGTAAATAAGATGGTATGTTACTGGCATAAGGATAGACATAGATGAATGGCACAGGGTGCAAAGGCAATTCAGCAAAGAATGGATAGTCTTTTCAACAAATGGTACTGGAAGAATTGGACATGAGTATGCACAAAAGTTAACTTTGACACATACTGTGTACCATATACAAAATTAACTCAAAATGGCTCATAGACCTAAATATAAAACCTAAAACTATAAAATTTTAGAAGAGAAAATAGGAGAAAATCTGTGTGACCTTGGGTTAGGCAAATAATATGACACCAAAAAGTATGATCCATAAAAGAAAATACTGATAAATTGGACTTCATCAACATTATGAGCTTCTGCACTTTAAAGGACTCTATTAAGAGAATTAAAATATATCCACAGACTAGGAAAACATGCTTGCAAATCACATATCTGATAAAAGACTTGTATTTGGAATATATGAAAAACTCTCAAAATGCAGTAAGAAAACGAATAACCCAAAATAAAATTAAATTAGAAATAAATTGGGAAAAGATTTTAAGACATTTCACAAAAGAAGATATACAGATGTCAAATTAGCATATGAAAAGATGCTCAACATTATTGACTAGAGAAATGCAAATTATAATAATGTTGAGATACCACTATAAATTTCTTAGGATGTCTAAATATTAAGAAAATGACCATACCAAGGACTGGAGAGGATATAGAGCAACTGAAACTGTCATAGATTGCTGCTGTGAATGTAAAATAGTGCAACTACTTTGAAAACAGTTTGGCAATTTCTTAAAAAGGTAAACATAGACTTTTATATGGCCCTGTTCATTTCTAGACATTTGCCCATGAGGAACGAAAGCATATGAGCATACAAAGACTTGTACATGAATGTTCATAGCAGCTATATTTGTAATGGCCAGAAACTGGAAACATCCTATCTATCCATCAGCAGGTGAATGAATCAACAAATTACAATGTATCTGTATTGGAATACTACTCAGCAATAAAGAAGTATAAATTATTGATACCTGCCACATGTTTGAATTCCAAAATAAATATGCTGAGTTAAAAGTTAAACAAAAAGAATAGTATGATTCCATTATATAAAATTCTAGAAAATGCCAAATTAATATATAGTGACAGCAGATTTGTCGTTGCCTGGGAAAGGGGAGTAGGACATGTAAACCAGTGCCGTTGAGAGCATATAGGAGATATTATAAAGGGGCACAAGGAAACTTTTGTGAGTGATAAAACCCATCAAGTAGGTTCTGACTCATAGTGACCCTACAGGACAGGGTATAACTGCTGCATAGGGTTTCCAAGGCTTTAAATCTTTACGGAAGTAGACCGTGCCACATCTTCCTCCCGAGAGTAGCTGGTAGATTCGAACCACCAACATTTTGGTTTGCAGCTGAGCACTTTAACCACTGTGCCACCAGGGCTCCTACTTTTAAATGATAGATGTTAATTATTTTGATTGTAGTGATGGTTTCACTGGTGCTCTCTCTCTATATATACACACACACACATATGTCAGAACTTCAAATTTTATACTTTTAGTTTATTTTTATTAAATAAAGCTGTTTTTAAAAAAGGATTTTTAACACAGAAACAACAAAACATCTAGATTCTCCTGAAGGAATGTGTCCAAGTCCATACTACTAAAAACAAAACTGGCCAAACTCTCAGTGAGAACAAGAAGTTGAAACCCAGTTGAGAACCGAAAAGGCATGTCTCAGTCAAATTTTACCTAAACAAAGTGTGCTCTTCTACCAGCAGCATCAGCAGCTACTGCAGGCTTGTTAGAAATGCAGATTCATAGGCTCCACAGCTGACCTACTTATTCAGACTCTGGGGATAGGACCTGTAATCTTGGTGGGCAAGCTCTCCAGGTGATTCTAATGCAAGTTAAAGTTTGAGAACTTCTGACCTAGAATACCTCTATTTTGACAGTTGCGAAAGACCAGCCTTCTTATTCTCCTACTTATATTGCTGCAAATATTTCTTTGTGGTATATAATTACAAAAACAAAAGAGAAATTGCATTACCTAATTAAGTCATTGTTTTCATTTGTCTATTGAGGGTCTTGCCTTACCCAAAAAAAAAATTTTTTTACATTTTACATATTATAATCCTACAGAATTTTGATCTTAGTTATCAGTTTGCCCTAATTTCTCTTTTTCCTGTTTTTGGAAATCTAACATTTTCCTTTTAATTTTGTATCTTCCTTGAAAAATTATTCTTAAAATATTCTTTTTATTCCCATGGTCATGTTACTTTCTTAGTTTGATTATGAAGTGCTGTTCCTGTAAACTGATAACATTTCTGTGGATGCCTTTGGCTCACAAACTGAGGCTCTGCTTCTAAATAAATCAGTCTATTATCTTTTTAATATTAACTTGTGATAAATAAACCTGTTTTATCAGAAAAAAGTCACACTTTTTATAATTTCTCCTAATCCTAACTTTTTCTTGGCGGGGAGGCAAAAGCGTGTGTCATGAATTTTATGTAACTCATCAAGGAAGTTTATTAATGAATACGTGTTTACTGAGTATTCTGTTGGGCCCTAAGAATAAATAAGATGGTGGAAAGGCATGATTGCTTACATTGCAGGGGTCAAGGTTATTACAGATTTCTGGTTGGGGCAGCTGAGTTGTGCTCTTTTCTGGAATAGGGAAGAGACCAGAAAGATAATGACTTCAGTATTGATTATATTGAGTTTGCTATGGGAAAATTATATAACTTCTCTTTGCCCTGATTCTTCATCTGTAAAATGGAAGTAATAGTACTATCTACCTTATATTATCGTTAGGAGGATTAAATAAGATAAAATATGAAAAGACTTTAGAGCCTGAAAAATATTCAGGTGGAGACATTTAGTAGATACTTGATGTTATGTGAGCCTGACCAACGACTTCTTCATTACAAATACCTTCTTTCACCAACATAAACAGTGACTATACACATCAACCCAGCCAGATGAAACACACAGAAATTAAATTGACTACATCTGTGGAAAGAGATAATGGAAAAGCTCAATATCATCAGTCAGAACAAGGCCAGGGGCCGACTGTGGAACAGACCATCAACTGCTCGTATGCAAGTTCAAGCTGAAACTGAAGAAAATCAGAGCAAGTCCACAAGAGCCAAAATATGACCTTGAGTATATCCCACCTGAATTTAGAGACCATCTCAAGAATAGATTTGACGCATTGAACACTAGTGACCAAAGACCAGACGAGTTTTGTAGAATGACATCAAGGACATCATCCATGAAGAAAGCAAGAGGTCACTGAAAAGACAGGAAAGGAAGAAAAGAGCAAGATGGATGTCAGAGGAGACTCTGAAACTTGCTCTCGGACGTCGAGCAGCTCAAGCAAAAGGAAGAAGTGATGATGTAAAAGAACTGAAGAGAAGATTTCAAAGGTCCTCTCGAGAAGACAAAGTAAAGTATTATAATGACATGTGCAAAGAGCTGGAGATGGAAAACCAAAAGGGAAGAACACGCTCGGCGTTTCTCAAGCTGAAAGAACTGAAGAAAAAATTCAAGCCTCGAGTTGCAATAGTGAAGGATTCCATAGGGAAAATATTAAATGACACAGGAAGCATCAAAAGAAGATGGAAGAAACACACAGTCATTATACCAAAAAGAGTTAGTAGATATTCAACCATTTCAAGAGGTGGCATATGATCAGGAACCAATGGTACTGAAGGAAGAAGTCCAAGCTGCTCTGAAGGCATTGGTGAAAAACAAGGCTCCAGGAATTGATAGAATATCAATTGAGATGTTTCAACAAACAGATGCAGCACTGGAGGTGCTCACTCGTCTATGCCAAGAAATATGGAAGACAGCTTCCTGGCCAACTGACTGGAAGAGATCCATATTTATGCCTATTCCCAAGAAAGGTGATCGAACTGAGTGTGGAAATTATAGAACAATATCATTAATATCACACGCGAGCAAAATTTTGCTGAAGATCATTCAAAAACGGCTGCAGCAGTATATCGACAGGGAACTGCCAGAAATTCAGGCCAGTTTCAGAAGAGGACATGGAACCAGGGATATCATTGCTGATGTCAGATGGATCCTGGCTGAAAGCAGAAAATACCAGAAGGAAGTTTTATTGATTATGCAAAGGCATTTGACTGTGTGGATCATAACAAACTATGGAGAACACTGCGAAGAATGGAAATTCCAGAACACTTAATTGTGCTCATGAGGAACCTTTACATAGATCAAGAGGCAGTTGTTCGGACAGAACAAGGGGATACTGCATGGTTTAAAGTCAGGAAAGGTGTGCGTCAAGATTGTATTCTTTCACCATACCTTTTTAATCTGTATGCTGAGCAAATAATCCGAGAAGCAGGATTGGGGCATCAGGATTGGAGGAAGACTCATTAACAACCCGCGTTATGCAGATGTCACAACCTTGTTTGCCGAAAGTGAAGAGGATTTGAAGCGCTTCCTGATAAAGATCAAAGACCACAGCCTTCAGTATGGATTACACCTCAACAGAAAGAAAACAAAAATCCTCACAACTGGACCAATGAGCAACATCATGATAAACGGAGAAAAGATTGAAATTGTCAAGGAGTTCGTTTTACTTGGATCCACAATCAAAGTCCGTGGAAGTAGCAGTCAAGAAATCAAACAATGTGTTGCATTGGGCACAACAGAATGAGACACTGCCCAGTCCTGCGTCATCCTTACAATCGTTGGTATGCTCGAGATCATTGTTGCAGCCACTGTGTCAATCCACCTCGTTGACCCTGTACCCTGCCAAGCAGGATGTCCTTCTCCAGGGACTGATCCCGCCTGACAGCGTGTGCTTATTAGCCACCTGTATATCTTCTTTGGGGGAAATGTTTGTTCAAGAGCTTTGGCTACTTTCTTCTTTTTTATTGTGCTTTAAGTGAAAGTTTACAGTTCAAGTCAGTTTCTCATACAAAAACTTACACACACACATTGTTATGTGACCCTAGTTGCTCTCTGCAATGTGGCAGCACACTGCTTCTCTTCACCCTATATTTCTCCTGTCCATTCAACCAGCTCCTGTCCCCTTCTGCCTTCTCATCTCGCGTCTGGACAGGAGCTGCCCATTACTTGAACCAGGAAGCACACTTCTCACCAGTATCATTTTATGTCTTATAGTCCAGTCTCATCTTTGTCTGAAGAGTTGGCTTCAGGAATGGTTTTAGTTCTGGGCTAAAAGAGAGTTCGGAGGGCCATGTCTTCTGGGGTCCCTCCAGTCTCAGCCAGACCATCAAGTCTGGTCTTTTTACTAGAATTTGAGTTTTGCACCCCACTTTTCCCCTGCTCCATCATGGACTCTCTGTTGTTTTCCCTGTCAGAGTGGTCATTGGTGGTAGCTGGGTACCATCTAGTTCTTCTGGTTTCAGGCTGATGGAGGCTGCGGTTTATGTGGTCCTTTATGTCTCTTAAGCTCATATTTTCCTTATGTCTTTGGTCTTCTTCATTTTCCTTTGCTCCAGATGGGTTGGGACCAATTGATGCATCTTAGATGGCTGCTCACCAGCTTTGAAGACCCTAGATGCCACTCACCAAAGTGGGATGCAGAACATTTTCTGAATAAACTTTGTTATGCCAGTTGACCTAGATGTCCCCCAAAACTATGGTCCCCAGCCCTCCTCCCCTGCCTCTCTGTCCCTGGAAGTATTTGGTTGTATTCAGGAAACTTCTTTGCTTTTGATTTAGTCCAGTCATGCTGATTTCCCCTGTATTGTGTGTTGTCCTTCCCTTCACCTAAAATAATTCTTGTCTACAATCTAATTAGTGAATACCCCTCGCCTTCCCCCCCCATAACCATCAAAGAATGTTTTCTTCTGTGTTTAAACCTTTTCTTGAGTTCTTATGATAGTGGCCTCGTACAATATTTGTCCTTTTGCGACTGACTAATTTCACTCAGCATAATGCTTTCCAGATTCATCTATGTTATGAGATGTTTCAGAGATTCATCACTGTTCTTTATCATCGCATAATATTGCATTGTGTGAATATACCATAATTTGTTTACCCATTCATCTGTTGATGGGCACATCAGTTGTTTCCATCTTTTTGCTATTGTGAACAGTGCTGTAGTGAACATAGGTGCGCTGCATATAGCTATTCGTGTGAGGGCTCCTTTGACCATTTTTTCATTGAGTTGTTTGTCTTTTTGTTGTTGTTGTAGGAATTCTTTATATATTTTGGATATTAAACTCTTATCAGATATACGATTTGCAAATATTTCTCCTGTTTTTGTGGGATGTCTTTTCTCTCTCTTGATAGTGTCCTTCATCCCTGCTCTATACTTATTCAGTGTAAACCTTGCAGACATGGCTTCCTGGCCTTGTTACCATCTTCCCTATTAAATGCTTGACATTGTTATGTCTAAATCTTGCTTCATCTGTGATGTGCTTTTTACTTTTACAAGAAAGCAAAGTATTACAATGCCATGTATAAGGTAATATAAATTCAGGGTGGTTTGTGTTTTTCTCCTGGCATCTTGCATGTTAGTGGATACATGATAGTGGATACTGTGAACACTGTGAATTAATTATTATTAAACTAAATTAGTTTTGTCTATGTAGTTTTTGAATCTTTTTGTATCTCCAATCTCCTGATGCCTGAAAATTAATAAATGACCATACCTTTCATTCTTGTTCAATTCCAGGGAGAGAGAGGATTTCCAGGTTTGGAAGGCCATCCAGGTTTGCCTGGATTTCCAGGTCCAGAAGGGCCTCCAGGACCTCGGGGACAAAAGGTATGTGCCAAGTTGCAAACCAATAATACCAGAGGAATTAATTCATCTCAAATGTGGGAATAAGTGTGAAATCAACAAATCAAAGTTATTGAATCATTTCCAGAAGCTCATATTTAAATGAAACAATAGCATGATCAGGAGTCTATTTATATTTTTTGTTGATTTTTAAAAAACTGAGTATTACTGCCATATTTAAATATTTTTGGAAGATGCTGTTAATGGTATGTGATTATTGGGATCCTTAACAAAAATTCAGTTCCTTTTAAGATAGGGAATAGGAAGAGATGATAGTGAATTTTAAGACTGAGAGAAGTTTCTGTTTTGTTTTGTTTTTAATTTTTATTGTGCTGTAAGTGAACGTTTACAAATCAAGTCAGTCTCTCATGTAAAAATTTATATACACCTTGCTACATACTCCTAGCTTCCCTCTAATGAGACAGTGCACTCCTTTCTTCCACTCTCTCCTTTCATGTCCATTCAGCCAGCTTCTGTCCCCCTCCACCCTCTCATCTCCCCTCCAGACAGGAGCTGCCTGCATAGTCTCTATATGTCTACTTGATCCAAGAAGCTCACTCCTCACCAGTATCATTTTCTGCCCCATAGTCCAGTCCAATCCCTGTCTGAAGAGTTGGCTTTGGGAATGGTTCCTGTCTTGGGCTAACAGGAGGTCTGGGCACCATGACATCCAGGGTCCTTCTAGTCTCAGTCAGACCATTAAGTCTGGTCTTTTTAGGAGAATTTGAGGTCTGCATCCCACTGCTCTCCTCCTCCCTCAGGGGTTCTCTGTTGTGTTCCCTGTCAGGGCAGTCATCGGTTGTGGCCAGGCACCATCTAGTTCTTCTGGTCTCAGGCTGATGTAGTCTCTGGTTTATGTCTCTTGGGCTCATAATTACCTTGTGTGTTTGGTGTAGAAGTTTCTGTTTTTGTTTTCAATGGCTTCTTTGGTTCAGTGCCCTTTTCTGTCTGAATTAGGTAGATTTTTGAAGCTATATGTAAAAATGCTAGTTCTGTTCATTTACCTGGAAAGGAAAACTGGTTTAAAAACCTTTCCTTCCTAATTTTATTATTCCAGGTAATGGCAGTATATCATATCGTTATAGTATTAAGGAAATCAAATGGATGCTCACCAAGTAGCCATCTGTATAAAGGGAAGAAATTGATTTAAATGCACAAATTCCTTTTATCACTTAACTGCCCCAGAGCCAAGATTTTTTTGGGGGGGGGTGTTGAGCCTGATCTCTGAGGAGATGGCAGTACATCAAAGTAGTTTTGCTGGATTCAAGAGCAGATGGGACCCATACTAAATTTCCTGAGTTGAACTTTAGTGCTGAAAAAACAGCAAAATCTTAAATGACTACATAGAATTTAGGTAGAGGGGGTCTTCAACTGAATCTCCTGTGTCTAATGAGGTACAAGAGCAGCAGGATGATTCTTGTACACCCAGGAAATGGCACAGAAGTAGCAGAAATTTGAAAGAGTCAAATGGATGAAAGTGAGCACTAACTCATAACAATCCATGCAGACTGTTGGCATGGGACATCTCAGTGAGGAGCACACTTTCCCACCCCTTGACAACTTGAAACTGCTTAATCTCTCCATAATTTATGCACAACCTTGTGAAATTGAGGAGGGAACTCCAGTAGACTGAGATGTTTGTGAAATGTTTGCCATGTTTGTGGAATGAGTGCTTTGAAATGGAATTTATGTTGAGCTATAGAAAAGTGAAGTCAGATTTTAAAAAGCTAGCTACATCAGAATTTCTTTGAAATAATTTATCATTAATTAGGACTATTCTACAGTATTATGGCAGTTTTAAAAAATGTGATTGTATGCAGTTTAAGTTTAGAAAGCAGCTCAATCTTTTGTTGCGATTCCATTTCAATATCCATAAAGAGAAAAGGTCAGAATGTTTTATAAACTTTTAAAATTCTGAATTTTAAGTACTTTGCACTTCTATCTCCAGTATGACTTCAGTTTCCCAATATAACTTAATTTATACTTGTTATGCAGTTGGGTATTTTGGTACATGTGTATATGTTAACATATATACTATATGGACTAAGTAAAAAATTGTGTAGGTTCATTCTTTAATCTGTATACTCATATATAAAACACATACACACACATTATATATGTATATATACACATATATATATTTCCAAGGGACTTCTTTATTCTTTTGGGGGGGGGACTTCTTTATTCTTACAAACAAAATTTAACAATTTAATTTTGATAGTTAATATATTCATTTCATTCAAAAATAAATTCACATAAGAAGGTATACAACGAAAACCTCTCTCCTTCCCACCCTTTTTCATTAGCTACTGAGTTTCACATATCCCTAGTAGGTATCCACATATGTTAGCTTCTTGTGGATACTTCCAAGGATTTTTTTATGGATATGCTTACAGATACAAATATATATGAATACACATACACACACGCACACATGCATCACAGTAATGCTAAAATATATAACTTTGAATAGGTATCCTTTCACCCAGAAGGTATTATATCTGCAAATAAATCAGTAAAAGTGATATTACGACATTGGAGGCTACATGTATGTATGTATTTGTATAGATATTGTCAATTTGCCTTTCCCCCCCAACCAAGGTTGAATGATTTATCCTTGGACTGACAGTCTACGAGAAGATTTGTTTCCCTATAGCCTCACCAACACTGTCTATTATGAAACTTTTGGATTTTTGCCAATCTCTGGTAGATGAAAAATGGTCTTTCAATGTGCTTTTAATTTGCATTTCTCTTGTTTTGAGTGAAATTGAGCATCTTTTCATATATCTATGCATCATTTGTGTTTTCTGTGAACTGCATTTATATCATTTGCCTAATATTCTACTGGATTATTGGTATTTTCTTATTTCAGTGAGCTATTTCTATATAAGGGAGGTTAGCCTTTTGTCTGTACTGTGAGTTGCAGTTATTTTTCCTCAGTTTGTCGTTTGTCTTTGCTGTGTGTGTGCATGTTCATTTATGTGTCTGTGTATCTGTGTGTTTTTCAAAGGTCTTTTCCTTTATAGTTTTTTAATTTTGATTAAGAAAGGCATCCCGCACTATAACATTATAAAAATTCTTCATTTGGAATTTATCCTGGTGTATGGTTTTGAACATCAGAAGTGTTTAAAACTTTTCTTATGAATCATTTCTTGTTAATCTCATTTCTAGATATTTTCTTTTCTGTTGCTGTTGTATATTTGGTATTTTCTCCCATTATGTCTCCTAACTGGTTGCTGTTGGTACATAAGAAAGCTATTGATTTCTTTGTATTAATTTTATACACAGTTGTCATGCTGAATTATGTTATTGATTGTAGTATTCTATGTTGGTTAGTACTACCAGTACAATATTAAGGCATCCTTGTCTTGTTTTTGCCTTTAGTGGGAATGTACAAAAAGATTCCCTTAAACAAAGGACCTTCTAATTGTTTTAAAATAGAATTTGTTTTGATTTAGTTTGACCTCCTCAGAGATGCATCTGTTGTAGAAACGGTTTATTAAGCTTTTTTAAAAGCAGGATGTGGTAGGCAGAAAAATGGCCTTGTCTTAGTTATCTAGTGCTGCTATAACAGAAATACCACAGGTGGATGGCTTTAACAAAGAAAATTTATTCTCTCCCAGTCTAGAAGGCTACAAGTCCAAATTCAGGGTGCCAGCTCTAAGGGAAGGCTTTTTCTCTGTCGGCTTTGGGAGAATGTCCTTATCATCAATCTTCCCCTGGTCTAGGAGCATCTCAGTGCAGGGACCCTGGGTCCAAAGGACTCCCTTTGCTACCATTGCTTTTTTTCTTGGTGGTTTGAGGTCCCTCTGTCTCTCTGCTGGCTTCACTCTTTTATATCTCGAAAGAAACTGACTCAAGGTGCAACTTAATCCTATAGGTTGAGTCCTGCCTCATTAACATAACTGCCTCTAATCCTGCCTCATGAACATTATAAAGGTAGGATTTACAACACATAAGAAAATCACATGAGATCACAAAATGGTGGACAACCACACAATAGGTGGGAATCATGGCTTGCCAAGTTGATACACATTTTGGGGGGGACACAATTCAATGCATAACAGTCGCCAAAGATGTATACCTATAAGTCCCCAGAACCTGTGATTAAGTTAGGTTACACGGCAAAGTAAAATTAAGGTCGTAGATGAAATTAAAGTTTCTAATCAGCTGACTTTAAAATAGAGATTATTCTGGATTATCCAGGTGGGCCCAGTGTAATCACAAAAACCCAAACCAGTTGCCATCGAGTCGATTCCGACTCATAGCGACCCTTTAGGACAGAATAGAGCTGCCCCATAGGGTTTCCAAGGAACGCCTGGTGGATTCAAACTGCTGACCTTTTGGTTAGCAGCCACAGCTCTTAACCACTACGCTACCAGGGTTTCCAAGGGTCGTTTAAATGTTGAAGAGGGATGCACAAGAGTCAGTGTCAGAGTGCTGCAGTGTAAGAAAGACTCAGCCGGCCATTCTTGGCTTTGAAAATGGAAAAGAACTTCAAGTCAAAGAATGCTGGTGGCCTCTAGAAGCTGAAAAAGGCAAGGAAATGGTTTCTCCCTTACAGGCTCCAGAAATTAACACAGCCCTGTGGACCCCTTGATTTTAGCCCAGTGAGACCTGTGTTGTCAAACTTCTGACCTTTAAAACTATAAGATAATCAGTTTGTGTTGTTTTAAGACACTAAGCTTGTGGTAATTAGTTACAGCAGCATAGGAAACTAATACACAGGGTAACCCTTTCTTCAAATGGAACTTTACATGGAAGCCCTACATAAAACAGGTAAAAACAGCTGCCCTGATCGAAGTAGGGCTGTGAGATAGGTCCTGAGGCACGGAACCTCTGGGGTTGTGAATTGAGCACGTTGCAAACCACTTATGTAAAGCAAAGTGTTGTGTACCGTCAAGTGGATTTCGACTCATAGAGACCCTACAGGACAGAGTAGAACTGACCCATAGGGTTTCCAAGGCTGTAATCTTTATGGAAGCTGACTGTTACGCTTTTCTCCTGCAGTGCAGCTGGTGGGTTCGAACTGCTGACCTTTCAGTTAGCGGCCCAGCACTTTAACCACTGTGCCACCAGGGCTTCTTGGTCTGCTGTGTGTTCCACTGATATTCCTGTCCCTTGGAGCAGAATTAGGTTTTTATTCCATTATTTTTAATATAAATTAAAAAGAAAAACCTTTGTTAAGGAATATTTTAAATTCTTAGCAATGCAACTGATACTAGAAATAGGTAAATGGATTAACACACAGTGGGCAGCCTCTTTTGCTTGGAGTCTATAGCAGAAGCTAGAAAGGAAACTTCATGGTTCTCTCCTGTTCCTTCTTAAGCTCTGCCTGTAGGAAGTGCCTTTTAAAACAAAGCACAGGTTTAAAACAGCAAACGTAAGAACAGCACATATTTGGGCTCAGAGGTGATGTTTGTATTTTGTTCATACCTAAATGGTTGTGGAAATATCTGTACCACTATTTCATCTTTGTTTTCTTACATAATTCATAATTAACTTTGCCAGTATAACAGATATAAAGTTTCTTCTACATGTCCTTTCTCAGTGAATGAAGACCTTTCTTATTTTTTGTCATATGACTTACCTCAGTGATTTCATCCTGAATAATAAATACTTCTTCCTTTGGTATATGAGTTTCGTATCAACTTTCACAAAGGTTTACAATGTTTTAGTTATTTAAGGACTTTTTAGGAAAGAAAAAAAACTAAGTACTTTGTATTTTTCAGGGTGATGATGGAATTCCAGGGCCACCAGGACCAAAAGGAATCAGAGTAAGTGATATATCAAATGCTTTGTCGGTTGAAACAGATAAAAAATAAATGAAATGTTATAAGAACTGGAAATGACCCATATGGAAATGAAAGAAAAAAAGGCAATCTTTAAAGAGTTAAATTTAAGAGTTGATATTATATATCCATGATTAGCCTTTCTTTAGTACTTTGATAATTATCTTTTGTATCTAGTTGTCTATTTAAATATTAGTTTAAATTTAATTTAAATTAGTATAAATAAATTAGTTTAAGAGGATTTTAAAGTAAGTTATGATTAAGAAATATGAAAGTGCTAAATTCTAACAACTTACTAATTTTTTTTTAATTTATATAGTACAACTGATTTAAACCAGAACTTCCCATGCTGTTTGATCTCCTCTGCTCTGTCAGTTTCAGAGTGCTGGTCAGCTCAGTCTGAGTAGCCTTCTACTGTCCCATGTTCAAATATTATAATTTCCTTTGTGTATCTTGAGAATAAGGTTGGGAAGCACTGGTTTAAACCACTTTTGAAAGAATACCTTGATTTTTCATGATTTTAATGTTCTCCAAATCAGGATGTATCTCAAAGTGTACATTTAACGTAGTTTTTTTTTTTTTGAGAAGCTTTAGGTCGACATATATCCTACAGAGTTTTAGTATTGAGGGGAAACTGCAATTTAAAAATAGTAATGGCTTTTGGTAAAACATATTTCAATTTTCCAAATCTCAGTTTCTTAATTTCTTAAATTAGAAAGCTAAACAGCATGATCTCCAAAGTTCCTTTTAGCTCTGAAATTCTGTATTTACACATTGGTGAGGTCCTTTGATTTGAATAGAAAATATATAGGTGGTGATATAGCATGTTTATGTATGTACTCTGCACACATGGAGTTGCCATGAGTCAGAATCTACTCCAAGACAATAACAACAACAATGTAAATGACAAAAATAATCAAACACTCTGATGCTTGGATCTTTGGCAACTTACATAAGTATTAAAAACATTCTGTTTTGCTGTATGCTTCTTAAGAATACATAACTTGCCTTATGTGCTACTTTTGACTTGTACAGATAAGAAACTGGAAAAGCAGGGAAAATACTCAAAACCCCTACTTTATTTTAGCAGCTATATTTCTTTGTTTTTCTGCAAGAACTCAACATACTATTAAAGGTCTTTATAATAATCATATATATATCCATACCATAATAATAACTATAGTTACCATTGACTATGTCCTAAGCACTGCCCAAACTAATAAAAAGCTGTGTATTCTATCAATTTCCACCTGCAATTGTCTGGGAGTACCTGGATAGTCTATGTCCCTTGACATAAGATTTTCTGAAACTTACTGATAGAAAATTTGAAACATATATGTACAGAGAATAGTACAATGAACTCCCATGTACCCATCACCCAACTTCAAAAATTAACATTTGGATAATCTTGTTTCATCTTTACCCCACCACTTAATTTTTGGAATATTTTAAAATAAATCCCAGGCATCATGTCATTCTACCTGTGAATACTTGAGTATGTCTTTCTGATAACCACATAGCCACTATACCATTATTACACCTAAAAAAAGTAGCAATAATTTTTCAGTGTACTCAGGGGCAGATCTTTGATGTGGTGAAACCCATGTGAAATTGTTCACTACAGATTAGTAAGCACAGGTCAGCCCGTGCTTACCTTGCTTCCTGGGTCATCTGCCCCTGTCAGGGATTGTAAATTTGAAAAGTGGCTTTGATTCTGTAGGAAGGTGCTGTGTGTGGAAGAGAGACAGATGCCAGCCATACCTAGAAGCAGAATCTTTGATGTGATGAAAAAATGTGAAAGTGTTCACTGCAGATGATCTGGTAAGCAAGGTAAGCACTGTGCTTACCTTGTCTATTGGATAATTCACCTCTGAGTATACTCTAAAACCAAGTACATACTCAAAATTCCTCAGTTATCTCAAGATGTCTTTTTACAAGTGGTTTGTTCAAAGCAGGATCCAACAAAGTCCGTATATTGCATTTGGTTGCTATGTTTCTTAAGCCTTTTTATTATGCCATTGGGGAAACTGGGTCGTTTGTATTGTACAGTGTCCCACATTCTGAATTTTATTGATTGCTTCCTCATGATGACATTTAAATTGTTCTTCTGTCCCCCATATTTCCTGCAAGTTAGAGGTTGCTTGGTAGAGAAACTAGGGAAATTTCTGGAGCTACGGAAAGAATTGTACTCTTAAGATTTATTAATTTTACTTTAGTAAACTATACCTTAGTAAAAGAAAGAAAGAAAGAAAAGAAAAATTAAATGGAATCCCTGGGTGGTACAAATGATTAATGTGCTCAGCTGCTAACCAAAAGGTTGGAGGTTCAAGTCCATCCAGAGGTGTTTTGGAAGAAAGGCCTGGCAATCTACTTCTGAAAAATCAGCCATTGAAAACCTGTGGAGCACAGTTCTGCTCTGACACACATGTGGTCCTCATGAGTCAGAATCTACTTGACAGCAACTGGTTTTAAAAAAAAAGAAAAAAAGAATATTTCATGGGTAGTGCTGTATACTTTCTGTTGAATTGTATCATGGGACATGTATTTGCGTGATTCACTTTATTGATGCTAAGTTTGATCGGTAGTTTCAGGTGATGTCATACTGATTCCTCCATCAAAAATTTCCCCCCATCAGGAAACTAGCACAGCTTGTATAAGGCAAGGTCACGGAAGCCCTATAGAGGGGTCAAATTGCTGGGCTGAGGGCTGTGGGGACCATGGTCTCAGGGAACATCTAGTTCAATTGGCATAACAGAGTTTATAAAGAAAATGTTCTACAATCTACTTTGGTGAGTAGCGTCTGGGGTCTTAAAAGCCTGTGCGTGGCCATCTAAGATACTCAACTGGTCTAACCCCTTCGGGAGCAAGGAAGAATGAAGAAAACTAAAGACACAAGGGAAAGATTAGTCCAGAGGACTAATGGACCATATCTACCAGGGTGTCCACCAGACTGAACCCAGTACAACTAGGTGGTGCCCAGCTACCACCACTGACTGCTCTGACAGGGATCACAATAGAGGGTCCCAGACAGAGTTGGAGAAAAATGTAGGACAAAATCCTAACTCTAAAAGAGAGACCAGACTTGTTGGCCTGACAGAGACTGGAGAAACTCTGAGAGCCTGTCCCCCAGACACCCTTTCAGCTCAGTAATGAAGTCACCCCAAGGTTCACCCTTCAGCCAAAGATTAGACAGGCCCATAAAAACAAAATGAGACTAAAGGGGCACAACAGCCCAGGGCAAGGACTATAAGGCAGGAGGGGACAGGAAAGCTGGTAACAGGGAACCCAAAGTCAAGAAGGAGACTGTTGATAAGTCATAGGGTTGTTAACCAGTGTCACAAAACAATATGTGTACTGTTTAATGAGAAACTAGTTTGTTCTGTAAACCTTCATCTAATGTACAGTAACAATAAATAAATAAAAATTTCCCCATCAACTTTTCACCTAATGGTTTTACCATCTATTGATGACCATTGCCTAGATTCATTCTTTGATTCAGAGTTGCAAAATGGTGATTTTTAAAATTCAATAAACCCTTCTTCCTTTATTAGTTGGGATTCTAATTTATCAGCTCAAATTCTAATAGGATAATGAATTGCTACAGTAGCAACTTCCAGTGGCAGTCGAAGTAGGCTTTTTAATTTTATGTCATTATAAGCACAAGGAATTTATGTGTTTCAATTGGTGGTCATTTTTCTTTTTGATGCCAAAATTGTCCCATCTTTGGCCTGTGAGGGCCCTTTGAAATTGGCTCCTGTCCTGTGCCTTTTTGACAAAACTCCAATGGTCTTTGATAACTTCCTTGCTTTCTGGCACAAGACCTTTCAGGCTTATCTTGTACATTTCCTCTCCAGACCTAGAATTGGCCATTTCTCTTATTCTAGGTTCCTTTTAGTGAAGAAGATTATTTAGATACCACAGTCTAAGTGTTAGGTGTGTTCATTGCTGCTGTGTTTGTCATTGTTTCAGTGTCTTTTCAGTGGACAGTTAAATAAATACATATTTTTTAACAGAAAAAAATCGTGAGGTTCTGCTATTCCAATTTAAAGTAACAAGGTTTTACTTAACTTTCGGAATTGTATATACATCTTTGTGTGAGCATGCACACACACACGTGTATCTATGTATACACTCATACACATACTTTTATGTAACAGTATTTACTGGAGATTGACCTCTTTAAAGCGTTATAAAAAGCAAATATGTCACTTTGAGGACTAAGGTGCGCCTGACCCAAGCTGTGGTATTTTTCAATCGCCTCTTACGCATGTGAAAGCTGGATGATGAATAAGGAAGACCAAACAAGAATTGATGCCTTTGAATTATGGTGTTGGCGAAGAGTATTGAATATACCATGGACTGCCAGAAGAATGAACAAATCTGTCTTGGAAGAAGTACGGCCAGAATACTCCTTAGAAGTGAGGATGGCGAGACTTCCTCTCATGTACTTTGGAGATGTTATCAGGAGGGACTAGTCTCTGGAGAAAGGACATCACGCTTGGTAGAGTAGAGGGTCAGCGATAAAGAGGAAGACCCTCAAGGAGATGGATAGACATGGTGGCTGCAACAGTGGGCTCAAGCATAACAGTGATCATGAGGCTGGTGCAGTACCAGGCAGTGTTTCATTCTGTTGTACATAGGGTCGCTGTGAGTGGGAACAGACTCGACAGTACCTAACAACAGTAACTGAGATCACTCCATATCAATGTACAGAGATCTTCCTCACTCTTTTTAACAGCTGCATGGTATTACATTGTGTGAACACTCATGTCCCTATTAGTGTACATTTGGTTTATTTCTAATCTTTAGCTATAACTAATGATGCTGTAATAAATAACTTTGAATTTCATGTTCCATTTAATAATTTCCCAGTCTGTCTTTGGGATAGTGTCTTAGAAGTGAGTTGCTTGGTCAAAGGGTAGATGTATATGTAATTTTGTTACGTAATTTCCAAATTTCCCTCCATAATATTTGAATCCACATTAACAGTGTATGAGAGTGCCTTTTCTTCATAACCTCACCTATAGAGTGTTGTCAAACATGTATTTTTGACAATCCTGACAGGGAAATTCGACTGAAGAATTTTCTGAATGGCCACACTGATGTTTTCAGGTGCAGATATTTTTGCCACTTTCCCATCCTCTGCCGAACCTGGGAGAGCCACTTTATCTGTTAGAAGAGACACTTCATCCTCTAATTTGCGTGCTACTACTAACTGCAGTGAAGACTAAGCTCCCTCAAAGAAGTTTCTTCTATGTGTATAGAAGAAAATTTTAAACATTATAGGAGATTTTTCTATAGTGTTGAAGAGAACTACAATGAGTGGTAATAATAAGACACATTTTGTCAATTTCTAGCCTAAATATAATTTTCATAGTACCCTTAGGCCAGATGTTATTTTATTGTTATTTGGTTCAAGTAATTTATTTCTTCTTATAGGGTCCTCCTGGACTTCCTGGATTTCCAGGGACACCAGGTCTTCCTGTAAGTAGAATTTGGCTTTTTATTTTAAAAACCTTTAAAAAGTAATCTAAAAAATAGTTTACATGTGTTACATGTCTTTTCAAAGGGAATGCCAGGCCATGATGGGGCCCCAGGACCTCAAGGTATCCCGGGATGCAATGGAACCAAGGTGACATTTCTTCAACTTTATCTTTGGTAGTATGCTTAATAATAA
The DNA here is from genome assembly GCF_024166365.1 of Elephas maximus indicus. Classification (NCBI taxonomy): domain Eukaryota; kingdom Metazoa; phylum Chordata; class Mammalia; order Proboscidea; family Elephantidae; genus Elephas; species Elephas maximus. The sequence continues at coordinate 49,183,154 of NC_064846.1, read as the reverse complement.
ATAATAGGGTTAAAAATCAAAGAAATCAATATGAAAAATGTTGAAGAAGAGATACAGTAACTTCACGTCTAGTGTACACATAGGGTGTGTTCTACAGCGTTTTCAATGTATTGGAACATCAGTAATTTCTTTAAGCATGTGTAATTAGTTCGAATATTTCATTGGGTTGAAAATTACTCACCAAATCCTTTTTTGGAATTGGTGTATAGTAGAATTAGGATATGTGTGTATATATATATATATATATATTCCAACATTACATTTGTTGTTAAAAGTAATACTTGTGACTGTGATTCATTAACTTTGCCTTTTTAAAAACTTTTTTAAGTTCTATGTTTTCAAATATTTCATGTTTTAATTTTTTTTACCTTGCCTAATAACTTAAGATAAATCCTAAAATCTTACCTGTAATACAGTACATCGCTTTTTACTATAAACTATTTTTTTTTATTAGTATGAGGGAAACCCTGGTGGTGTAGTAGTTAAGTGCTACAGCTCCTAACCAAGAGGTCAGCAGTTCAAATCCACCAGGCGCTCCTTGGAAACTCTACGGGGCAGTTCTACTCTGTCCTTTAGGGTCGCTGTGAGTTGGAATCGACTCGATGGCAGTGGGTTTTGGATTAGTATGAAACTTGAAACTATTCTCCATTAGCGAAAATGATACATTTAACAATTTAAAAAGAAAAACAAAAACTTAGATACTTTGAACATTTTTTTCCTGCCCGCTTTTCTACTGTTTAGTCTGTTTGGATTAACATAAAGCGATAGCAATAAAAATGAGGAAAATTTGCTCTTTTTGAAAGCTTTCATATTATAGCCTCTGTTCTCATTCCCTCACTTTTCTCCTCCTTTAGGTTAATGCAATATATTATTATTTTTGGTATAGCTTTTTTGCATTTTCCATCTTGTCTGTTATATTCTGTGAAACTATTCTTGAATTATCTTAGATGTTTCTAATTAATGGCATGTGTCAGATTTTATAGTACGGGATATATTTGAAATAACTTGAACAAACTGTTTTGTGTTATGAAGACCAAATTTTGTGACAATTACTGTAGTAGTATGTACTTGAAGATAATACGATTCTTTTTACCACCAACATTTCTCCAAATCAATCCGATCCTTGCCTAAAGTTATTATTTTGGGTTTGTGAGGTTTATGGAGGTTTTTTATCTCAGCTGGGGCCAAGGTTTTAAAATTTGAAGAGCAAATGTATGTATAATGAGTATAGTATACTCTAGTTAAAGGCGTCTTTTTTTTTTTTTTTCTGAAAAGGGGAGCCTTTGTAGATCTAATGATTAGTTTGTATTTATGGCCCCTCAGTTATGTGAGCAACAAATATTAAAGAAATTAAATGGATTTATTATGGATGCTTTCAGATTAAATGGAACTCTTAGGTTTCTTACTATTTAGGTAATAGAATGAATCCTAGAGATGGAACAGAATATATGGGCTCTTTCTGGTTTTGTTCTTAAAACTTGATATACAGGCCACTTCCTTTCTTCTGGGCCTGCTTTTCCCATGTGTAAAAAGTCACGGGGAGGGATATTGAACAGTAACTCAAAGGCACGTTGCTGTAATAAACTCACTCTTTTAAGCCTTTTGACAGGGATGTGTCTAGGATTGCTATGGCATATAGGTATTTGAAGGCAGGTTGCATCTGGGGTTCTTCTACAGCAAATGTCTGTATTAGTACCTTAAAATAGTGAGTGAGAAAAACTGGGTGCCTAGAAAACATGACCTGAAATTGCTAGGACTATTGCTATTATTGTCCTCTTAGTGATATTAATGGCATTCTTCCCTACTATCTTTTCCTCCTTACAAAAATAATTTAAAATAGTTTGCAATAAAAGGAAAATGCAATAAATAAAAAAAAAATAAAAGGAAAATGCAATAGAGCAGTTAAAATAAGAATTTATATAATACATGAGCAGGAAATTGGTACAAATCATTAACTATTACATGCGATGATGGCTAGGAATCTGTGGTGTGATTGTCTTAAAATGGATTTGTCAGAAGAAAATAACTGGGATAGAAGTTTTTTTTTCTTTATTTGTGATTGGGATTGATGAGTAGGGATAAAAGTATCTTAGACGATTGAATTGATATGGATAGTTGATGATGAGATAATTGTTAAGTGAAGGCGAATGAATTTTTGGCAGTTTGGTATGTTTCAAAATGGCTTTTACAGAAGTCTTTTCAGTATGTCATCATTTGTTGGTAGAGTTATGCTTTGTTTCTTGTTCTTCTGTGCTCTTTTTTTTTTTTTAACCCTTTCTAGGGAGAACGTGGCTTTCCAGGCAGTCCCGGTTTTCCTGGTTTACAGGGTCCTCCAGTAAGTTATACAGTTTGGGATCAAACTGAAAATGGGGATTAACAGAAGAAACAGAAGTGGTATAAAGTAAACTCAGTGCAATCATATGGATCAAAGTAATGCATCTTAAAGTAGTGAACTAGATTGTAAAAGAAAAGAGATAATATAGCTTTCTGCTGGGAAAAATCAAGACTTATAAGATATTTACTATAAATGTCATCATGAAGTATTCTAAGATATGTAATACTCAGAAATGACCCTACAGCGGTCTATTCAATTTGGACTCTAGAAAGGATTGCATTCTTTTGCTTGCTCCTATTTTATGTATAATAATCCTTTTTATTTTTAATAATAGGGTCCTCCTGGTATCCCAGGTATGAAGGTAAGCATCTCCTGCTGGGAAGGTAAATGTTTTGAATAAAATATTTGGAAAGCATGCAACTTCAGTAAGTTAATGACTTAGCCTTCTGTCTTCAAATAGGTATTTCTAGGATTTGTTCAGGTACACACCAAAAAAACTCTCCCCGAGTGGTCACCTCTGTTCCCTTGGCTTTAAATACCTTCTGTATGTTGATAAACTTCCAAACTTCTCAAGTTTCTTTTCTGACACCTTTCAGCCTTTATCTTATTACACCTTGAAACAGTTGACCACCCAGTCCCTCTAGAAATGCTCTTTGGCCCTGGCTTCTGTGGTACTACCATTTCCTGATCTTTCTTCTGCATCTCTGGTCATTCTAGTCTTCTACCCAGCAAGTCTGTCAAGATGCAGTCCTGATCTCTGTTTCTTTTCTATACCGACCAGTATTAATGCCCATAGTATTTATTGCTATCTAGTCTTTTTTTTTTTTTTTTAGTCTAGTCTAGTCTGGGTTAGTTACTGAATACACAAATTTCTGCCTCCAAAACAGACTTCACTTTTGAGTTAAATGAATGTATTCAGGTAATTGTCTTATATCTGCACTCAGATATCTCCCAGACATGCAAATGAACATGTCCAAAATTAAACTGTCCCCTACTCCCCCAAAATAAATTTGCTTCTCCCTCTGGCTTCTTCATCCCTAAAGTTTGCATCTCTGTACCTTGTGTACACTTTTGCGTGAGCCCATTCCAACATATATCTCCTCATTTAATTCTAATAATAATAATAAATACTGTAAATTCTACCTGTAAAATATATCTTAAATCCATCCACTTTTCTCCATCTCCACTGCCACCAGATGTCTTATTTGGACTATTGAAATAGCCTCTTAACTAGTCTCTGTATTCACTATTACACCCCACCTGCCAGCCTGATGAGTTCTCTGCAGAGCAGCCAAGAATGATATTTTAAAAACTTAAACCAATCATGTAATCTCCCTGCTTATAAACCTTCAGGGGCTTCCCGTTGCATAATAAGATAAAGTCCCTATTCCTTTTCATGGCCTGTACTATTTTCTTTGTTACTTGCTGTACTTTTTTTTTTTTTTTTTTTGGTAGCCTTTAAAAGAATGTATTGTTACGGTATTTGTTAACGTGTTAAGGTCTGCATTTCCCCATTATACTGTTAGCTCCATGAGAACAGAGGCCTCAATTATCTTCTTCACTTCTGAGTATCCAGATCAAAACTGTTGAGTTGATTTTGACTCATGGCGACCCCATATGTGTCAGAGTAGAACTGTGCTCCATAGAATTTTCAAGGCTGGGATCTTTCAGAAGCAGATTGCAAACCATTTTCTGAGGCGCCTCTGAGTGGATTCGAACTGTCAACCTATGAGTTCAAAATTGAGCATTTAACTGTTTGTTCCACCCAAGGGCTCCGTTCTTAGTAGCCAGAGCCTAGAAATTCTTAGCATATACTTAAAATTTAATAATCTTTTTTTTTAAATGTATGAGTAGGTGAAGATACCACAGGCTCTTAATGAATCTAATATATTTCAGTGTACTCTGGCCACTTCCCCATTTCCTTTTAAAAGGCAAATTTATTCATTTTGATTACTGAGATGATCTAATCTTCCAGGACATTTATGTGACAAATTGAATCCTCAGATCATTTTATTGTGCTTTTGTGGGTTTTCATGTGTAATAACTATTACTTACAACGCCTATGGATGGCTTTTTTAGGGGGAACCAGGTAGTATAATTACGTCATCACTGCCAGGACCAAAGGGGAATCCAGGATATCCAGGCCCTCCTGGAATACAAGTAAGCATTCGGGGATTTCCTTCTTTGTTATACTGCTTAAGTCAGACGGTCACAGTGTCACTTTTTTTGTCTTTAACCTTTGTAACCTCTATTTTGGTCATAGAAATTATCATCTGAAGTTTGCTAGACATTGTATGTACGTTGTACCTGAAAATAAAAGCAGACTGGACCAGAGAGAATCTTAACAAGCACTGCTTTGTTCTTTTGCCTTTCTGTCTGGTTTCCATGGATATTTTTGTTGGTGGGATTGCCAACAGAAACAGGCTTTTATTTTCTTATTCTTGTACTGAGGGGAGGAATAGGGCAGTGGGAGTAGCCTTGACTTGTAAATGGTCTGATAAAAATAAAAATCCCGTTTAAGAAATTAAAAGACATCATTTGTAACACTATCGGTTATGCCTTACACATGAACATATTTTGAAGACTGAAGGAATAAAATTTATGCATGGTGAACATTAAGTATAATCTTAAGAGAAAAAAAGTAATGTTAGCCTACAAATATCGTGCATAAAGACAGCAATGACTTTTGAGTATTTATAGATTAGAAGATAAATTTCTTGGGGGTTGTATTTCACAAGAATTGATTCCTTTGCCAAAAAAAAAAAAAAAAGTCAGTTGTTTCTAATATTTAATCACTAAGATACAATGTTAGGGACCTTTTTCATGAGCTACCGTCTCATTCCTTACTTGACATCACCTGTTTATACTGTAAGTACTCTGAATCTTGCCCTTTATCTTTTATAATTTTTTTATGTAATATTTTAAAAATACAGGAGAGTGCATGCAAAATATATGTAAATTATGAAGCATAACTACAAAATGAACACCTACAAACTAGAACGTTACAAATAATTTTAATCAATCTGTATTTCTTTGCTGTCACATCCTTCTGCATTACACTAAGATATAACTACTATCCTGAGTTTTCCATTGCTTCCTAAAACTAGTTTTATTACATACGTTTATAACTCTAAACAATATTTAGTTTTGATTTATAAAAATAATATGTGGCTTTCTGCAGCTTTTTTCTACTTATTATGTTAAGATTCATCTGTGTTACTGTATATGGCAAGAGTTCATTCAATTTCACTTCTGTATAATATTCCATTGTGTAAACATACTACAGTTTGTTTCTTTGAGATCCTATTTTTGGAACTTTTGGTTGATTTTAGATTTTTTTTTTTAGTTAAAAAAAAAATCCAGGATTTATACATAGGATTGATAGATTTCAGAGCAGGCAAATGTTCAGCTTTTTACAATGCCAATTTATGTTCCACAACAGTTGCACCATTCTCTTATCTTTTTTTCAATTATTCTACGTCTCTCTTTGTTGTTAATCTTACATACATGTATATTTTTTTTATTGTTCTTTAGGTGAAGGTTTACAGATCAAACTAGTTTCTCATCAGATAGGTAGTACATGCATTGTTGTATGACCCTGGTTAAAAACCCAACGACATGTCAACACTCTCCCTTCGCAACCCTGGTTCCGTTTTACCAGCTTTCTTGTTCCCTCCTGCCTTCCAGTCACTGCCCCAGGGCTGGTGCACCCCTTTAGTCTTGTTTTGTTCCATGGGCCTGTTCAGTCTTTGGCTGAAGGGTGAACCTCAGGCGTGACCTCATTACTGAACTGAAAGGGTATATTTTTATTTTGAAATTAGAGAAAACACCTTGGAAGTAGTAGTCTTTTTTTTTTTTTTTCATTTCTACCATAAAAGCCCCCACTAAGTAAACATGCTAATCTCTTTATTTTGTAAAACTTCCTTATTATGTGTTTGTGACACATTTGTTATCTACCACTGTAAACTTTCTGAAAGCTGCATTCATCCCTGTTTAGTTTCATTTTTTTTATAATTACTTAATCCTTTTGCATTTTACGTTCTGCTTATAATAATGCAGAATTATAGGATTGTAGAACAGAATTCCGCAATAACTTAAATTTAAATTTTATTCATATTGTTCTTTGTAAGATACGGTGAGAAGACATACCTGTGTATGTGTGCATATGTGTGCATTTTATCATTTTCTTTACTTCTTTTAACAGGGCCCAGCTGGTCCCACTGGTTTACCAGGGCCAATTGGTCCCCCAGGACGACCAGGTTTGATGGTGAGCTTCCTTTTGTTATTTCATTTCTCCTTTTATTTCTGACTTCTTTCACAAATATTATTTGTATTACTTGAAAAGTACAATGCATTTTCAACATTCGTAATCTATAAATTTCTCATTTAAGGGAACATTTACAATGTTATGGTGAACAATATATGTGCTGTATCTCCATTTTATAGATGAAAAAATGAAGTATATAAAGAAAAGATTTAAAGTATTTTGTTATATGTCTCTCTTTGTGACAGTGTTGAAGTCGATTCTGGCCATCTCAAGAAGTCATCAAAGACAGTTCTTTATCACTTGATGCAGCATGCTTCTTCAAATTGCAGTTTGCTGTTTAAGAACAAAAGCAGGGATTCACATGAAATATCAACTCTCATTTTTCAGGGACCTGGGACAAAACAAAGGAGCCCTGGTGGTACAGTGGTTAAGCACACGGCTGCTAACCAGACCACCAGCCACTCTGCAGGAGAATGATATGGCAGTCTGCATTCGTAAAGGTTACCAAACCCAAAAACCCACTGCCGTCAAATCGATTCCAACTTATAGCGACCCTGTAGGACAGAGAACTGCTCCGTAGGGTTTCCAAGGCTGTAATCTCTATGGAAAGAGATGGCCACATCTTCCTCCTACGGAGCAGCTGGTAGGTTTGAACTGCTGACCTTTTGCTTAGCAGCTGAGCACTTAACCACCGTGCCACCAAGATTCCGTCTGTAAAGATTACAGCCTCGGAAATCCTATGAGGCAGTTCTATTCTGTCCTATAGGGTGTCGTTATGAGTCACGATTAACTTGACAAAACCGGGTTTGGTTTTGGGTTTGGGAACAAAACAGGATTGGTGAAGTGAGTGGGTCACTCTGCAATGGGTGAATGGATTTGTGTACCCCAAGAGGGAAGCAGCAACCTCCATAGACCCTGAAAGTGTAATCAGTTCCCTTAATAGATTCTATGGCTTCCCATATTTTCCACCCTAATAAATTCTAAATATTTTTACCCCTGAAATGCTCGGATTTCATTCAAGTCATGTTTTAGACTTAGAGCTTTGCAGTTACCCTCTTAAAAGGGAAAGAAAATTGTACTTGAGTCAAAGTAATTTCTCACGTGCCACTCTATCTCTCATCTACCATATATTTAAGTGACAATTTTCATTATACCTTTATAGATTGTACACTTTTGCTTGTGACAGTTGGTCCTCTACTCTTGAATGAAGGAACTAAGGTTAGGTAAATATTAAAAGAAGATACCAGAAAAGACTGTGATTTCTGCTTTCTAGGGTCGCTATGAGTCGGAATCGACTCGACGGCAATGGGTGGGTTGGGCAGCGCTTTAGGAGAGGATTACAAAACTCCTTTGTTTAGTTTGCTTTAGGTGTAAACCTCCTGCAAAACATGAGACTGAACTATGGCCCTTTTTTCTAACTCTTTTGTTACAACATTGGTATACTCTGGGTGTGTTATTACACTTTGAATTTCCTTAACATTTGTAGCCATTTAACTAATTCACTGTACACTTCTGAAAGTCCCTTTACTTAGTGCTGATTCAGTTTAAAAAAACCCATTGCCATTGAGTCAATTCCAACTCATACCGACCCTATAGGAAAGAGTAGAACTGCCCCATAGGGTTTCCAAGGAGTGGCTGGTGGATTCAAACTGCCGGCCTTTTGATTAGCAGCCATAGCTCTTAACCACTGAGCCATCAGAGCTCTGTTGATTCCATAGGTGAAGCAAAATGTTCGAAAAGCTACCAAAGTGCAATATGTGAATAAATAGACCCATTGAGATTAAGAGGCAATATATTTGGGCAGACAATTGGCTTTTTAATTTTTCATACCTTGAAACATTCTCAAATGCGCAAAATCAGATTGTATAAAAATAAAACTGGGTTAAGTAATAAACCTCATGCTTTTTTATATCTGGAGAGTTAATTGCTTTATGGTATCTAAATTTACCTGTAATTCTGATATGAGAAATTTGGTGTGTTTCTTGAGATTAACTTTTGTATTGATTTTTGACATTGGTGCTATTTCTTTTCCTCTCTCCATCCTTCCATTTCTTCCCTGCCCTGTCACCAGAGATCTCCACATTCGTCTCGTTTACTTTAATCAATTCAAATGTGTCTGTGACCAAAAAACACTGGGGGAAAAAAACTGGAAAATATTATTTGAAGGGCTTTTTCAGTCCTCACTTTTGGAAACTAATGCATTTTTTTCATAAACTTATTATTTTTAACCCTTTGTTTTCCTATTTTATATCTTCTTTTCTTAGGGCCCTCCTGGTCCACCAGGACTTCCAGGACCAAAGGTATTTTTCTTTTTCTATATATCTTTTATTTGGTTTGGATTCTTTTTGTTATTGTTAATAAGATTTAAACTGAAACTTCTCTCTTCAGGGGAACATGGGCTTAAATTTCCAGGGACCCAAGGGTGACAAAGTGAGTAAAGAAAAAGAATTAGTTATTCAGCCCTCAGCTTTCTCCTTTCACAGTCATTTGGACCTGTCTTTTTCCTTCTCTTGCTTCTTTCAACTGACTTAGCTTACATGTTTTATTATTTTCTGTTGTAGCTTATGAAGCCTTATTCCCTTATTTTATCTTGAAAACAGGGTGAACAAGGTCTTCAGGGCCCACCTGGGCCACCTGGGCAGATCAGTGAACAGAAAAGACCAATTGATGTAGAGTTTCAGAAAGGAGATAAGGTGAGTAGATAGGGAGGAAATCAATGAAAATCTTGCTATGAAAGCAGCATTCCATTAAAGTTCATTATAAGCTGGAATGTGGTTTTATATGAGGGTAATTTAAAAATAAGGAGCCCTGATGGTGCGGTGGTTAAGCACTTGACTTCTAACCAAAAGGTTGGTGGTTCAAACCCACTAGCCGCCTTGCGTGAGAAAGATGTGGCAATTTGCTTCCGTAAATATTACAGCCTTGGAAACCTTATGGGGATAGTTCTACTCTGTACTATAGGGTCACTATAAGTTGGAATCAACTCGATGGTAATGCTGTAATTTAAAAATAGCAAGGATTTGAGATCATTGAATTATTTAAAGAGCTTTATTTTACTGGGTTTATTGAGATATAATTCTCATGCCATACAATTCACCTATTTAAAGGGTGTAATTCAATATTTTTTAGTATATTCACAGGGTTGTGCAACCATTACTACTATCTAATTTTAGACCATTCTCACTGCCCCATCACTTTCCTAACCCCAAAGAAATCCATATCCATTAGCTGTCATTCTCCATTTCCTATAACCTTTCCAGCCCCAGGTAACCACTAATCTATTTTCCATCTCTATAGATTTGCTTGTTCTGGACATTTCATATCAACAGAATCATATAATATGTAGTTTTCTTTGGCTTCTTTAATTTAGTGTTATGTTTTCAGGTTCATCCATGTTGTAGCATGTATCAGAACTTTACTTCTTTTTATGGCTGAGTAATATTCTATTGTATGAATATACTATGATTATCCATTTATCATTTCATAGATGTAAGATCCATTTCATAGGATTGTTTCCATTTTGGGCTATTATGAATAATGCTGTTGTGAACATTTGTGTACATGTTTTTGTATGGGCATGTTTTCAATTCTTACAGATATATAACGAGAAGTGTAATTGCTGGGTCATATGCACTGGGGGGAGGGGTGATAACTCTGTGTTTCACATTCTGAGAAACTGCCAGACTGTTTTCATAGTGCCTGCACCATTGTACATTCCTATCAGCAATGAAGGAGCGTTTCAATTTCTCCACATCCTTGTCAACACTTGCTATGGTCCACCTTTTTTATTATAGACATCCTAGTGGGTGTAAAAGTGGTATCCCATTGTGTTTTTTATTTGCATTTCCCTGATGACTAATAATGTTGAAAACATTTTCATGTGCTTATTGGCCATTTGTGTATCTTCTTTGGATAAATGTCTATTCAAATACTTTGCCCATTTTTAATTGGGTTATTTATCATATTATTGTTGAGTTATATTAATTCTTTATGTATTTTGGATGTTGTTGTATGTAGTCAAGTTGATACTGATTCAGGGACCCTATATGACAGAGTAGAACTGCTCCATAGGGTTTCCTAGGCAGAAGTCTTTATGGGAGCAGATCACCAGGTCTTTTCTCACATGGATTTGCTGATAGGTTCAAACCACCAACGTTTTGGTTAGCAGCTGAGTATGTAACCATTGTACCACCAGGGCTCCTTATATTCTGGATACTAGACCCTTACCAGATATATTAATTGCAATTTTTTCCCGTACCGTAGGTTGTCTTTCACTTTTTTAATAGTACCCTTTGATGCACCAAAACTAAAAAACCAAACCCAGTGCCGTCAAGTCGATTCCGACTCATAGCGACCCTATAGGCCAGAGTAGAACTGCCCCATAGAGTTTCCAAGGAGCACCTGGCAGATTCGAACTGCCGACCCTTTGGTTAGCAGCCGTAGCACTTAACCGCTACACCACCAGGGTTTCTGCACAGATGTTTTTAATTTTGATGAAGTCTTGTTTAACTATGTGTCTGTCAGTTTGTCCTCCTGTGTTGGCTTGCATGTTGCTATGATACTGGAAGCTTTACCACCAGTATTTCAAATACCAGCAGGGTCACCCTTGGTGGACAGGTTTCAGCAGAGCTTTCAGACTAAGACAAGCTAGGAAGAAGGACCTGGTAGTCTGCTTCTGAAAAAATTGGCCAGTGAAAACCATATGAATAGCAGTGGAACATTATCTGATATAGTGCCGGAAGATGAACCCCTCAGGTTGGAAGGCACTCAAAATGCAACTGGGGTAGAGCTGCCTCCTCAAAGTAGTTGTTGTTCTTAGGTGCTGTCAAGTCAGTTTCTACTAATTGCGACCTTAATGACATGGATGGTCAAGCTTTCAGGACCTTCACCTACTGATGTGGCATGACTCAAAATGAGAAGAAACGCTTGCAAACATCCATTAATAATGGGAGCATGGAATGTATGAAGTATGAATCTAGGAAAATTGAAAGTCATCAAAAATGAAAGGGAACGCATAAACATTGATATCCTAGTCATTGGTGAGCTGAAATGGAGTTGTATTGGCCATTTTGAATCAGACAATCATATGATCTACTATGCTGGGAATGACAAATTGAAGAGGAGTGGCATCACATTCATTGTCACAAAAAACATTTCAAGATCTGTCCTGAAGTACGCACTGTCAGTGATACGGTAATATCCATACGCCTACAAGGAAGACCAGTTAATACGGATACTGTTCAAATTTGTGCACCAATCACTAATGCCAAAGATGAAGAAATTGAAGGTTTTTATCAACTGCTCCATTCTAATATTGATCAAACATGCAGTCAGGATGCATTGATAATTACTGGTGATTGAAATGCGAAAGCTGGAAAAAAAGAAGGATTGGTAGTTGGAAAATATGGCCTTGGTGATAGAAACAGTGCCAGAAATCGAATGATAGAATTTTGCAAGACCAATGACTTCTTCATTGCAGATACCTTTTTTCAACAATCAAACTGACTATACATATGGAGGACACCCTGGTGGCAGAGTGGTTAAGAGCTACAGCTGTTGACTTAAAGGTCATCAGTTTGAATCCACGAGGTACTCCTTGGAAACCCTATGGGGCAGTTCTACTCTGTCCTACAGGGTCACTATGACTCAGAATCGACTCAGTGGCAACGGGTGTTTTATACACATGGACGTTGCCAGATGAAACACACAGGAATCAAATCGACTACATCTGTGGAAAGAGACGATGGAAAAGCTCAATATCATCAGTCAGAACAAGGCCAGGGGCTGACTGCAGAACAGATCATCAATTACTCATATGCAAGTTCAAGTTGAAGCTGAAGAAAATTAGAACAAGTCCGCAAGAGCCAAAGTACAACCTTGAGGATATCCTACCTGAATTTAGAGACCATCTTAAGAACATATTTGAAGTGTTGAACACTAATAGCCAAAGGCTAGAAAAGTTGTGGAATGACATCAAAGACATCATACATGAAGAAAGCAAGAGGTCATTAAAAAGACAGGAAAGAAAGAAAAGACCAAAATGATGTCAGAAAGGACTCTGAAAGTAGCTCTTGGACATAGAGTAGCTAAAGCAAAAGGAAGAAATGGTGAAGTAAAACAGCTGAACAGGAGATTTCAAAGGGCACCTTGAGAAGACAAAGTATTATAATGAAATGTACAAAGACCTGGAGATAGAAAACCAAAAGGAAAGAACACAGTCAGCATTTCTTAAGCTGAAAGAACTGAAGAAAAAGTTCAAGCCTCGAGTTGCAGTGTTGATGGATTCTTTGGGGAAAATATTAAATGATGCAAGAAGCATCAAAAGAAGATGGAAGTTATACACAGAGTCACTGTACGAAAATAATTGGCTGACGAGTCCACCATTCAGGAGGTAGCATATAAAGAACCTATGGTATTGAAGGAAGAGGTCCAAGCTACAATGAAGGTATTGTCGAAAAACAAGGCTCTAGGTATTGACGGAATACCAACTGAAGTGTTTCAACAAATGGATGCAGCCCTGGAAGTGCTCACTCTTCTGTGCCAAGAAATTTGGAAGACAGCTACCTGGCCAAGCCACTGGAAGAGATCCATATTTGTACCCATTCCAAAGAAAGGCAATCCAACGGAATGCAGAAATTATTAAATGATATCATTAATATCACACACAAGTAAAATTTTGCTGAGGATCATTTAAAAGCAGTTGCAATAGTAAATGAACAGGGAACTGCCAGAGATGGAACAAGGGATATCATTGCTGATGTCAGATGGACCCTGGCTGAAAGCAGAGAATACCAGAAAGATGTTTACCTCTGTTTTATTGACTGTGCAAAAGCATTCGACTGTGTGGATCATAGCAAGTTATGGATAACATTAGGGATAATGGGAATTGCAGAACACTTAATTGTGCTCATGAGAAACCTTTACATAGACCAAGAGGCAGTCATTTGAACAGAACAAGGGGATACTGCAAGGTTTAAAGCCAAGAAAGATGTGTCAGGGTTGTATCCTTTCACCCATACTTATTCAATCTGTATGCTGAGCAAGTTGCCCGAGAAGTTGGACTATATGCAGATGACACAACCTTGCTTGCTGAAAGTAAAGAGGACTGGAAGCACTTACTGATGTAGATCAAAGACCACAGCCTTCAGTATGGATTACACCTCAACATAAAGAAGACAAAAATCCTCACAACTGGACCAGTGATCAACATCATGATGAATGGAGAAAAGATTGAAGTTGTCAAGGATTTCATTTTACTTGGATCCACAGTCAACAGCCAAGAAAGCAGCAGTCAAGAAATCAAAGGATGCATTGCATTGGGTAAATCTGCTGCAAAGGACCTCTTTGTTGAAAAGGAAAGGTGTCACCTTGAAGACTAAGGTGCGCCTGACCCAAGCCATGTTATTTTCAGTCACATCATATTCATGTGAAAGCTGGACAATGAATAAGGAAGCCTGAAGAAGAATTGATGCCTTTGAATTGTGGTGTTGGTGAAGAATATTGAATATACCATGGACTGCCCAAAGAATGAACAAATCTGTCTTAGAAGAAGTACAACCAGAATGCTCCTTAGAAGCAAGGATGGCAAGACTGTGTCTTACATACTTTGGACATGTTATTAGGAGAGACCAGTCCCTGGAGAAGGGCATCATGCTTGGTAAATTAGACGGTCAGCAAAAAAGAGGAAGACCCTCAACAGGATGGATTTACACGGTAGCTGCAACAATGGACTCACACATAACAACGATTATGATGTCGCAGGACCAGGTGGTGTTTTGTTCTGTTGTACATCAGGTCACTGTGAGTCAGAAATGACTCAATAGCACCTAACAGCTAACAACAACAATTTAACTGTTTTTCTTTTGTTGCTTGTGTTTTTGCTGTCATCTGTGAAATCATTGACCCCTAAAAAGAAATATTACCTAACTCAATGTTACGAAGATTTACTCCTGTGTTTTCTTCTAAAGTTTTATAATGTTGGCTCTTACATTAAGGTCAGTGATCTATTTTGAGTAAATTTTTTAATATGTAGTGACGTATGGGTCCAGCCTCAATCTTTTGCATGTGGCTCTCCTCTTGTCCCTGCATCATTGTTGAAGAGACTACTTTTTTGCCATTGAATGGTCTTGTCACCCTTGGAAATCAATTAAAAATAAATGTAAAGATTTATTTCTCAGTTCTCAAATCTATTCCATTGACCTATATGTCTGTCCTCATGCCAATACCACACTGTCTTAATTACTGTAGCTTTTTAGTACGTTTTAAAATCATGAAATGTGGGTCCTCCAACTATGTTCTTCTCTTACAAGATTGTTTTGGTAATTCTGGGTCCCTTGAATTTACATGTGGATTTTAGGATTAGCTTGTCAGTTTCCCCGAAGAAGCCAGCTGGGTTTTGTTGATTCTGTATATCGCTTTGGGTAGTATTGTCGTTTTAACAATACTAAGTCCTTCAATCCATGAACATGGAATATCTTTCCATTTATTTACATCTTTTATAATTTTTTTTTCGGGTTTATAATTTATTTTGGAAACCCTGGCGGCGTAGTGGTTAAGTGCTACGGCTGTTAACCAAAGGATCGGCAGTTCGGATCCACCAGGCGCTCCTTGGAAACTCTGTCAGGCAGTTCTACTCTGTCCTATAGGGTTGCTATGAGTCGGAATCAACTCAATGGCACTGGGTTTGGTTTTTGGTATAATTTATTTCAGCAATATTTTGTAGTTCTCAATGTACAATTCGTGTACCTTCTTGGTTAAATATGTTTCTGAGTAATTGTTTTGTGCTATTTTATTATAGATGGAGTTATGTTATTATCAGTTTTGGATTGTTCATTGCTAGTGTAGAGAAATACAGTATATTTTTAAATTTTTTATTGTGGTAAATATATGTAACAAAACATCTGCCATTTTAATCATGCTTCAGTGTACAATTCAGTGACATTAATTACATTCACCATGTTGTACAACCGTCATTACCATTATCTGTTTCCAAAAGTTTTTCTTTGTCCCAAACTAAAACTCAGTACCCATTAAGCAATAACTCCACATTCCCCCTTCTCCCTAGCCCCTGGAAACTACTAATATATTTTTTCCCTTAAGTAGATATTTATGTAAGTGGGATCACACAATATTTCTCCTTTTGTGATTGACTTATTTAACTTAGCATAATGTTTGCAAGCTTCATCCATGTCATAGCAGTTATTAGAACTTCATGTCTCTTATGCCTGATTAATGTGGCACTGTATATACATGGAAACCCTGGTGGTGTAGTGGTTAAGTGCTGTGGCTGCTAACCAAAGGGTCAGCAGTTCAGATCCACCAAGCGCTCCTTGGAGACTCTATGGGGCAGTTCTACCCTGTCCTATAGGGTCTCTATGAGTCAGACACGACTCGACAGCAACGGGATTGGTTTTTGGTTTTTTTCGTATAGAAATACTGCATTTGTTTATCTATTTATGTGTTGATGGACATTTGGGTTCTTTCCAGCTTTTGGCCTTTGTGAATAATGGTGCAATGAACATTCTTATGCAAGATTTTGTTTGAAAACCTGTTTTCAGTTCTTTTGGGTATATACCTAGGAGTGGAATTGCTGGGTCATATGGTAACTATGCGTTTAACTTTCTGAGGAACTATAAAACTTTTTCCCACAGCAGCTGCAGTATTTTATATTCCCACTGGCAATGGATGAGGGCACCAATTTCTCTGCAGGCTACAAGTATTTTTGTATGTTAATTTTTGTACCCCGCAACCTTGTTCTGCTTGTTTATTAGTTCTACTATTTTTTAATGGAGTCCTTAGGATTTTTTATATACGTGAGTATGTCATCTGCAAATAGAGATTTAATCACTCAAGATACGTGCAGAAATAGTAGGGGAGAAAAGTGCAGCTCCAATATACGTGATTTTAAATCCTGGCCCACACAAAGTGCATCCTAATGTACATTGTGAGTCATTTGCAGTTGTTGTCTCACAACCACTTATAGTATTCTTAGAAAAATTGTGGAGACCTGTGACATGAAGGAAATGGGCATATGTTACATATTTTTAAAAGGACAAAATACTATTTATTTCAAAACAGTAAAACAATTGTCACATGTAAATTGGATTGTTTCAGTCTGTGCAACCTGTATAGTTCCAGGCAACAGAACTAGGACCAGTGTGTGAATTTACTCCATGTGAGGTTCAGCTTTGTAACTATTGGAATTGTCCCAAAATGTAAAAACTGTCTTATGAGGTTATGGATAGAAGTGTTCCAGTGAGATGCTACCATTAGTTCTCAACTTTGGCTGCACATTGTGATCACCAGGGAAACTTTTAAAAATCCAATTGTTCATGCTGTACTACAGACCGATTACGTTTGAATCTCACTGTGTAAGACTGAGAATCAGTATATTTCAAAGCTCCCAAGGGATTTCACTTGCAGCCAATGTCTAGAAACCCTGGGTTAGATGGTCACTGAAGGAGACATAATAGAACGTTTTTCAGTATTAGATGAAGAACTCCCTATCATTTGAAATCAGAAGATGTTCTTACTGAACTAAAAACACAATCTTACATAAGGAGGAAAATTTTTAGTATAGTTTTGAAGGGTATGGTAAACTGATGGGGAAATGACTAGGGAAAATATCTAAGAAATAGGGACTAACTGAAGCAGAATGGACATCTTTCTGCTATCTGATCAGTTTGGTGCGTGAGAAAAGAGATCTATACCATGCCATGATGTGTGAGTTGCTTGAAGAATTAGCAGACCAGGCCAAGAGAATGTGAGGTGTATATATTATTCACTGTGTGGTGTTGAAGACCAAAATGATGGAGCCAGTGAGTGGGTAAAAATTATAGACGTTAGAGCAAGGATGAGTATGAAAGCAAAGTTCCTTGTGAAATAGGAAGCATTGTGATTTAGACAGTAAAAAGTAAAAAGGTCATAGGTTTTGAATTACAGGATTTCTCTTCTTGGTCTAATGCAAAATGGTGAGAGAATGGATGCACAATTAGGTCATTTTAAGGTAGATTCTCATTGTCTTAAATGACTGTGTTCTTTTCACTGGTACGCAAGGAGGAAGATGATATTATCCTATAAACTCTTGTTGTGTTTAGAAATAATTATTTGATACCTTGCTTCTCCTAGAGTAGATGGGGGAGGGGTTTTAAATATATCTTTTTGAGCATACTGCCTACCCTTGGACAGTGTGTGCACTTTTGTTTCACTTAAAAGCTGATAAGACAGTTAAGAAAAAAGGACAAATAATTGTGTTGAAACTCTACCACCAATATCAGTTGGGCTGTTTAATTCTCTGCAAAATATATTTGCTGTACAGCCCAAAAGTCTCCTACTTTTAAGTACTCTTGCTTGTTATAAAAATGTTTTATAAGAATGAAAAGTGATAAGTACTTTAATTTAAATATTGTTTTTACCACAAAGCTTGGTTTTGCATATGCTAGAAATTTACTGAAGTGAGCAAAGATGGCTCCAGGTTCTTTTGCCTAGTAGATTTCAACTGTGAATTAGAAACATCCTATTTTCTCTGATTATACTACATGAGTCTAGAGTTCAGCTTGTTAAAGCTTTCTTAACTATTTCTAATAGCTTGAAAGAGATATGTATGTTCCAGTATTAATATTGCTTTCCTTTCCCCTACTCTATAGGGGCTTCCTGGTGACCGAGGGCCACCTGGGCCTCCAGGGATACGTGGTCCTCCAGTAAGTAACCTGAAATGCTTCAGCATTATTAATGTAAATTGGTAGTGATACAAAGTATCCGTTGAACTAATATAAAACTCCTTTTGTGTGTACAGGGTCCTCCAGGTGGTGTGAAAGGTGAGAAGGGTGAGCAAGGAGAGCCAGGCAAAAGAGTAAGTCTTATCGTTACTAATATTGTTTTCTAAAAATTGTACACGTATCTACATATATATGTGCATAGATATGTATGTAATTTTATTCTTTCCTCATAAATAGGGCTTTCATTGCCTCAAAATGTCATTACCAACATGTTCATGTATTATAACATTGAAATGTAAAAAGTCTACTTAATGTAGTCCAAAACAGGAAAAACATTCATTATATTCTCCAACCTCAAACTTCCTAACTAACAGATTTGTGTTCTTGCCCCATTATTTGTTTGTATTTAATAGGGTAAACCAGGCAAAGATGGAGACAATGGCCAACCAGGAATTCAAGTGAGTAGCAAAGGTCATTTTCCAAAAAAAATTGGCATCATTTGTAGATGGTGATAAAGAATTAGGATGGCAAAGACACTAGGGTTTAGAAATAGTTTAAGTGAATGAAAATTATTCTTTCTTTCTATTTTAAATATAAAGTTGAGATTCCGCTATGATTTTTTAAGTCAGATTTATTGAGATATGATTTACATACAGCAAAATCGCCCTTTCTTTAGTGTACAGTTTTGTGCATTTTCACAAATGCATACAGTTGGGTAGCCATCACCATAATCAAGAACAATTCTGTCACTACCAGAATTCCCTGTTCTTTTTTGCTAACCTCCTCCTTCACCCTGAGACCCTGGCAACAACTGATTTGTCTTCATCTCTATAATTTTGCCTTTTCCAGAATGCCATATAAATGAAATCATACAGTATGTAGCCTTAAAGAATCAGGATTTTTTTCACACAGCATAATGCATTATAGTGTGTGTCAATAGTCTATCCATTTTTATTGCTGAGTAGTATTCCATCGTATGGCTGAAACATGGTTAATTTATCCATTTACCCATTTAAAGATATTTTGATGGTTTATGACTTGAGGCCACTATGAATAAAACTACTATAAATACAAGTTTTTGTATAAACAAAAATTTTTTTGTTCCAGTAAAAATTTTGACTGATAGTTTTTCTAATTACTATAAAAACATGCAAGTCTGGGAAGTTTATTTCAAGCAGCCTCTCTTCAAGCACAGAGTATACACAGTAGGTATAAAAAAAAGTTTTTGAGTGCATTTAGAAAACTTGAGGAAGTTTAAAGGTCATCCGAAAGGAAAAGGGTAATTCTTACAAAGCTAGGAATTAAAATAAAATCAGATGAATTGATTTCAAGATGATTTTACTAAACAAGAAGCCCTCAACTTACAAACTCTATATTCACAAATGTCTTAAACATATAAAATGGTATAAGGGGAGATATGTTCAAGAGGCTTCTTTTGGAACAATTGATCTTTGTTTCATAATTCAGGCATCCACAGTGTTGAACAGTTGCCTCTGATTGTTTTTGACAAATGTCCCTGGAGGGTGGGGGAGGGAGACTTTTTCCTATTTGTGCTGGGTGAGCTGGAATCTGGTCAAATAGACAGCACTATGAGCAGGTCTTCTAGGGAACCACCACGCAGGTCAGTCAGATAATGACATTGCTCTGGGTATGAATCTTTGGAGGTGCTCCAACCCTGCTCCCCCTCTCCAGCGGCTGCTAGGTTGTTGATTTCGCCATGATACAGACTGTTGTCAAGTCTATGGCGGAGTTGGGAAGGAGGCGATGGGAATAAAACAAGTCAAAACGCCACGAAGCTCACTGCTTTTACCAAGATTCAGCCATGTTCCTTGAACAAATGCTCCCCAGATTGTTACAAGCCTTTGATTAATTTCCAGAGTTCTGAAAAAGTTGATTCTGACCATTTTTGTCCTTTCATTGCTTTTATGGAGGGGAGAATTTTTGGAGTTCTTTATTCTGCTGTTTTCACTTATGTCACCCTGTCTATGTTTTAAAGGGTTTGCCTGGTGATCCAGGTGATCCTGGTGAACCAGGAAGGGATGGTGAAAAGGTAAGAATTTTTATATTTTGAGGTGGCTGGTTTTCTTTTAGTTAAACAGAATCCTTTTCTCTCCTAAGGTTTAGTTCTAAATGAAGAAGTTGTAAATAACCAGCTTTTGTATTGAAAACATGCCTTCCTCATCCATTTTTTTTTTCCTTACCGCTTCCTCTAAATTTTCTTCATTATCCTAAATCACAGCCCATGTGGTGGAAATACACGAAGGATTATTTAACTTTAAAGCATTCCCACTTTGACAAGTTGGTCACTTTATTTTAAGCATGTATCTGCATAACTTTTGTTCTCCAGAAAGAGTATTAAGCATTATTTTAGTGAGGTCCTCATACTACAAAAAGCTTACGTCTGTGAATTTAGAATGTCTCCACTAAACATTACCGTTCTTTATGCAATTATTGTCAGTAACTCTATGGCTAATTCTTTGTCGTTTTTTTCATCTGGCTATCCAGCCTGATTGAGGTCATTTATTTGGTTATCTATTTTAAAAGTGATTTTGAAAGAATGTAGGAGGCACACAGTTACCCTATTTTTAGCAAGATACAAAATATGCAGTCTTCCATTCCCTCTGGTCTCTAATGCCTTGGTATTAAAACTGAAACTGAAAAAACGTTGTTTTGCCAGAAAGGAGGAAAAGGCGTTACAAACTTGAATGTACCTAGAGGGCACACGTTTAAATGGTGATTTGTCTCTGAACTAGTTCCAAGTTCTAGCTTGGCCTTAAGAGGCACAGCTAGAATAAAGGAATATAGTAAATACTCAGAGAACAAGATGTTTTGTTTTTTTCAAGTTCAAGTAGTAACTCCTTAAACTAAAAGGAGCTTATAGATAGATGAAAGATTTCTATGAACAAGTCTTAAACCAAAAAAGGAGTGTGCAGGAGACATCTCTTCGTATGTCTTGGCCAGTAGACTAATAGTTAAATACTATGTTATTCTGTGCTGTTGTAGCTGCTGGTTAAGGATAAAAGTTTTGTCTCAACATGTCTTTCATTAGCTTCCACGAGTAAGCTCACAAAAGCAATTATGATTAGCTGTCCCTGCTGATAGTTAAGTCCATCACCTCCAAATATCTTTTACTAATGGAAATGATAGTAGATTTACACCTTTGACCAATTTTATATAAAGGAACATGTAATGGTTTTAACTGATTTTTTTTTAATGGTGCCAATTATTTCATCGAGTATTTACTTTATAAGGTACCTGGGTGGCACAAATCGTTGAGTACTCAACTACGAACCAAAAGCTTGTTGATTTGAACCCACCCAGAGGTGACTCAGAAAAAAGGCCTGGCAGTCTCCTTCCAAAAGGTCATAGCTTTGAGAAACCTAAAGAGTACGTTTATGCTCTGACACACATAGGGTTGCAGTGAGTCAGAATCAACTCAGAGACAACTGGCATGGTTTTTTTGGTTTATTTACTTTATAGGATACTCGCAATTAGCTAGAAAATAGGAGCCTTAAAGGATATTAGAGCTAGAAAGACTTAGAAGCCTTGTCCAACTTCTTCACTTTTATATATAAGGTAGAGAGAGAGAGATCAATTAATTTTATCAAGATCTCATAGCTGGTAAATCTGAAACAACATTATAGGTCTTCCTAGGCTTAGTTCAGTATTGTTTCATTACCTCATGTTGTATTTCTCATTTGAGGTACTTCATTATGAATTTCTGTCTTTGTGAAATTTAATTATCTCTTATCTTCGTGAGGAAATTGATATTTTCCTGTGATTTTTACTAAAGTATTTTATAATTTTATTGAACAGGGCCAAAAAGGTGAAATTGGCCCAACTGGGCCTCCTGGACTTGTAAGTGTTTTTTAATCTTCATTTATTCAGTTTATTAATGCATTGTCATTTTTGTACCTTAATTATATCCTCCCTACCTTCTCTCATAAAAAAAATAGAACATAAAATTCCAAATCATTGTCAAAAATCACTTGGCTGAACTTTTGCTGGCTCAAAAGTCTTGGCATCTAAGAACTTCAGTGAAGATGACCTTAAGATCTTTGTGGTATTCTGTTTGTGTATTACTTATTCATAGTAAAGATCCAAAATTATGGCACTGAGTTGCTTTGCATCAATGATTGCCAAAATCATCTCTCAAGCAACCAGCAGGTGGTGCAAGTGTTGCTTACAAAGGCTCAATAGAAGAAACGGGGAACTGAGGAAAGGTCCTTTCCCCTTCAGAGCTCAGAGGAAAAACGGATTTGGTCCTAATAGGCTTTCTCAATTTGTAATTGTCTGGTTTATACCTCTTTCTTTCCTGAGTGTGTGCTTTCTAGGGGCTCTTAATAACAAATGTAGGAAACTGTTCCATAAAAAAATAAATTGAGGGGTTATGAATTTTGTCATTTACATTTACCATGAAATTTAAGTCTCAAAGATATTTCCAATCTTATTAAAAATAAAATATTATTACTGAGGTTCTACACATTGGTTTTTCTTTGGTTGAAATCTGGTAAGGGTTTAGACTGTATTGAAGCCACAGAGGAGAGAATGCTAGAAAACCTATTCTGTATGTTTGAAAATTTTAGTGAAAGTTATGTAATGCTTTTAGTCCATAGTGAGTCTCAGGTGTTGATACTTAGGATGGTTCTAAATTTGATGAGGAGCTATTTTTAAAAGATCTTAGACAATTTCTGTTCACTTTCATTTTAAAATCAGAGTTTTCATTTTCTAAGAAGTAATCTCTAAAAAATGACACAGTAAAATTTGGTTGAGTATCAGAAAAAAAATGGGAATTTTGAGAGTACAGCCCTATCCAGCAGCTCACTTTCCCTTTTGAACCAGCATCCCAGTTCTGGGTCCCACAACTTTCAGTCTCCTTTTGTCTGAATATTTATTATATCCCATAGAGCCAGGATAAATATCACACTTGATCAGTAGGCGTTGATTTTTACCTCAGATTGACGATTTCTTAAATCTGAGGCTTATTTACCTTTGTGGGTCTATGAGGTGAATTTCTTTATATTTAGTTTATTTAATATGAAATATCTTTAGAACGGCCTTACGTGCTGAGGGTCTAAGAAGACAGAGAGAAAAGGAATGATCAGTTGGTTGGGTTTAATTAATAAAGCCTTTCTCGAAGAGAGGAAACCCTGGTGACATAGTGGTTAAGTGGTATGGTTGCTAACCTGAAGGTCAGCAGTTCAAATCCACCAGGCGCTCCTTGGAAACTCTATGGGGCAGTTCTACTCTGTCCTATAGGGTCGCTATGAGTCAGAATTGACCTGACGGCAACAGGTTTGGTTTGGTTTTTTTGGTTTTCTGGAAGAGATGAGTTTTCTTTTTTTTTTTAAAGAGGAAAAAAGTACAGATTGGTAAAGAGAAAGATGGAGGAGGGCATTACAGATGTTTGGAATGGCATGTGCAAAGGCATAGACAAGAATGTGGAAGTTGCATGAAGTGGTAATAGTCAGACCTCACTCTAATAGAAACTCATTGCTAGAAATAACAGGAGATGAAATAGATGAGAGAAGTATTGGGAGTGAGAAGTGACTTGAGAGAGTCTAGGGTTAAAAGTAGCATCAGATAGTAAGAAGAAGTGAGCAATTTTGAGTCCTTAAGCAGGGTAGTTACCAGAGAAAAATTGGTTTTTGAGGTTTTTTTATTCTAGCAGTAGACTTGCATTCAAAGGGACGAGATCAGTGGTGCTTCTATTAGTCCAAGTGTGAGGTGAGGATAGTAGCTGTAGCAACAGAAGAGAACAAATTAGAGAGACGTTTTCAGTAAAGAATTCTCAGGCTAAGCTTACTGGAATGAATTGAATGTGTATTACAAGAGAAGAAAAGTCAAAAATAATTCTAGCTTTATAAGCATGGGGCTCAGGAGGGTGGTAATATTGTTAATGGCATTGGAAATTTTCTAATTGGTTGGAATATGGGAATAATATAAAATGTTACTTATAATCTGATAGTTGTCTTAGTTTTGCATCTGAACACTTTACGAAAATGATGACAGTATAATCATATGTAACTGCTATATTATTTTCAGGACAACAAGCCTCTTCCTCTTTGAGTTCCTTTATTAGTATTTGTTTTTTTTCTTTCATGATAAAGGTACTACCAAGGCCTGGGACTGGTGTAACTGTGGGAGAAAAAGGAAACATTGGATTACCGGGCTTGCCTGGAGAAAAAGGAGAGCGAGGATTCCCTGGGATACAGGGTCCACCTGGCCTTCCTGGAACTCCAGGTAAAAGATGCTATACTTATGTCTTTGTGCTTATAGCATCTTTACTAATCCATGTATACAGTATTACGTTAGTTTTAGGGTAAGCAGTAAGCATAAGAGTAGAAGACATGGGTATTTTTAATTGACAGATACTTCTCAATTCTTACTATAGTTTTTTCTTTCTCACCAAATTTCTTACCTGTACTTAAAAAAAAAGCTAAATCATTTGAGTAGTGACTTTTTTTCCTAAAATCCCATTTCTACCTTTTATTATTATTAATTTACACCAAACAATTTTGTGATCCGATAAATGAATCATCATATTTTCATGCTCTTATGGAAAGAGATACTGTCCTACTAATGCCTGGTTTTGCAAGATTTTCTGTATAAAAATGGTAAGCAGCACTGTCCACTTAAACAATTCCAGAAACATGTACCTAGAAATCTCAATGGTTATTTTGCTACGCCATAAAATCTTAGGGCTCAATAATGAGTCTTATCTCATTATTCACTACATTGTGGAGATATACAATGTAGTGAAGCATTTCTAATTCGGCCACAAATTAAGCACTGTCCTTGTTTAGCATGTTTATTTAGATGTCGAGTAAGATGGAGTGTAGTAGGGATTTATGTAAAATTTGCAAAAGCATCCAGTACAGTACCTGGTACATACACATTCAATAAATTCTGGTTCCTTTCTCTTCAAAAGTATTTGGCTAATGAGATATTAACATTATAAGATGAGAGACTGGCACTGATCCTTCCAAGGAGAAGGAGAATAAAATGTGGATTCTGTTATGCTCTAACGAAGTGTGCGCTTTGGATTTCTGATTTCAAGATAGTGGACTAAACACATACTTTGTCTGGAAAATGGGGATAAAGAATTCCCCCAGGATACAGCAAAAGAGTTAAAGATTTAGAAAGTACAAAAGAAAAAGTTGAGACATAAAGAATAAACCTAAAATTTCTAAAATCTATCATGAAGGAGTTCACAGAGGAGAGAATGGGATGAGAGGCAATATTTGAAAAAAGTAATGCCTGAGAACTTCCTGTATTAAAAACAGACATAAGTTCCAGTGAAAGGACTCATGAAGTCCTTTAAAAAACCCAAAAAACCAAACCTGTTGCCATTGAGTCAATTCCAACCCATAGCAACCCTATAGGACAGAGCAGAACTGCCCCATAGAGTTTCCAGGGAGCACCTGGTGGATTCAAACTGTTGACCTTTTGGTTAGCAGGTGAAGCTCTTAACTACTATGCCACCAGGGTTTCCATGAAGTCCTTAGCAGGATTAAAATAATAATAATAATACAAAAATCAATAGCAAAACATGTTGTAAGACATTTCAGAATTCAAGGGTAAAAAGAAATTCTTAAAAACTATCTGAGACCTCTGTAATAATTACTAGAGGTTTTACTCCAAAAGGAAGAAAAATGAATGCAGGATGAAGTAGGAGGGGGAACTAAGGTATAAGAACCAATGGTTAGGAAAGCTATTAATAAAGCATGTTAAGTTTAAATAAAAAGTATTGCTTATTAAGAAAATTAAGTAACATCCTGAAACTGTAATTGTAGACATTATAAGATGACAAGAATAAGTTGAAATAAGTAACTACAATTCATGTGAAAGGAGTAAACACCAATTAAAAGACAAAGACAAAGACTAAAATAAAATTGGAATATAAATATCTATTTTTTTTATGTAAAACAGGCATAACTAAGAAAAGGACACAGGAAATTTAAAAATAAAGCAATGGAAAGATGTACTAGGTAAAAGGTATCAAAAAGAAAACTGGTTTAGTAATTCTAATATAATATGAAATAGAAATCAAGGCAAAAAAACGCATTACGGGGACAAGAGAAACATTTCATATGGATAAATAGATAAATTATACCACAATAACACAAAAGTCATGAAACTTTATGCATTTAACAGTATAACTTTGAATATATAAGTGAAAACTGATAAGCTGTAAGAAAGAAATTGGCAAATCCCTAATATATCAAATAGGTGAAACATAAATGATATAAATACTTTGAGCAACACAATTGAGCTATATATGGGGGAAAGAGATGAGCTGTGTGCAGCAGAGAATACACATTGGAACATTTACAGAAATCATACCAGAAAAAAAATCAAAAAAAATTTATATGTAGTTCATGCTCTGTGACCAGAGTGAAGAAAGTTAGAAATTAATAACAGACCACCCCCAATATCTTTACATTTGTAAATTAGGAAGCACATTTATAAGTAACTCCTGAGGTAAAAAGGAAATAAGAAGCCACTGAAAGCTAAACAACCACAAAAGCACTGCATATCAAAACTCTTTGACTATGGCCAAAGTGACACCATTACTTTATCACAAAGTTGGAAAGACTAAAAGTAAATAAGCTAAGTTAAAAAGGGAAAACTAGAAAAAAGATAAGCACAAAGAAAGTTAGAAGGGAGAACTTGGTAAAGACTTAAAAAAAATAAAGCGGAAGACAAACTAAAGCAAATACAGTTTAATAAGAAAAATAAATGATGTTACTTTGAAAAAAAGTAAGAAATGAACAAGACTTTGACAAATACAATCAAGAGAAAAATGAAAGAAGTAACAAATAAAAAAGAATTAGTAAATAAAAAGGAATTATTGCCATAAATACAATTGAAAATTTTAAATTATATAAATATATCAAAATATTTGAAACTCTAGATGAAATAAATTCCTCATAAAAGAGAAAACATAAACTACTAAAATTGTTCTGAGAAAGTAAGAAACCTGGATAGATCAATTACTATAGAAAAATTTGAAATAGTAATTAAAGATCTTCATGAAAAGTATTTATGGGTGCTTTTTTAAGGATTCATGAGTGAATTCTGTGAAACTATAGAATAAATAATTCCCATACAGATAATTCCCATGTTTTTGTAAACTATTTCAGAGCGTTTTAAAAAAAAGAAAATTCAAATTCCAGGATGTAATGTTATAAATAACTATGTCAATCTCATTTATGAACCTAGAAGCAACAATCCTAAGTAAAATATCAAATCAATTCAGAAGTATATTAAAATAATGTTAGACCAAGTAGATTTTACCCTAAGATTGCAAAGATAGTTCAACAGTACTGTAAATGATATACTAATAGATTTAAAAAGAACAGACCTGTGGGGAGATTGGAACTCTTACAGACTGCTAATGGGAACATAAAATGGTACAACCACCATGGAAAATGGTGTGGCACTTCCTTAAAAAGCTAGAAATCGAAATACCATATGAACCAGCAATCCCACTTCTATGTATATATCCTAGAGAATAAGATCTGTGACAAGAACAGACATATGCACACCCAAGTTCATTGCAGCGTTATTTACAACAGCACAACATGGAAACAACCTAAGTGCCTAAAAAAAAAAAGTACCTATCAATGGATTAATGGATAAACAAACTGTGGTACATACACAAAATTTAACACCACGTAACGAGAAAGAACAATGATGTATCTTCGAGACACCTCATGACATGGATAAATCTGGAGGACATTATGATGAGTGAAATAAGTCAATCACAAAAGGACAAATATTGTATGAGACCACTGTTATAAATAGTCAAGAAAAGGTTTACACACAGACAGAAACATTTTTTGTTAGTTACCAGAGATGGGAGGGGGAGGGAGGGAAAAGTCACTAACAAGAGAGTAGACACATGTTCACTTTGTTGAGGGGAAGTGCAATATGGGAGAAGTCAGCACAACATGACCAAGACAGAGGAAGACACTGAGAGGTACACAATAACAAAAGACAATGCTGGTAAGTAATTATAACATATATAATCCTGTAACAACAGTAATAACAAACAAGAATAAATGAGAGGATACATAGACAGGTATGCTGAACAGGTGTGGGAGAACGTAGGGGAGTACACCCCACGTGCATATATAGGTTTGGCTGTGGATATTTCTACACACATATTTGTATGTGTTACATGTGTATTTATGTATATAACAGAGCACACAGGGGGCACAGTCATGGAAACATCTTAGACATAACCAAACACGTTGCAGGACTATGTTACTGGGCTTGAAGGCTAAGGACCATAGTCTTGGGGGACATCTAGGTCAACTGGCATAACAGTTCATGAAGACTATGTTCTATTTTGGTGAGTAGCATCTAGAGTCTTAAAAGGTTGCAAGCAGCCATCTAAGATAAAACTATTGGTCTCTTTCCATTCTGAGCAAAGGAGAGTGAAGAAAGAAACAATTAGTCCAAAGGAACCACAGCCTGCACTACCCTGAGACCAGAAGAACTAGATAGTATCCAGCTGCCACTCCTGACCACTCTGAGCAGGATAACAATAGAAAGTCCAGGTTAGAGTGGGAAAGAAATGTAGAACAAAATTCAAATTTGTAAAAAAGACCAGATTAACTGATCTTAGACTAGAGGAACCCCTGAGACTATGGCCCTTAGAAACCCTTCTAACCTCGACCTTAAGCCATTCCCAGAGATCACCTTTCAGCCAGATAATATGTTCTTGTTGTTGTTAGGTGCCATCGAGTCAGTTCCAACTCATAGCGACACTATGCACAACAGAACGAAACACTGCCTGGTCCTGAGCCATCCTTATAATTGTTGCTATGCTTGAGCTCATTGTTGCAGCCACTGTGTCAGTCCACCTCATTGAGGGTCCTCCTCTTCTCTGCTGACCCTGTACTCTGCCAAGCATGATGTCCTTCCCCAGGGACTGATCCCTCCTGATAACATGTCCAAAGTATGTAAGACACAGTCTTGTCATCCTTGCCTCTAAGGAGCATTCTGGCTGTGCTTTTTCTAAGACAGATTCGTTCATTCTTTTGGCAGTCCATGGTGTATTCAGTATTCTTCGCCAACACCACAATTCAAATGCGTCAATTCTTCTTTGGTCTTCCTCACTCGTTGTCCAGCTTTCACATGCGTATGATGAGATTGAAAACACCACGGCTTGGGTCAGGTGCACCTTAGTCTTCAAGGTGACATCTTTGCTCTTCAACAC
This sequence comes from Elephas maximus indicus, assembly GCF_024166365.1. Classification (NCBI taxonomy): domain Eukaryota; kingdom Metazoa; phylum Chordata; class Mammalia; order Proboscidea; family Elephantidae; genus Elephas; species Elephas maximus. The sequence goes on along the minus strand of NC_064846.1, from coordinate 49,153,605 downwards.
TTTAAACAGGTCCTTTGGAACAGATTTACCCAATGCAACGCGTCTTTTGATTTCTTGACTGCTGCTTCCATGGCTGTTGATTGTGGATCCAAGTAAAACGAAATCCATGACAATCTTTTCTCCATTTATCATGATGTTGCTCATTGGTCCAGTTGTGAGGATTTTTGTTTTCTTTATGTTGAGGTGCAATCCATACTGAAAGTTGTAATGTTTGATCTTCATCAGCAGGTGCTTCAATTCCTCTTCACTTTGAGCGAGCAAGGTTGTGTCATCTGCATAACACAGGTTGTTAATGAGCCTTCCCCCAATCCTCATGCCCCGTTCTTTGTATAATCCAGCTTCTCGTATTATTTGCTTAGCATACAGATTGAATACGTATGGTGAAAGAATACAACCCTGACGCACACCTTTCCTGACTTTAAACCAATCAGTATCCCCTTGTTCTGTCCGAACAACTGCCTCTTGATCTATGTACAGATTCCTCATGAGCACAATTGAGTGTTCTGGAATTTCCATTCTTTGCAATCTTACCCATAATTTATTATGATCCACACAGTCGAATGCCTTTGCATAGTCAATAAAACACAGGTAAACATCCTTCTGGTATTCTCTGCTTTCAGCCAGGATCCATCTGACATCAGCAATGATATCCCTGGTTCCATGTCCTCTTCTGAGTTTGGCCTGAATTTCTGGCAGTTCCCTGTCGATATACTGCTGCAGCCATTTTTGAGTGATCTTCAGCAGAATTTTGCTTGTGTGACATTAATGATATTGTTCTATAATTTCCACATTGGGTTGGATCACCTTTCTTGGGAATAGGCATAAATATGGATCTCTTCCAGTCAGTTGGCCAGGAAGCTGTCTTTCATCTTTCTTGGCATAGATGAGTGAGCACCTCCAGCGCTGCATCTGTTGTTGAAACATCTCAATTGATATTCCATCAATTCCTGGAGCCTTGTTTTTCGCCAATGCCTTCAGAGCAGCTTGGACTTCTTCCTTCAGTACCATCGGTTCCTGATCATATGCCACCTCTTGAAATGGCTGAACATCGACAAATTCTTTTTGGTATAATGACTCTGTGTATTCCTTCCATATTCTTTTGATGCTTCCTGCGTCATTCAATATTTTCCCCATAGAACCCTTCACTATTGCAGCTCGAGGCTTGAATTTTTTCTTCAGTTGTTTCAGCTTGAGAAAGGCCGAGTGTGTTCTTCACTTTTGGTTTTCCATCTCCAGCTCTTTGCACATGTCATTATAATACTTTATTTTGTCTTCTCGAGAGGCCCTTTGAAATCTTCTCTTCAGTTCTTTTACTTCATCAATTCTTCCTTTTGCTTTAGCTGCTCAACTTTCGAGAGCAAGTTTCAGAGTCTCCTCTGACATCCATCTTGGTCTTTTCTTTCTTTCCTTTCTTTTCAGTGACCTCTTGCTTTCTTCATGGATGATGTCCTTGATGTCATTCCACAACTTGTCTGGTCTTTGGTCAGTAGTGTTCAATACGTCAAATCTATTCTTCAGATGGTCTCTAAATTCAGGTGGGATATATTCAAGGTCATATTTTGGCTCTCGTGGACTTGCTCTGATTTTCTTCAGTTTCATATTGAACTTGCATATGAGCAATTGATGGCCTGTTGCACAGTTGGCCCCTGGCCTTGTTCTGACTGATGATATTGAGCTCTTCCATCATCTCTTTCCACAGATGTAGTCAGTTTGGTTTCTGTGTGTTCCATCTGGCGAGGTCCGTGTGTACAGTCGCTGTTTATGTTAGTGTAAAGAGGTATTTGCTATGAAGAAGGCATTGGTCTTGCCAAATTCTATCATTCGATCTCCGGCATTGTTTCTATCTGTCACCGAGGCCGTATTTTCCAACTACCGATCCTTCTTCTTTGTTTCCAACTTTCGCATTCCAATCGCCAGTAATTATCAATGCATCTTGATTGCATGTTCTATCAATTTCAGACCGCAGCAGCTGATAAAAATCTTTAATTTCTTCATCTTTGGCCCTAGTGGTTGGTGCATAAATTTGGATAATAGTTGTATTAACTGGTCTTCCTTGTAGGTTTATGGATATTATCCTATCACTGACAGCGCTGTACTTTAGGATAGATCTTGAAACGTTCTTTTTGATGATGAATGCACCACCATTCCTCTTCAAGTTGTCATTCCCAGCACAGTAGACTATATGACTGTCCAATTCAAAATGGCCAATACCAGCCCATTTCAGCTCACTGACGCCTAGGATATTGATGTTTATGTGTTCCATTTCATTTTTGACGGTTTCCAATTTTCCTAGATTCATACTTCATACATTCCAGGTTCTGATTATTAATGCATGTTTGCAGCTGTTTCTTCTCATTTTGAGTCATGCCACATCAGCAAATGAAGGTCCCGAAAGCTTTACTCCATCCACGTCATTAAGGTCAATTCTACTTCGAGGAGGCAGCTCTTCCCCAGTCATCTTTTGAGTGCCTTCTAACCTGGGGGGCTCATCTTCCAGCACTGTACCAGACAGTGTTCCACTGCTGTTCATAAGGTTTTCACTGGCTAATACTTTTCAGAAGTAGACTGCTGGGTCCTTCTTCCTAGTCTGTCTTAGTCTGGAAGCTCAGCTGAAACCTATCCTCCATGGGTGACCCTACTTGTATCTGAATACTGGTGGCATAGCTTCCAGTGTCACAGCAACATGCAAGCCCCCACAGTACGACAAACTGACAGACGCATGGGGGGCCAAATAATATACAGGCCTATAAAATAAACAGTAACATCCATGAAGAATGTGCTTTTTAGAACGATGACCTGTATGAGAGCAAAAGGGCAACATCTGCCCAAAAGGAATGATGAGAAGAAAGGAAGGGGCAGGAAAACCAGACAAGTGGAAATGGGGAACTCAAGGTGATATAGGGGAGAGAGAGTGCTGACACATTTCAGGGATTGCAACCAATGTCACGGAAAAATTTCTGTATAAACTTTTGAATGGGAAACTAATTTGCTCTGTAAACCTTCACCTAAAGCACAGGAAAAAATAAAGGGGTCACTTGATGCAGAGAAAGCAGTCAATAAAATTCAGTACCCATTCATTTTTTTCTCTAAGTTTTATTTATTTTGTTGTTATTGAGGATATACACAGCAAAATATACACCAATTCAGCAGTTCCTACATGTAAAATTCAGTGACATTGATTATATTCTTTGAGTTGTGCAACCATTCTCACTCTTCTTTTCTGAGTTGTTCCTCCCTCATTAACATTAACTCACTGCCCCTTAAGTCTCCTATCTTTTGAGTTGCTGTTGTCAATTTGACCCCATATAGATAGTTTTAAAAAAGCATAATGCTCAAAGCAGAACTTATTTACTAGATAAGGTAAACCATTGTTCAGTTTTAAGATTTCAGGGGATATTTTTGATTTAAGGTTTAAAGATACTCTCAGGGCAGTAGTTTCAGGGGTTCATCTGTTCTCCGTAGCTCCGGAAAGTCTGGAGTCCATGAGAATTTGAAAATCTCTTCTGCATTTTCCCCCTTTTGATCAGGAGCCATTTATGGAATCTGATCAAAATGTTTAGTAATGGTAGCTGGGCACCATCTGGTTCTTCTGGTCTCATGGCAAAGGAGGCGGTTGCTCATGGAGCCAATTAGCCACACATTCCATATCCTCTTCCTATTCCTGACTTTCCTTCTTCCTCTGTTGCTGCAGATGAATAGAGACCAATTGTTGTGCTTTGATGGCCACTTGCAAGCTTTTAAGACCCCAGGCACTACACAGCAAACTAGAAGATGCGTTAGAAGCACTAAACACATTAGGCCAATTAACTGGGGTATCCCACGAAACGATGACCCTAAACCTCCAAACCAAGGCACCAAATCCCATGAGGTGTTTGATTGTACATAAGCAGCCTCAGAAGCTACTGTGTTTTTTTTTTTGTAAATATATCTACTACACAACTTTTGCCAATTCAACTGTTTACAGGTGTACAACTTTTATTAACAGCAGCTACAATAATCAGCTGTGCAACCCTACCCTTAATGTGATTTTTCTATCATTGTTAACCCCCCTTTTCCTCTTCCCTCCTGCTTCTGGTAACCACTAATAAGCTTTGGTCTCTGTACATTTGCCTTTTCTTCTCTTTTTATATAAGTAAGGCCATACAGTAGTCATTCTTCAGTGACTGGCTTATTTTACTCAGCATGATATCTTCAAACTCTCTCTATACCATAGCGAGTATCAGGACTTCATTTCTTCTACTGGCTGAGTAGTATTCCACTGTATGTATATACCACATTTTGTTTATCCATTCATTTGCTTGTCGGTGTTTAGGTTGTTTCCACCTTTTGGCTATTGTGGATAGTGCTACAATGAACTTCTCCATTTGTTTTTTAAAGAAAATAATTACTAGAATTAAAAGAGGACTAACTTGACGAAGCCTATCTACTGGACCATACAGGAAATGCTCTACTTCGTGATGAAGCATCAGAAGCATTCTCATTCAAGTAAAAAAATGAGATAAAGATACCCAGAATCACCGATACTGTTTGTTATTATACTAGAGATCCTAGCAATGAACTAAGGCTGAAAAAAAAAAGAAGTATAAGGACAGAAAGGAAAGCAAATTTTTGTTATCCATAGACCATATGATTGTTGTTGTTAGGTGCCATTGAGTCAGTTCCAACTCATAGCGACCGTGTGTACAAAAGAACGAAACATTACCTGCTCCATGTCTTCCTCACAATCATTGCTATGTTTGAGCCCATGGTTGCAGCCACTGTGTCAGTCCATCTCATTGAGGGTCTTTCCTATTTTTTGCTGACCCTCCACCAAGCATGATGTCCTCCAAGTATTGGTCCCTTCTGATAACATGTCCAAAGTATGTGAGACATAGTCTCACCATTCTTGCTTCTAAGGAGCATTCTGGCTGTACTTCCTCCAACACAGATATGTTCATTCTTTTGGCAGTCCATGGTACATTCAATATTCTTTATCAACACCATAATTCAAAGGCATCAATTCTTCTTCAGTCTTCCTTAATCATTGTCCAGCTTTTGCATGCATATGAGGCTATTGAAAATGTCATGGCTGGGGTGAAGCACACCTTTGTCCTCCAAGTGACATCTTTGCTTTTTATAGCATTTTAAAGAGAACTTTTGCAGCAGATGATGCAGTGCATCGTTTGATTTCTCGACTGCTGCTTCCGTGGCTATTGATTGTGGATCCAAGTAAAATGAAATCCTTGACAACTTCAATCTTTTCTCCGTTTATCGTGATGTTGCTCATTGGTCCAGTTGTGAGGATTTTTGTTTTCTTTATGTTGAGGTGTAATCCATACTGAAGGCTGTGGTCTTTGATCTTCATCAGGAAGCGCTTCAAATCCTCTTCACTTTCAGCAAACAGGGTTGTGTTGTCTGCATATCGAAGGCTGTTAATGAGTCTTCCTCCCATCATGATGCCCCAATCTTCTTCATACAGTCCAGCTTCTTGGATCATTTGCTCAGCATACAGATTGACTCAGTGTGGTTGAAGGATACAACCCTGACAGACACCATTCCTGATTTTAAACCATGCAGTATCCCCTTGTCCACTTCAAACGACTGCCTCTTGGTCTATGTACAGGTTTTGCATGAGCACAATTAAGTGTTCTAGAATTCCCATTCTTTGCAGTGTATTTCACAATTTGTTATGATCCCCACAGTCGAATGTCTTTGCATAGTCAATAAAACACAGGTTAACACCATATGATTATCTACTCAAAAATGTCATCTACTCTGAAAACCTAAAAGAATCAAATTACAAATTATCAGAACTTAAATAGAAAGTTTGCAGGATGATCAGATGTGAGTAGCACACATAAATAATTTGCCTTCCTCTACGTCAGTGATAACAAATCAAACATAAAATAGGAAAAAATCTAGTTTACAATAGTGATATTAATAGTAATTAAATTCATGACAGTTGTAAAGCTAACCTGTGAATAAACTCACCAAGAGATGTGCAAAACCTTTTTACAGAACTTCGTAAAATATTATTAAATCATTTAAAATCACTGAATAATTGGAAATACGTATCTTATTCTGCAATGGAAGAACTCAGTGCTGTAAACATTTAGTTCTACAAAAAAAAAATCCCTTTACATTTAAATTAATCTCACTCAGAATTCCAACAGGGTTTTTTTTTTGTAACGAAACTGGCAAGCTGATTCTAAACTTCAATTGTAAGAATAAGTGTGCAGTAGTAGTATTAAAGACTTCTAAAAAATTTTTTTACTGTGTATAATGTGAAAGTTTACATAGCAAAGTAGTTTCCCATTCTATAGTTTATACATAAAGTGTTCCATAACAATGGTTTCATTCCCCACAGTGTGTCAGCAGTCTTCCCATATCCACCCTAGGTTTCCTATTTCCTTTTGTCCTGACTTTCTATCCCTTCCTGCCTTCTTCTTGTCTTTGCTTTTGGGCAAATGTCGCCCTTTTGATCTCGTATAATTGATTGTTGTAAGGAGCACATTCCTCTCAGGCATTATTGTTTCTTTAATGGGCCTGTCTATGATTTTATGGAAACCCTGGTGGCGTAGTGGTTAAGTGCTACAGCTGCTAACCAAAAGGTCGGCAGTTCAGATCCGCCAGGCGCTCCTTGGAAACTCTATGGGGCAATTCTACTCTGTTCAGTAGGGTCGCTATGAGTCGTAATCGACTCGACGGCGATGGGTTTGGTTTTTGGTTCAGTCTATGATTTTACTGAAAGATGATCTCCGGTAATGGCTTCAGTTACAGTTCAGAAGGGTGTCTATCTTAGGGCCATAGTCTCGGGGGTTCCTCCAGTCTCTGTCAGACCAATAAGTCGGGTCTTTTTTGTGAATTTGATTGTTTGTTCTACAATTTTTTTTCTCGTTCTGACTGGGACCCTGTTGTCATCCCAGTCAGTAGTGATAGCTGGGCACCGTCTAGCACATCTGGTCTCAAGATCATGTAGGCTGTGGTTCATGTCGTCCATTAGTCCTTTGGACTGATTGCTTCCTTTAGTCTTTGGTTTTCTTCATTCTCCTTTACTCTGGAACAATAAAAGACCAACACATGTATCTGAGATGGCCACTTGGAAGTTTTCAAAACCCAGATGCTACTTATCAAAGTAGGATGTAGAACTTTATGAACTATGTTGTGCCTGTTGATGTAGGTGACCCCCAAGTAAAGATGGTTTTTAAAAACGAGAAATATGAGCATATTTTCCTTACCAGTTTTGAAAACATTATAAAGCCATAATAATTAAAAAGTGTGGTACTGGTGCAGGAAAAAAAAAAAAAAACAATGGAACAGAAGAATGTCCAGAGACAGAGCCATGTCTGTATGGGAGCCTCAGAAGGCTTCTTTTTCTCTTGCCAATGGCTTTCCAGTATTTCTGAGATTAAAAGATCATAGTGTCAAAGAGGAAACCCTGGTGGCCTAGTGGTTAAGTGCTGTGGCTGCTAACCAAAAGGTCAGTAGTTCAAATCCACCAGGTGCTCCTTGGAAACACTACGGGGTAGTCCTACTCTGTCTTATAGGGTCGCTATGAGTCAGAATCGACTCGACAACAGGCTTTTAGGCTAGGCTAGTGTCAAAGAAGAGTAGATAGTTATTAGTACATTTGCAAAAGTAATAAAGTTACCTTAAATTCTTTCTTATACTTAAAATGGTAGTTACATTATTTGAAAATTTTTATCCCTTTGCCAGATGTTGATTCTTATAGAAAAAATAAGAACATAACCAGCCTTTTACATTAAAGGAAGATATTATCGTTACTTAGTGTCTCATTGATAACCAAAATAATTTCTCTCAAATCATTTTGATCACTTTAATGGGTACATTTTCTTATCTCAGGGACTGCAGTTGTCGGTCCTCCTGGCCCCCCTGGTTTTCCTGGAGAAAGAGGCCAGAAAGGTGATGAGGGCCCACCTGGACTGTCCATTCCTGGATCTCCTGGACTTGATGGACAGCCTGGCGCTCCTGGCCTTCCAGGGCCTCCTGGGCCTCCTGGCCTGCACATCCCTCCTAGTAAGCGATATTTTGTCTCCTCCTAAGTTCTATAGTTGTTTTTGTTTCTTTCATTTATAAGTGAATCTTGCTGAAGGTTGGCGTCGTTCTTTTTGTATCTTATATCTAAGAAATCCTACTGCTGCTTTTACTTTTGGATTTTTGGTGAATCTTTGATGGTTAAATTTATTCTTCAAATAATGCTTATTGTCATCAATATTCTATCTTCCTTTTGCACATAGCTAGTTGTATTTCTGTAGAGCGGTAACTGAATATAAGTCCTTTCTTATTCTAGCCTGCCAAGATTTCTTTTCTATTCATCTTCTAGATATTTCACAACGATTAACTTGTTATCCTTTCTTTCTCTTATCTCAGGTGGTGAGATATGTGAAGCAGGCCCCCCAGGCCCTCCAGGATCTCCAGGTGATAGAGGATTTCAAGGAGAACAAGGAGTGAAAGGTTTGGTTCCCAACCATATTCATTCCTTCATTATTTCAGATCATTGGCAAAACCTCCTGTTATCCCCCATCCCACCTCACCCACCCACTCACTCCCGTGGTCATACCCCAAGACCAGCACAGTACCATTAGTGAACACCTCCATAATCTTGATTGCATGAATCCCATTTTCTGACCACCATCTTCTATCTCTCTAGCTCACCACTTCTAATAATCTGACTCCAAAATTACTTTAACCCCACTGAGAACTAACAACTTTAACTATCCCTCAACCCTTTGATGTCCTTTCATCCCTCTTAAACCAGCTAAAATTCCATGATCAATCATCGACTTCTTTGCCTTTCTGTCACTTCATTGTACTCACTTAGAACAAAATCATAGTCCTGGTTAATTCTAATTTCCACCTCTTTTGAGCCTGCTTCTTCTCTTGAAACTTCTAACACCTCTTCCCCCATTCTTATTTTTTTAAGTTGTGCTTTAGATGAAGGTTTACAGAGCAAATTAGTTTCTCATTAAATAGTTAATACACATACTGTTTCGTGACATTAGTTGCCGACCCCATGACGTGTCAAAACTCTCCCCTTTTCAACCTTGGGTTCCCCATTTCCATTCGTCCAGCTTTCGTTTCCCTTCCTGCCTTCTTGTCTTTGTTCCTAGGCTGGTGTGCCCATTTAGTCTCACATACGTGGTCGAGGTATGTGTATTATTGTTTGTTTTATGATGTTGTCTAATCTTTTGCTAAAGGATGAGCCTCAGGAGTGACTTCAGTACTGAGTTAAAAGAATGTTCAGGGGCCCCATTCTCACTTTAAGCTGCTGAACTTACTTTATCCTTCATTAACCAATTGAAGCAATAACAAGAGAATTTTCACAAATTGTCACCACCACATTTACCCACCTACCTACATCTGTGCCCGTGTACTCTGCCTTCCTGCCTATTACTGTTACTGGTCTCCCCAAGGACTTTATTCCAGAAATTCTTGCCTTTCCCACATCATTAATTTTTCCCTTTCTACTGAGTCATTCCCAGCAGCATACAAATATACTTTCTTCACCCATCTTAAACATACTTCAGTCAGGATTTCACTTACCCCCTCCCTCCCACCACTCTATACATTGCTGCTCTTATGAAAGTCACCAGTGGCCTATTCCCTGCTAATCTAAATGCCAAATCTCAGTCCTCTTCTGACTTGATAATTACCTTCTTTAAACGCTTTCTTCACTTAGCTTTCAGTACCTTTCCTGTTTTTCTTCCTACCTTGCAGGCTACTACTGGGTTGCTGGTTTTGCCCATTTTTCCCAATTTTTTCAAAGGTACTGTTTTCTTTAGATGTAAAACACTAAGTAATGATAAGATTTTATTTACATAAGCACACGAATCCTCAATGTACACCTTAATAAACTTTTATAAATGTATATTAAAACTATGTAACTACCATCCAGATCAAGATTTAGAACATTTCTAAGATCCTAGAAGATTGTCTTTGTGCCTTCTAGTCAGTACCCCTTAAAGGTACCTACTATTTTATTCTCTATTTATTGTAGATTAGTTTGTCTAATTTTGAACTTTGTGTAAATGGAATCGTACGATACAGACTCTTTTGTGACTGGCATCTTTTGCTCAATATTATATCTGGGGGATATTTCCATATTTTTGTGTATAAAGATATTTTTTCACCGCTGTGTGGTATTCCATTGTATGGATTTACCGCAATATCAATTCTAATGTTTATGGACATTTGGTGTGCGGCTGTTACAGATAAAGCTGCATGTTTTTTAAGGCTTAAAAACTCATTTCTGTGGCATATATACCTGGGAATGGAATTGCTGTGATATAGAGTAGGTGTAGGTTTTGCTTCCATAGATATCAGCAAATCGTTTTCCAGAATGATTTTAATTTGCATTTCCCTGATGACTTATTGATGCTGACCATCTTTTCTTATGCTTTGGACGTGCCCTTTTGTAAAGTGTCTATTCAGATCTTTTTCCCATTTTTAATTGAGTTGTTGGATCTATCTTTTCCCTTTATGTGACTTTTTTCACTGTGTCTTTTGCTGAACAGAAGGTTTTAAGTAAATGAAGTCCGACTTATTAATGCCCCAACTTTATGGTTAGTGCTGTTTATGCCCTGGTTTAGAAATCTTTGCTTATTCTAAGGACCTGACAATATTCCTCTATGTTTTCCTCTAGAAACTTTATCGTTTTACCTTTTGTGTTTGAATCTTTGATCCGTCTTCAGTTAATTTTTGTGTATAGTGTGAGTCAGGGATGGAAGTTCATTTTTTCCCACATGGATATCCAGTTGACTCAGTACCATAGTACAAAAGGCCATAATTACTGCACTGGATTGCATTAGCACTTTCGTAGTAAATCAGATGACTGTCTATTTGTGAGTCGGTTTCCAACCTCTGTATTTTGTTCAGTTGGTCTGTTTGTCTCTCCTTGGGCCAGTGTCAGACTGTGATTATTGTAGCTCTAGAGTAAGTCTTGGCTTTTTAGGTACTTTGCATTTCCATACACATTTTAGAATTATCTACCCAACTTTTAATTTTGGAATGCCCCAAGATTCAATCCTTGTTCCTCTTCTCTTCTCTAACTCATTCGTCTCATGACTTTAAATGCCATCTACTTGCCAATGACTTCTTAATTTATGCTTCTAGTCCAAACATAATTCTTTGCCTCTGGATTTGTATATCCAGCTGTCTACTCAACATCTGTATTTGGATCTCTTTATTTGAATACACATTTTGAACTTGACATCCTGATCAAGTTAAAGTCCTGATCTCTGCTACCTCCTTCATAATCACTCCACTCATAATATTCCCCTTCTTACTTGAAGGCAGGCTGCTCTAGCCTTCCAGTTACCTGGGGAAAAAAACCTTGGATTCATCCTTGATCCCCCTCGTCCTTTGTATTCCAAATATGATCTGTCAGAAAATCCCAGGGGCTCTACTTTCAAATATGTCCCAAATCTAAATAATTCTCATCACCTTCATTGCTATCACCCTGGGATTAGCTACTGTAATCTCTCTCCTAGATTACTACAGCAGTAGCCCCCTAACTGGTCACCCTTTTCCATCATTGTCTTCCTAGTGATGCTTCTTAACATAGCAGCATCCAGAGTCATCCTTTTAAAACTTAAGACATGTCATGTTGATTTTCTGTTTAAAATCCTCTGCTAGATTCTCATTTCACTCAGAGTAAAAAATAGTCTTTACCATGGCCTATAAAACCTTTCATTATCTGCCACTCATTATAACCTGTGAGCCCTCTTCCTCACTTTACTTCAGCAGTTTGGTTTCCTTGCTGTTCCCTGTATGCTCCAAACTTGGCTATTCTCTCTGCCTGGGATACTATACACTCATTATGCTTGTGTCATTTCCTTTAGAGTTTTTTTTTTAAATCATATGTCATATTCTCAATGAGTCCTATCCTGACCACACTATTTAAAATTGCAACCTTCGATCCACCCTGGCATACCTAATCCTATTTAACCATTTGCCATCAAGTTAACTCCAACTCATGACCATGAGTCCAATCCCATTTATCTAGCTCTAATTTTTTTCCTATAAGCACAACACCTTTTAATGTATATGTAGTTTAATAATTTGTTACCTTCATTGTTCATTATCACTCCCCACTGGTAGACTGTAAGCTCTGTGAAAGCATGGATTTGTTGGTGGGGCATGGGGGCTGGAAGTCTTTTTCTTTTTTTAATATTTTATTGTGTTTAAGGTGAAAGTTTACACAGCCAATTAGATTCCCATTTAACAATTTCTACACAAATTATTCAGTGATTTTTGGGGAAGGGGCTGCAATTCTCATTATTTCCATTCTGGTTGCTCCATTTCTAGTACTCTAGTTTCCTTGCCCCCTTACCTTCTCGTCTTTGCTTTAGAGTAGTTCTTGACCATTTGGTCTCATATAGATGATTTTTTAAAGGAGCTCATTACTCACAGGTGATATTCTTTGTTTTATGAGCCAATCTGCTATTTATCTCAAAGGTGGCCTCAAGGATAATTTTGGTTTAAGATTTAAAGAGTATCTCAGGGTGACAGTCTCAGGGGATGGCATGGATTTTTGTCTGTTTTGTTTATCAGTATATCACATGCACTTAGAACAGTGCTTGGCACACAGTAGGCCCTCAGTAAATATTTGTCACATGAATTGATTTCTAGAAATAGACTTCTCTAACCACAGTTAGATAGGGATGTTGTCCCTTAGTGCTAACTTCTTTAGAATCTATCTAAAGAAGGTAGATATACCCCTTACAGTAACATTTGCTTTCATTCTTATTTTCTTCAGGTGACAAAGGAGACACCTGCTTCAATTGTATTGGAACTGGTATTTCAGGGCCTCCAGGTCAACCTGGTTTGCCAGGTCTCCCAGGTCCTCAAGGTAAAACAGGAACATTTTAAAATACTTCTTGGCTAGATTTTGGTGAGCTTATAGTTTTAGAATGTTGCCAGTTCTCATTTTATAGCTAGCCACACATATCCATAACTAATTAAATAGGAAATGCCTCTATCTGCTACAAAATAAATTGTGCTCTTGTTTCTAATACCTAAAGCTACTGACATTTTTCTGTTAAAGCATTTTGACAGTATTATTCCAGGAAAAATATCTTTTTATTTTTCATAGGGAGAGGAAAATAACTTATACAGAGTCAGAATTTTTTCTTCCAGCAAGCTGGAGGAAAAATTCATAATGCCTGGCCCCGGAGTATAGTTTCCAGTGGCAGAGCTTCTAGTCATTGGGGTTGTATTGCGTGTTGTCATTAAGAAACAAGGTGTTTATTGGAGTTTGGCAGCCAACTGCAAATATTCCTGTATATATAATCCCTCCCTCCCCATTTCTAATCAAAACCAGATTTGATATCCATGAGGACCTAAAATATTTTGCTCAACTTCCTCTTGGAATATTATATTGTTTTTGAATAACACTTCATATCTAAGTCAGAGCTGAGAATAGATACTAGATCTCTTACGTTTCTCTCTAGTGTGTCTGTCAAGGAGACCAGTTCCTTTAAAGCTTGGAAACAGATTTTCAGCAAGTCTGATAGCTGCTACTGCAGTTTCTGGGTAGTGTAAATGGTTAACTTGCTTGGCTGCTAACAGAAAAGTTAGAGGTTCAAGTCCACAGCATCTGGTTTTTGGTTATACCTGTCACGAAAAATCAATAACCTAGCCATGTACCTGTAGTCTGGTGGTTCTAGAGCTTCAGCAAGCATTGGAATCACCTTGGGAGCTTGTTAAAATTTGGATCCTTAGGCCCCGTCCCCAAATTTCCTGATTCGGTAGGTCTGGGATGGGGCCCAAACATTCACATTTCTAACCGGTTCCCGGATGATGCTGGTACTACTGGTCCAGCGGCCCCATTTTGAGAACCGTTACTTTGATGATGTTTCCTCTACTTTTTGGTCACCAAATGTTTCTCAAAAACTAAATTTGAGGGCATGACAAATAAAAGAAAGGATTGGTAAAGGCCTAGGAAGATGTGTAAGTCAGAACAAAGAAAGATATGTAGACTTTATCTTTATCACATTCTTCTCGCCTTGATTATTGGATGATTATGGGAACCTGGGCACCTCTATCCATAGTGCTTAGTAGCTGCAAGCTTTGAAAAAGGCTTTGGATTTGGAAATACATAAGGATAGAATCTTGTAACATGAAATTTTAGGTTTATCTAAAAGAAGGGATTATTTCCTCATTTTGACATCATAAAATATGGAAATTAAAATGTCAATCGTTAAATGGGATGGAGAAGGATTATTTTAAAACTTGACTTTCTGACTTGCTGATAGCTATATGAGCTTTGTCAGGGTTTCAAGCTCAAAACTTACATTATTGTGTGTGTGTGTGTGTTAGGATCTCTTGGTCTCCCTGGACAGAAGGGAGAAAAAGGGCATGCTGGTGCAACCGGACCCAAAGGATTACCAGTAAGTTTTGAGTATATTATATAACAAAAAGAAATTATATGTATATATCCTTATATATACACAAAAATTGTCATATAATTTTTCTATTAAATCGTGATTTGTTTGATTTCATCTCTCTCCCTGTCATACATGCTTCATTTGATTCAATGCTGTGTACACTAAAAGATATAGGATGGGTGGATGAGGTAAACTGGGAAGGGGACAGTGTTAGAAAAAAGAATCTGACTTTCTTTTGTCTCTTTCTCCTTTTCCCCCTCATTCTTACTGTTTTTCCTCAGGGCATACCAGGTGCTGGAGGTGCTCCAGGCATCCCTGGATCTAAAGGTGAACCTGGTGACATCCTCACTTTTCCAGGAATGAAGGGTGACAAAGGAGAGTTAGGTTTCCCTGGAACTCCAGGGCTTCCTGGTTTGCCTGGCACCCCTGGACAGGATGGATTGCCAGGGCTTCCTGGTCCCAAAGGACAACCTGTGAGTTGGTTTGATATTCTTGGTTTTGTGATATAAAATTGTCACTTAGGAATGTTTCCTAAATTAGTGCAAAGGATGGGCCTGCTGCTGAGATGAACAATCAATGCTTAAAAGAAGGTGGTTATATATAGTAATGGCACATTGTTATTGACTATGTAAGGTTTCTTTACCACTCCTTCTCAGTTCTTTTATAACCTTCTCCTTCTTAACCCATTGCATATTTAGTCATATTGGCTGTGAATAAGTAGGTAGGAGGTTAAGATGCTTATTTTGTAATGATCTCTTATGGGTCAGTGTGATGTTCCCTCTCTCTTACTCTGTATTTCCTTGTCTGGGTTTATTTAGACCTGACAACTAGAAATCTAACTTGGTTTTCATATATAGTAAGCTTGAGCTGGAATTGACTCAACAGCAATGAGTTGAACTTAGAGATTAGTATGAGTAGATGACCATGCTAAATGAGGCACAGAGCATAAACATTGAACATAAATGAGCAATATCTTATTTCGTGCACAATACACATCCTGGAATATTTAGGTTGTAAGTTATATTTTATAATTTGTTAGCTAGACTGACTGTAACTTTCTTGACTTATAATAGAATGTAAGGTCCACGAGGATGAGATTTATGTCCATTTTTATTCTCTGCTGTATCACCAGTACCCGGCATATAGTAGGAGTTCAGAAATATTTGATGAATGAATAAATGACTGAGTGGAGTGATCACAATATCATCCAGTAATATCCCACACTTTATAGCTTTTAGGAAGAATATTTATGGCTGAATTTTTAACCTAGTTGTAGTCATTAATTCCAACCTGTACGTAGCTGTTATATCTACTTGTTTCTGTACTAAACTTTTCACTTTCCAGGGTGGAATTGCTTTCAAGGGTGAAAGAGGTCCCCCTGGGAGCCCAGGTTTGCCAGGTCTTCCAGGGGATAGAGGGCCCATGGGCCCTCCTGGTTTTGGCCCTCCAGGCCCAGTAGGTGAAAAAGGCACACAAGGTGTGGAAGGAAACCCAGGCCAGCCAGGAATACCGGGTGAGTTTACTGTGGTTGTTTGTTTTGTTTTGTTATTAGTCTGGTGCTTAAAATCTGAAATGTATTATCTTTTGGCCATTCTTGCTTTCCTTTGCTGAAAGATGTGTTTCCTTGGCCATTTATGGTTGTGCCCTTCAGAGCTTCTGAGCAAGGGGACACAATGTGCTTTTTTAAAGGGAATTTTTCTTTGAGTTTTTTTGGCAGTCTTTGTTGCCGTTGTTCTTTTTAAGTGCACGATAAATAATGCAAAGTTTAACAAATACTTATAATGGAAACATGCATGTAACTACCATGTATGTAGGTCAAGAACTGGAACACTGACAGCATCCTAGGAACCCCTAACCCGCCTTCCCCTTTCCTTTCCTGATCTCAACCCCCTTCCTCTCTCCTCCAGAGTTAAGCATTGTCCTGACTTTTTCTCCTTTCCATTTCCCCCTTAGTTTATCACCAATGTATGTATTCTTAAACAAAGTAATTTTGCCTGCTTTTGAACTTCACGTTTATGGAATCATTGGGCAGATACTCTTTTTGTTAACTTTGTAGGAGTCAGCCATATTGTGTGTAGCTACAGTACATTTATTTTTATTGCTTCTACATTATATCGTTGTAGGGGTGTGTGTGTGTGTATTGCAATTGATTTATCCATTGTATTGTTGATGGACAATAGGATTATTTAGAGTTCAGGCCTATTATGAATAATACTTCTATGGACATTAATGTGTGTGTGTGTATATATATGTATGTATATGTATATCCTGGTACACATATGTACAAACTTCTCTAGGGCAGGGGTTGACAAACTACAATCCACAGGCCAAATCTAGCCTATCACCTGTTTTTATAAATTTTTGTTATAACACAGTCACGCCCATTCACCATTGTCTATGGTTGCTTTCCCGCTACAACAGCAGCGTTGAGTAGTTGTGACAGAGATCATATGGTCTACAAAAACTAAAGTATTTACTATCTGGTCCTTTTACAGAAAAAGTTTGTCAACCCCTAGGCTAGGGTATATATTTGAGATTGGCATTTGGAGGCATAGGTTAAGTGCATCTTCAGCTTTACTAGAGAATTTCAAGCTGTATCCAGAGCGATTATACCAATTTATACTCTGTCTAGCAGTGTAGGAGACTTCTGTTGCTCCAAGTCCTCACCAACGTCTTGTATTGTCAGACTTGTACATTTTTGCCAATCTGTTGACTATGATATATCTCATGGCAGTTTTATTTTGCATTTCTCCGATTTCATCAAAGTTTTACATCTTTTCATATGTTTGTTGGCCATTTGAATTTCCTCTTTTGTGAAACATTTTTGCATTTTTTATTGCCTTGTTTCTTTTTTTTATTGATTTAGCATTCTTTTATATTCTGTGCGTGAGTACTTGGTTAACTATTTATTTTGCAAAAATCTTCACCCACTGAGTGGGTGTCTTTAATGAACAAAAATGAATTTAAACGTAATTAAATTTATCAGTTTTTTTTTCCCCTCATAGCTAGTGCTTTTTGTGTCATGTTTAAGAAATCCTTCTCTATTCTGGGCCCTTTTCCAGTTCATATTTCCATTTATGAGAAGTAGGTATACTTTGACTTTTCACTCATAAAGTCTTGAAATACCATACCATTAGTTATCCAAAAAAAAGTATTTTGCTTGTTTACTACAGTTTAATGTTTTTTTCAGGCTCTTTAGACCTACATTTTCGAAATATTTTTATAGATGCCATTTTCAATGATAGAAGCTCTCAAAGCTGTCATCTGCTTTTTCTGTTCAAAATTTCATCCTGCTCTTTAATATTTTCCTTGAATATATAATGTGAGGTTGTTTTTCCTGTGGATTTTTGTTAGTTTGTTTGAAGTTTTAGAAGATTGTCAAGGATTTTCTTTCTTTCCTTTTTTTTTTTTTTTTTGCTATTAATTAAAGGATATCTTTAGTCACGTGAACAGTTCTCATTCACCACTAGTTTCCCCTTGTTCTCAGGTCCTAAAGGTGATCCAGGTCAGACCATAACTCAACCAGGGACTCGTGGCCTGCCTGGTACCCCAGGTAGAGATGGTGAAGTAGGTCTTCCAGGTATGCAAGGAATTCATTTCATCACATATTCAGCATTCGTTGGCTTCTTTCTTTGATAGTTCCCCTTTCAAAACAAATGTTTCTTCGTAGGTGACCCTGGACTCCCAGGCCAGCCAGGCTTGCCAGGAATACCTGGTAGCAAAGGAGAACCAGGTATCCCTGGAATTGGTCTTCCTGGACCACCTGGTCCCAAAGGTATGTAAGACTCAGTAGTGGACAAGGTAGGTTACCTGATATAGTATGATATTCTTTGATATAGTTCACTTAATATATTAGTCGTACCTTTTTCTATGTGCTATAAAAAATGTAAATGAAAAGTCACAGCATATTACACTATAAGCTCATTATATTTATCTAAAACACTCCAGACAAGAAAATATCTAAATCATAGATATGTAAAAACTATATGTAAGCTCAAAAAAAGGTAGAGATTATTATCTGCTGTGTTCATTGTTATATTCTCAGGCCTTAGAACAGTTTCTGGCACATAGTGAGTAATCAATAAATATTTGTTGAATGAATGGATTGTGTTCAACAAAAACAGACTTATTGTACACTTATATTCAAGCAATGCGTTATCCTAGATCATATTCTCTTGAGTTACTGAAATTTTTAGGACTGTTGTTTCACTTTAGCTTTATTCCTTACATTAGTCTAAGGACAGTTCTCAAACATCTCCGTACTCATCTCCAATAAATGACTTAGAAAGTGTCAGATTTAATTTTATATGTATATGTGTGTGTAATATCTGCAGTCATTTTTAGCTAATTTCCAGAATTATGTGGTGGTCCCTTTATTATTCTATATCCAGATGGAGACAAAAGAAGAGTTTCTGTGTTTTTGTGTGGAATCCTCCTTATCTTTAGTCCCATCTTATTATATAATAGGCCCCATTTCCTTTATGAAGGGTATAACTTCCACACATGAGCCCTGTATGAAAACGATAAGATCATAATGTGATTAAGAGGGAATATTAGGTATGTGTAAGACATGATCGCGAATACTCATCTAGAATGTCACTGTGCTTTTACATCTTCTGTAGTCACTAACCATGATTGAATAAGTTGAGAATGTGTGTTTGGGATTTTAGATAAAGTGTCTTCTCTTGGGGGATTAAAGAAAAAAATGACTTATTTTACAGGTTTTCCTGGAATTCCAGGACCTCCAGGAGCACCTGGGACACCCGGAAGAATTGGTCTAGACGGCTCTCCTGGGAAGCCAGGCTTTCCGGGACCAAAGGTCTGGGACATTTTAATTTAATCCTTCTTTTCCTATCTTCCCTACTTTCCTTAACCTTAATTTATTTTGACTTTGATGTCATCCCAAGTCCTCACTGTATACATAAAACTTAACTGATTATATTTAAAAATATATATTTAACCCAAAAATGTCTTTATATATTTGGAGCAAAAAAAAAAAAAAAAAACTTTTTTTTTCTCAGTCTATTTAGAGTAACTAGTTGTCTGATTAGATGAGAGAATACAATCATCAGCTGTGCCTGTGCTTCTCTGTAGAATCACCATCCCAGCTAATCTCTACAGATGCCTGTGTGATTATTAGTTGAAATGGTATTGGATATGATGTCAGCAACATCTTCTAATACTGTTTCCCTCTGTCCTAATTCCACCATAGATACATAATGTGAATCACTGCTATTGACTTGGTAGTAATAATAATAATAACACCATGCTTGAAGTACTTTCCATTTATTTTATTATATATTAGAAAATCTAAAACTTTCATCACTCAACCTTCAGCAAACTCCTGGGGGTATGTAATTATCCTGACTGTCCATGTATTTTCTCTGTGCTTAATTAATTTAAACTTCCTGTTTTCCATAATTACTACTTGTTTTCCAGGGGAAAAACAGTTGACCACAACTCCAGCTCTCATGAGAAAACCACCCCTCCATTTTTTTATTTCAAACATTTTCAAATAAACACAACAGTAAAAGAAATAATACAGCAAACTTTCATATATATCTATCACCCAGATTCAAAATTTTACCACATTTGCCTCATCTATTCCTTGTTTTCTTTGCTGAAATATTTTAACCCAAATCGCAAAATTGTCATTACTCACAGAAACTGTAATGCCATTATCACACTGAGTCAAAAATAATTATGTGGTGTCATCTAAAACCAAAGCCAAACCCTTTGCCATCGAGTTGATTCCGACTCAAAGCAACCCTCTAGGACAGATTATAGAACTTCCCCATAGGATTTCCAAGAGTGTAAATCTTTACAGAAGCAGACTGCCACATCTTCCTCCCGTGGAGCAGCTGGTGCGTTTGAACCACTGACCTTTCGGTTAGCAGCTGAACGCTTAACCACTGCGCCAGTACTCAGGCTGTAATCACATTTCTTCACTTGGTTAGACTGTTCTTTAATCTCACTTTCAGTTATCACTTTCTTGTCTTGAAACTAGTCCAACTCATTTAAAATTTGTTTTTACTAAACCACGTTTCTCATCCTTCAAAATGTTCTTTCCAACATACCAATTACTTTTTATTATTTTATCCTACCCTCCCACACGGAACAAAAAAAAAGAAAGTATTGCCTTGTATTTTCTGCTTTAAATTCTCTACAGTCACCAATAAACACCAGGAAAAGTCATGGCAGTTTTTGTTGTGTTTTGTCATGTGTATGTTCAAGGGAGAACCAGGATTTGGGCTACCTGGGCCACCTGGGCCTCCAGGACTCCCAGGTTTGAAAGGAACACTTGGTCCAAAAGGTGATCGTGGTTTCCCAGGACCTCCAGGTCCTCCAGGACCCACTGGCTTCAATGGCATACCTGGACCTAAAGGTATGAAAACTGTTGTTATTTTTTAATTTGCTTTAAACTTTTCTAGAAATCTGAAACTGTAGGGAAAATTTGTAGATAAGCACAATAAACTGGAAACCTATGCCATCACTCTGTCACTGCTGTACTTTTGTTTTCATGCTGCATTGATTTTTTTGTCTTTTATTTCATTGAATAATATAATGTAATATAATATAATTAATATAGTAATCACTGAGAGTCTTTCTCCCACCCCTATACTCCATCAGCTCTGTTCCTCCCCATCCCTATACGTAGCCATTTTTTAGTTTCTTATTTATCTTTCTAGTGTTCCTTTATACAAACACAAGCCAATAAGAATATATATATATATTTCCCCCTTTCTCAAAAGATAGAATGCTATCTTTTGACTTTTTGCACTTATTTCACTTAATATGATATCCTGGACATCACTCCATATCCGCACATAGAAAGCAGGGCTTCAGACCAATTCGAACTGATTCAGTCATGGCTGACAAAGCAAAACCAGGAACAGACCCAAATTTTTACAGTTTGGGCAATCTGGAACTATACTGGAATGGGAAGAATTGTGGTTGAATTCCTGGGATGGGAGACTCGGAAGAGGCGTAGTGAGCCCTTTCAGGAGCCTCATGCATGAAATTGGATTACTGGCAAGACTGTGGAGAGTGACAGACATTTATAGTGGCACGGTTGGCCTCCATCTTTGAGCGGGACACTGCTGTTTCCAACTCTGTTCAAAATCCAGCGGGCAAGAGATTTGGTTGCTATGCCACTTGCATTAGGTTTCTAGCAGGGCTTCAACCCGTAATTTTTCCCATTCTAGTCATCATTACAATTCACCCAAATTTTAAAAATTCAGGTCTGTTCCAGTTTTGTTTCCTTGGCCATTACTGAACCGGTTCAAAGCCCTGATAGAAAGCTTCTTCAGTTTTTAAAATGACTAGTATTCAGTTGCAATCTTTTTTAGTATTCAGTTGCATAGATATATAGCATAATTTATTCCACCAGTTGGTATTTGCTATATTGGAACTTTACCAATCTTTTCTTATTACAAATAATGCCACAATTAATTATCTTTTATATATATTTCATATGCTTGTGAGTATAAGCGAATAGTAATAAAATTGATTTTTTTGAATTAAAGGGTACATGTATCCTTAGATATTGTCAGATTCCTCTCTATCTGCACCGTGCTACAACTCCACCAGTAAAATATGAATGTGCTGTTTGCCCACAGCCTTGCTAAATTAGTACATTGGCAAGCCCTTAGATTTTTGCAGATCTGATAGAAGTGCTATATTTTTATGCAGATAACTTGCGCCATCTACATTTGTTTGCCAGCCACACCCTCCCCTCACAAGGTATTTTCATAAGCATGCTATGCTGATTTTTTTACAGCAACATGTAAGGAAGATTAGCATAGCAGTGCTTATGAAGCTGCCTGGGGAGGGGGCACAGTTGGCAAGCAAACATAGGTGTGTGTTATTGCATAAAAATACAGTGAGTAAGAATCTCAGTATAGTTTTAAAACATTTTATTATGAAAATAGTCAAACAAATAAAAATTAAAAGAATCATACAGTGAATACCCTCTACCTGGGTTCTACAATTAATATTTTGTCTCTCTGTCAATATTTATTTAAAAATTTTTCAAATAATAAGCAAAACAGAAAAATTTACAATGACTACTATATACCCATCACCTATATTCTGCTATCAACGTTCTACTATACCTGCTTTGTTATTGTCTACCCCATCTATCTGTCCATCCTTCTTTCCAGTCATTGATCTATCTTTTGATGTATTTCAAAGTAAATTGCAACAGCAACGCACTTCCTCCTAAATATTTTAGCATGCATATTGTAACTACAATTTTGTAGTTAATTTTTTTCTTTTGATATAAAATTGATATGAAATGAGACACACAAATCTTAAGAGTACATTTGCTGGACTTAAATAAATGCATAGACTTGTGTAACCAAAACACCTATCAAGATATCACAGAAATTCCGTTTATCCCCTTTCCAGTCAGTCCCTACCCCCATATCCACAGTGGCAATTATAGCATTAGTTTTTTTTTCCATCATAAATTAATTTTGCCTATTCCTAGAAATCTATATAAGTAGGATCATACAATATGTTAAGAACATTCTTTTACAAGTCTTTTCATGGACATGTGCTTTCATTGCTCTTGGATAAATATCTAAGAGCAGAATTGTTGGATCATGTGGTATATGTATGCTTAGTTGTATAAGAAATGACTAGGGCTTTCTTCAGAATTATTGTACCACTTTAAACTCACACCAATATGATATGAGATTTTCAGTAGCTTTACATTCTCTCCAACATTTCGTGTTGTGTCAGTCTTTTTAATTTTGGAATTTTTTTTTATGTCTGTGTTGGTATCATATTGTGGTTTTATTTTGTGTTTTCGTGATGACTAATGATGAGCTCTTTTTCATGTGCTTGTAGATGTTACTTTTCATTATTTTGCCCATTTAAAAAAGATAGGTTGTTTCTCTTACTGTTGTTAAGTTGGAAAAGTTCTTTATATATCCTGTGTACTAGTCATTTGTCAGTATTTTATTCCTGTCTGGCCTGCCTATTCATTTTCTTATTAGCATATTTTGATGAACAAAAGTTATAATATTAATGAAGTTTCCTTTATTTTTTCTTCTTATGTGGTTGTTTTCTCTGCCCTGTCTAAGAAAAAACCTTTGCCTCCCTCCAAATTATAAAGATATTCTGTGTTTTGTTTTATAAGCTTTATACTTTTATATTAAAGGGTATTATCCATCTCAAATAATTTTTGTTCAGCATCATTTGTTTAAAATAGCCCTCTCCCCATTGGATTACTTTGCCACCTGTTTCAAATATCGAATGACTATATATGTGTGGGTCTGTTTCTGTGCTCTCAATTCTGTTTTACTGATTTAATTTTTTATCCTTTATCCAGTACCACACTGTTTAGATTACAGTAGCTTTAAAATAATACTTAAAGTGAAGTAGTGTAAGTCCTCCAACTTAGTTCATTTAAAAAATATCTCTGAGTATCTAGGTCCTGTGCTTTTCCTCTCAGAGTGGTTTAAATTTGTATTTCCCTTATTATGTCTGATATTGACCACCTTTTCATATGTTTAAGGGTCATATGTATTTTTTTCCTGTGAACTGCTCATGTCCTTTGCTCATTCCTCTATTGGTTTCATCTAACTCCTTGATTTTGATTGCCCTAATTACAGGAGTCAGATTAGCATAGTTTGTTTGGCAATTTATTTTTCCTTTTTGGTTTGCAAGGAACTGGACTCCCCTGGTTAGTGATTTTGAGTCCCCAAGTGTAATCTAAATAGGTCCATGCTCATGAAACATGTTGTATTGGCTCTTATTTCCCTTTAAAGCAACAAGACAGCCCTGCTCAACTTTTGCCAGGAAAAGCCCCAAACTAGCCTAATACAAACTCTACTAGATAAGCCCATCTAAAAATACCTTTGTATCTTTGATTAAACAATTCTGACCAGCTGTAAAATCTCATGCTCAAACTTACAGATAATGTTTTTCACCTTTAACTCCCCTGGCTGTAGACCCGTGACCCCAAAAATGGCGGATAGAGACATTCCAATGATAAGCAATATGGTAAATACCTCCTTGTGTGAATTACCCACTTGGTGTATTTTGTTTATACATGTCCTTAAGACAGAGATTGGGAAGAAGTGGGTTGAAGCCCACTTTAAACTTGAACTTCTTAACAGACATTTGCCTAATCTTTGGAAGGAAATATGGAATCCCTGTGTCCTAATAGGAATCATTCTCAAATACTAAAACCCCAGTACAATTCTTAAGGTGCAACAATAATAAGAATTTGGGATTTTCCAAAATGCAATTCCTTCCATCCCCTCAAACGTTTATTATGTTCCTACCCTGTGCCAGATACTACTTGAATCACTAGAAACACAAAGGCATAGACTCTACTCTTGAATATCTCAGAGATTTCTCTGTACTTAAGACAATCTAGGTGATTTCACTATGCTGGTGGTTATCTCAATGTGAACTTTTGTGAATATATATCACTAATATTTTAGATCAGTAGAAAACAGTGAAAACTCAGCAAGAAGATCACAATAAAAGTTCATCCGGGGGGCGGGGCCAAGATGGCTGACTAGGTAGAAGCTACCTCGGATCCCTCTTGCAACAAAGACTCGGAAAAACAAGTGAATCAATCACATACATGACAATCTACGAATACTGACCATCAAACACAGATCTAAAGAGTTGACCTGAGTGACAGAGACTGAGAACGAACAACCACGGGGAAGCAGCGACGGTTTTTGGAGCCTGGAGCCAGGGTCCCAGTCAGAAAACCTCGGTGCTGGGCTTTGGACTGGGCGCAGGGGAGCTGAGCACGGCATCCTGTGATGGTGCAAACACGGGACGCAGCCCTACCCCCCATAACTGACCTCAGGGGAAGCCCACCCAGTGCACCAGGCAGTGCAGCGACGTGGCTGACAGGAGAAGTCACCGGGAGGCAGCGACTGGTTTTGGAGCCGGGAGTGCGGTGTCCCAGCCGGGGAGCCTTGGTGTGGGGCTTTGGACTGGGAGCGGAGGAACTAACCACAGCTTCTGAGACAGCATAAGCACAGGACGGGGCCTGACACTCCGGGGCAATTTCTACCCAGCCAGCACACACAGTGGACGCGGCCCTCGGGAATCTCAGATAAAACAGTCATCCCAAGCAAGATAAGTAACTTTGGCTATATTCTGGGGTGCTACTCTCTCCTGTTTATCTGAACCCTCCCCTCCCCTTCCCAGGCGGCTTCATTAACATTGGAATTTCCTGAGCCAGAGAGTGAACTGCTCTGCGGTTTTTTTTGTTTGTTTTGTTTTTTTTGGTCTTTTCCTAACCCATTCTCCTGGCCTGAGAGAATGAGAGAAACAGCTACAAAAAACCCAGGGACGAAAAATCCTTCCCTAATTGGACTAAAAACACAGAACCAGCTCCAGCCAAGTGTATGTGATCCACAGTCTTGGGCTTTCATCCCTGCAGGGAACAAGGTGGCTATTATAATGCAAAGGCATTTCTGATAGGGATCTGACTATAATTGTTTTAGCAGATTACTGGAAAGACAAGTTGTATTCAACAGAGCCCTCACTGACCCACATCAGGGAACTGAGGACTGAAGCTCCCGCCAGACCACCTAGCCTCTGGCCTTAGGGGTCTAAGGAGGGTGACAACTACCAATCTGTAGAGGTACTTGCATTGGGGGCCTAAGGTACAGCTGCAGAGCCCACCCACCAAAGTGCTTTAGGAATAGAGAAACACCTACCTCACTGGCACTTGGGGGAAGCCTGTCAGCATCCTGCCCCCGCCCCCGGAGTGTGAAACCCTGCTGCTACTAGAATCTGGTACATACAACAATCACCACTACTTCTCTAGGTGGATAGGTGACAGTCTGCACCACACACTTGATGACCCAAAATCAGATTCTACTTAAGAATAGTGAATGGACTCTTAGGCTTATATATCTGGTAACAGCCCAGACCAGCTGGTAATAGGACATAAGTGATTCAAGGGCTACAACAATCAAGACAGTGCAATCTAGTAGCCCATCTACGTATATTGAAAGAAAACAAAACAAGATAAGACTCAGTGAGCAAATATAGAATAAATCACTACAATATCTTAGAGATGGCTCAGAGACAGCAGTTGATATCAAACCACATAAAGAAGCAGACCATGATTGCTTCTACAACTCCCCAAATTAAAGAATCAAAATCTTTCCCAAATGAAGATACAATCCTGGAATTGCCAGATACAGAATATAAAAAACTAATTTACAGAATGCTTCAAGACATCAGGGATGACCTCAGAAATGAAATAAGGCAATCTACAGAAAAAGCCAAGGAACACACTGATAAAGCAGTTGAAGAACTCAATAAGGTTATTCAAGAACACAGTGGAAAAATTAATAAGTTGCAAGAATCCATAGAGAGAGAGCATTCAGAAATCCAAAAGATTAACAGTGAAATTACAGAATTAGACAACGCAATAGCAAGTCAGAGGAGCAGGCTCAAGCAGTTGGAATGCAGAGTGGGAAATCTGGAGGACCAGGGAATTGACACCAATATAGCTGGAAGAAAATCAGATAAAAGAATTTAAAAAAATTAAGAAACCCTAAGAATCATGTGGGACTCTATCAAGAAGAATAACTTGCGTGTGATTGGAGTCCCAGAACAGGGAGGGATATCAGAAAACACAGAGAGAATAGTCGAAGATCTTTTGGCAGAAAACTTCCCTGACATCATGAAAGACGAAAGGATAGCTATCCAAGATGCTCGTCGAACCCCATTTAAGACTGATCCAAAAAGAAAATCACCAAGACATATTATCATCAAACTTGCCAAAACCAAAGATAGAGAGAAAATTTTAAAAGCAGCCAGGGATAAAAGAAAGGTCTCCTACAAAGGAGAATCAATAAGAATAAGTTCAGACTACTCAGCAGAAACCATGCGGTCAAGAAGGCAATGGGATGACATATATAGAGCACTGAAGGAGAAAAACTGCCAGCCAAGGATCATATATCCAGCAAAACTCTCTCTAAAATATGAAGGCGAAATTAAAACATTTACAGCTAAACACAGCTTAGAGAATTTGCAAAAACCAAACCAAAGCTACAAGAGATACTAAAGGAAATTGGTCAGAAAATCAATAATATCAGATACCAGCACAACACAAGGTCACAGAACAGAACATCCTGATATCAACTCAAATAGGGAAATCACAAAAACAAATGAACATTAATTTTAAAAAGAAAAAAAAAAACGCTCAAAACAGGGAATCATTGAAGTCAATATTTAAAAGATCACAATAATCAAAAAGAGGTACTAAATACAGGTGGCATAGAACTGCCATATGGAGAGGGATACAAGGCGATATAGGACAATACAAGTTAGGTTTTTACTTAGAAAAATAGGGGTAAATATTAAGGTAACCACAAAGAGGTATAACAACTCCATAACTCAAAATAAAAACCAAGAAAAACATAACGACTCAGCATACATGAAGTCAAATGCTATGAAAATGAGGAACACACAATTTACAAAGAAAAACATCTCAGCACAAAAAAGTAAGTGGAAAAATGAAATTGTCAACAACACACATAAAAAGGCATCAAAATGACAGCACTAAACACATACTTATCTAAAATTACACTGAATGTAAATGACTAAACGCACCAATAAAGAGACAGAGAGTCTGAGACTGGATAAAGAAACACGATCCATCTATATGCTGCCTACAAGAGACACACCTTAGACTTAGAGACACAAACAAACTAAAACTGAAAGGATGGAAAAAAATATATCAAGCAAACAATAAGCAAAAAAGAAGAGGAGTAGCAATATTAATTTCTGACAAAATAGACTTTAAGGTTAAATCCACCAGAAAGGATAAAGAAGGACACTCTGCATAATGATTAAAGGGACAATTGCCCAGAAAGATATAACCATATTAAATATTTATGCACCCAATGGCAGGGCTGCAAGATACATAAAACAAACTTTAACAGAACTGAAAAGTGAGATAGACACCTCCACAATTATAGTAGGAGACTTCAACACACCACTTTCGGAGAAGGACAGGACATCCAGTAAGAAGCTCAATAGAGACACAGAACACCTAATTGCTACAATCAAACAACTTGACCTCATTGACTTATACAGAACACTCCACCCAACAGCTGCAAACTATACTTTTTTTTCTAGCACACATGGAATATTCTCTAGAATAAACAACATATTAGGTCATAAAACAAACCTTTGCAGAATCCAAAACATCAAAATATTACAAAGGGCCATAACAGTGGAAATCAATAACAGAAAAATTAAGGAAAAGAAATCAAATACTTGGAAACTGAACAATACCCTGCTGAAAAAAGACTGGTTTATAGAAGACATTAAGGAGGGAATAAAGAAATTCATAGAATGCAACGAGAATGAAAACACTTCCTGTTAAAACCTATGGGACACAGCAAAAGCAGTGCTCAGAGGTCGATTTATATCGATAAATGCACACATACAAAAAGAAGAGAGAGCCAAAATCAGAGAACTGTCCCTACAACTTGAAGAAATAGAAAGTGAGCAACGAAAGAATCCATCAGGCACCAGAAGAAAACAAATAATAAAAATTAGAGCTGAACTAGATGAGTTAGAGAACAGAAAAACAGTTGAAGAATTAACAAAGCCAAAAGCTGGTTCTTTGAAAAAATTAACAAAATTGATAAACCATTGGCCAGACTGACTAAAGAAATACAGGAAAGGAAACAAATAACCCGAATAAGAAACGAGATGGGCAACATCACAACAGACCAAACTGAAATTAAAAGAATCATATCAGATTATTATGAAAAATTGTACTCTAACAAATTTGCAAACCTAGAAGAAATGAATTCCTAGAAGAACACTACCTACCTAAACTAACACGATCAGAAGTAGAACGACTAAATAGACCCATAACAAAAAAAGAGATTGAAACGGTAATCAAAAAACTCCCCCCCAAAAAAAGCCCTGGCCCGGACAGCTTTACTGCAGAGTTCTACCAAACTTTCAGAGAAGAGTTAACACCACTACTACTAAAGGTATTTCAAAGCATAGAAAATGACGGAATACTACCTAACTCATTCTATGAAGCCAGCATATCCCTGATACCACAACCAGGTAAAGACACCACAAAAAAAGAAAATTACAGACCTATATCATAGATGCAAAAATCCTCAACAAAATTCTACCTGGTAGAATTCAACAACATATCAAAAAAATAATCCATCACGACCAAGTGGGATTTATACCAGGTATGCAAGGCTGGTTTAATATTAGAAAAACCATTAATGTAATCCACCATACAAATAAAACAAAAGACAAAAACCTCATGATCTTATCAATTGATGCAGAAAAGGCATTTGACAAAGTCCAACACCCATTTCTGATAAAAACTCTCAGCAAAATAGGAATTGAAGGAAAATTCCTCAACATAATAAAGGGCATCTATACAAAGCCAACAGCCAACATCATTCTAAATGGAGAGAGTCTGAAACCATTTCCCTTGAGAACGGGAACCAGACAAGGATGCCATTTATCACCGCTTTTATTCAACACTGTGCTAGAGGTCCTAGCGAGAGCAATTAGGCTAGACAAAGAAATAAAGGGCATCTGGATTGGCAAGGAGGAAGTAAAATTATCTCTTTTTGCAGATGGCATAATCATATACACAGAAAACCCTAAGGAATCCTCCAGAAAACTACTGAAACTAATAGAAGTGTTTGGCAGAGTCTCAGGTTATGAGATAAACATACAAAAATCACTTGGATTCCTCTACATCAACAAACAGAACATCAAAGAGGAAATAACCAAATCAATACCATTCACAGTAGCCCCCAAGAAGATAAAATACTTAGGAATAAATCTTAACAAAGATGTAAAAGACCTATAAAAAGAAAACTACAAAGTATTACTGCAAGAAACTAAAAAGGACCTACTTAAGTGGAAAAACATACGTTGCTCATGGATAGGAAGCCTTAACATAGTAAAAATGTCTATTCTACCAAAAGCCATCTATACATACAATGCACTTCCGATCCAAATTCCAATGACATTTTTTAATGTGGTGGAGAAACAAATCACCAACTTCATATGGACAGGAAAGAAGCCTCGGATAAGTAACGCATTACTGAAAAAGAAGAACAAAGTGGGAGGCCTCACTCTACCTGATTTTAGAACCTATTATACAGCCACAGTAGTCAAAACAGCCTGGTACTGGTACAACAACAGGCACATAGACCAATGGAACAGAATTGAGAACCCAGATATAAATCCATCCACATATGAGCAGCTGATATTTGACAAAGGACCAGTGTCAGTTAATTGGGGAAAAGATAGTCTTTTTTAACAAATGGTGCTGGCATAACTAGATATCCATTTGCAAAAAAATGAAACAGGACCCGTACCTCACACCATGCAGAAAAACTAACTCCAAGTGGATCAAAGACCTAAACATAAAGACTAAAACGATAAAGATCATGGAAGAAAAAATAGGGGCAACGTTAGAAGCCCTAATACAAGGCATAAACAGAATACAAAATATTACCAAAAATGACGAAGAGAAACCAGTTAACTGGGAGCTCCTAAAAATCAAACACCTATGGTCATCTAAAGACTTCACCAAAAGAGTAAAAAGACCACCTACAGATTGGGAAAGATTTTTCAGCTGTGACATCTCCAACCAGCAGCTGATCTCTAAAATCTATATGATTCTGTTAAAACTCAACCGCAAAAAGACAAACAACCCAATCAAGAAGTGGGCCAAGGATATGAACACGCACTTCAGGAAAGAAGATATTCAGGCAGCTAACAGATACATGAGAAAATGCTCTCGATCATTAGCCATTAGAGAAATGCAAATTAAAACTACTGTGAGATTCCATCTCACTCCAACAAGGCTGGCATTAATCCAAAAAACAGAAAATAGTAAATGTTGGAGAGGCTGCGGAGAGACTGGAACTCTTATACACTGCTGGTGGGAATGTAAAATGGTACAACCACTTTGGAAATCTATCTGGTGTTTTCTTAAAAAGTTAGAAATAGAACTACCATACAACCCAGAAATCCCACTCATCGGAATATACACTAGAGAAATAAGAGCCTTCACACAAACAGATATATGCACTCCCATGTTTATTGCAGCTCTGTTTGCAATAGCAAAAAGCTGGAAGCAACCAAGGTGTCCATCAACGGATGAATGGTTAAATAAATTGTGGTATATTCACACAATGGAATACTACGCATCGATAAAGAACATTGACGAATCTGTCAAACATTTCATAACATGGAGGAACCTGGAAGGCATTATGCTGAGTAAAATTAGTCAGAGGCAAAAGGACAAATATTGTATAAGACCACTATTATAAGATCTTGAGAAATAGTATAAACTAAGAAGAACACATACTTTTGTGGTTACGAGGGGAGGAAGGAGGGAGGGAGGGAGAGGGTTATTTACTGATTAGTTAGTAGATAAGAACTACTTTAGATGAAGGGAAGGACACTACTCAATACAGGTAAGGTCAGCTCAACTGGACTGGACCAAAAGCGAAGAAGTTTCTGGGATAAACTGCTTCAAAGGTCAGCAGAGCAAGGGCAGGGTTTGGGGACTATGGCTTAAGAGGACTTCTAAGTCAATTGGCAAAATAATACTATTATGAAAACATTCTGCATTCCACTTTGAAATGTGGCGTCTGGGGTCTTAAATGCTAACAAGTGGCCATCTAAGATGCATCAATTGGTCTCAACCCACCTGGCAAAGGAGAATGATGAACACTAAGGTCACACGATAACTATGAGCCTAAGAGACAGAAAGGGCCACATGAACCAGAGACTGACATCACCCTGAGGCCAGAAAAACTAGATGGTGCCCGGCCACAACCGATGACTGCCCTGACAGGGAGCACAACAGAGAACCCCTGAGGCAGCAGGAGATCAGTGGGATGCAGACCCCAAATTCTCATAAGACCAGACTTAATGGTCTGACTGAGACTAGAAGGACCCCAGTAGTCATGGTCCCCAAACCTTCTGTTGTCCCAGGACAGGAACCATTCCCGAAGACAACTCATCAGACATGGAAGGGACTGAACAATGGGTTGGAGAGAGATGCTGATGAAAAGTGAGCTACTTGTATCAGGTGGACACTTGAGACTGTGTTGGTATCTCGTGTCTGGAGGGGAGATAGGAGGATAGAGAGGGTTAGAAACTGGCAAAATTGTCACAAAAGGAGAGACTGGAAGGGCTGACTCATTAGGGGGAGAGTAAGTGGGAGTATGGAGTAAGGTGTATATAGGCTTATATGTGACAGACTTGATTTGTAAACGTTCACTTAAAGCTCAATAAAAATTATTAAAAAATAAAGATCATCCACTAGGTGTATTTATACCAGTGTCTGAGTATCAGAACGTAGGGGAGGTTAATGCAGCACTTTCAAAGCTATGTAGGGATCGGTAAATAATAAGGTTAACACTCATCAGGGAATATCTGTATGAGGAAGAAAATGTGCTTAAGGCTGAACTTTCTAATCAGATTATACAGAAAGAAAAAGGAAGGCCACATTGGAAGCGTTCCATTTTCTTCATATATTACTTTTGTTCAGGGCCTCATCTAAGGTGTCTGAGGAGGTTTAATATAAGAGGTGACATTGGAACTGAGTCTTTAGGGAAGGTATTCCAGGAGGCAAGAATAACGTCAAGAAGTACCATTGTGACAAATAGAGTGGTGTAATTGGAAATATGAAAAAACAAAATATAATTTGCAGTGACAACAAATTTTATATCATATGTAGAAATTAATAAAGCAAAATGTGCCCAAATTATTTGTAGAAAAAATAAAATTCTATTATTAACAACTTTATTAAATTGAATTAATTCATAAATCATGTATATGGATGGGAAGACTCAAAGATGTCAATTCATCCCAAATTAATCTATACATATAATGCATTTGCAATGAGAAAGATTTTCTGAAGCACTTGAAAAACTGATTCTGAAACTTAAATAGGAGAATAAAAATTTACACATAACTAAAACAGTTTCCGGAAGCCCTGGTGGCATAGCGGTTAAGTGCTACAGCTGCTAACCAAAAGGTCAGCAGTTCAAATCCACCAGGCGCTCCTTGGAAACTCTGTGGGGCAATTGTACTCTGTCCTGTAGGGTCGCTATGAGTCGGAATCGACTCGATGGCAATGGGTTTGGTTTTTTTGTTTTAAAACTGTTCTCAGCAAAAAAGAACAAAGAAGGAAAATTTGCCAGCCACACGCTAAATTGTATTAAAAAGCCATGGTAATTATAATATTATGATCCAGTGCGAGAACAAACAAGTAGATCAATGAAATAGAAAAGAATTCAGAAACATACCCAAGTACATATGGAAACTCAGTGTTTCACAGAAGTGTCATCGTTAGTCAGTAGGGAAGAGTGTATTCTTTAAAAGTTGGTGTTGAGAATGGACTTACTAAATGGTACCTAATTCACTCTAGATATCAAAAAGAACTAGAGTCATAAATACAAAAAGTAAAATTTAGAAAATATGGAAGACAAGGAATAGTAGATTTTTATACCACTTTAAGTTTATACAGTTTTGGTGGTTAAGTGCTACGGCTGCTAACCAAAAGGTTGGCAGTTCAAATCTGCCATGCGCTCCTTGGAAACTCTATGGGGACAGTTCTACTCTGTCCTGTAGGGTCACTATGAGTTGGAATTGACTCAGTGGCACTGGGTTTTTTTTTTTCTTTAATAAAAAGGAGCCCTGGTGGCACAAACTAGTAAGTGCTCAACTGCTAACTGAAAAGTTGGTGGTTAACCCACCCAGCCTGTCCAAAGGAGAAAGACCTAGCAATCTGCTTCTGTAAAGACAACAGCTCAAAAAACCCTATGGGGCAGTTCTACTGTGTCACATGGGGCCGATATGAGTCAGAATCGACTTGAGAGCACCCAACAACAACTGGAATAAAAGAATAGACATTTACAAATAGAAAATCAATAACAGAAAGGTATCTGAGGAAATCCTGAAACATTTTGAAAATAAAATGCTCCTATATAACCCATGGATCAAAGGGCAAATCACCAGGAGAATTAGAGTTTTTAATTGAATGATGAAAATGAAAATAAACCTAAAAATTTTTGTGATGGAAATAAAGCGGTGATTAGAAGGAAATTCATAGATTAAAAGCTTACATTAGAAAAAAAAAATCTCAAATAAATTATCTGAATTTTCACTAAAGAAAGCAGAAAAGCAAACTAAGCCAAACACGAAGTAGGATATAATAACAATAAGAGTAAACAGTAAATATCAATGATATTAAAACTGAAAAACAATACAAAAATACTATGAAACCAAATGAGGTTCTTTGAAAGTGTCAGTAAAATTGATGTACCTCTAGCCAAGCTGATCAAGAAGAAAAAAGAAGATACATTAGGAATGAAGGAGGGGACATTGTTACAGACCCTACAGGCATTAAAAGAATAGCAAGAGAATATGACAGAACAACTCCATGTTCATAAATTTGACAACTTAGATAAATTAGACCAATTCCTTGAAAATCACTATGTAGTGAAGCCCACTGAAGAAGGAGGTAATCCAATTAGTCCTGTATCTATTAAAGAAATTGGGTACTTATGTATAATTTTATTGCTCAGTAAGTGGCCAGCTTTCTAAAATCCTTGCTTAACATGATGTGCTTTTTACATGGGTATTGTGGCTCCTAAGAACTAGTGACACAGTTGTTTTTAATATCTAAACCATGTTTATTTCTTAAAGGTGATCTTGGACCAAGTGGGCAGCCTGGGCCAATGGGACCTCCTGGGCTTCCAGGAATAGGTGGTCAGGGGCCACCAGGACCACCAGGGATTCCTGGACCAATAGGCCAACCCGGTAAGATTGAAATAAATGTGCATTTTGTACTACTCATGATATATACAGATTCGTTAACTCATCGATAAAGAGTAACCTACTTAACAATCTTCCAGAAAACAGATTTGAGAGGTAACATGTCTACTTGTATACTTTTGTAAAGATGAAAAAGTATAGGTCAGAGCCTAAAAGCTACTTTGTTAGTGCTGTCAAGTCAATTCTGACCCATAGCGGTCCCATGTACAACACAATGAAGCACTGCCCGGTCCTGCATCATCCTTACAAACGTTGCTGTTTGAGCACATTGTTGCAGCCACTGTGTCATCAGTCCATCATGTTGAGGGCAGTCCCCATTTTCACTGACCCTCTACTTTACCAAGCATGATGTCCTTCTCCAGGGACTGGTCCTTCCTGATAACATGTCCAAATTATGTGAGACGAAGTCTCACCATCCTTGCATCTAAGGAGCATTCTGGCTGTATTTCTTCCAAGACAGATTTGTTCGTTCTTCTGGAAGTGCATGGTGTATTCAATATTCTCCGCTACTTTAGTCCCTGGTATTTCCCCTCTCACTTGATCTAAAATTGACCTATTTCCAATAATACAGTCCAACATGAAATCATTGAGTTAGAAACAGTCTTGGAATTACAACATCTAAGAACTTCTACCGCTGATCATTTCAGACTTGAGTAGCTGTGCGACACTAATAGACCTCTGTCTATGAAACCTCTTAACATTTCTTAGCGTATGGGAATGAGAGTTATGGTTCAGGAAAAATTCTGTTATAAATATATTCTAGGCATCCTCGTTTCTTTTTGTTTAAAAAAATAAGTAAGTTGAATTTTTTCCTCTTTTGCCTCCGAAACCAGCAATCACTTTGTAACTCATAAGCACTCTAAAGTTTCTTTTTTTGTATTTTTTGCTAGGTGCTCCAAAAAAAGTTTTCTTAATGTGTAACCTTAATAGGTTTGCCTTGGCTACATAGATAATCATATGGTTCACCTACAATCATTGTTTGTGTGAGAGCTTACTTGAGTTTTAGATGTTGGGCCCTCAGATAATGTGAATTTTTTTTATCTTAAGGGCCATCCTGTGGCAGCATTGTGTTATTGCAAAGCACTGTAATAATTGATAAAATTAAAACAAATATGAAACATTTAATAATTCCTTAAGTCACATGAATGCTTCAAGTGGCTTAAACACAAGTTCAGATGTGCATGCATCTACTCCTCACTTATCAACTATCTCATTATCCAACATTTCACATTTATGACAGCAGTAAAAAAAATCTATCCGACTATTTTGCTCATTAACGACATACATCTGACAGTAGTGAATGCCAAGGTGAGAGGCAAAAGCAATGCTGGCTGTGATGGTTAAAGTTATGTGTCAGCTTGGCTGGGCCATGATTGTCAGTGTTTGGTAGTCATGTAAGGATGTAATTCGGCAGTTGTGTAATGATGTACACATCCTCCATTTTTGTGATCTGATGTGGTCATCCTCCATTTTCATGTAACTCCGATTTTTGCATTAACAACCTGGTCTTTGGAACCTAACTATGTTGATAAGTGTAAAGTGGGTGTACGTTGAATTGATACGATGGAAATACA
This sequence comes from Elephas maximus indicus, assembly GCF_024166365.1. Taxonomy (NCBI): domain Eukaryota; kingdom Metazoa; phylum Chordata; class Mammalia; order Proboscidea; family Elephantidae; genus Elephas; species Elephas maximus. Next base: position 49,116,791 of record NC_064846.1, on the reverse strand, counting down.
TTTTCTGATCTTAAATGGAAATAGGTATTTCATTATTTATGCCAAACATTTGGAAACAACAGTTAAGAATATAAAAAGCATGGAAGGTAATGATTACTTTTATTTATGTCTTATTTCAAAAATTTAATTTTATGGCAACATTGTACCTTTTTTTACAGCCCAACAGGTCGCCGATGATAAAAAAAAAAAATAAGAAAACTTATAGTATTGCTTTTAACGAGTTCCTTTCAAAGTAGTTACTTCATCATTCATGAAAACAAAATCTGTCCAACTAGCATACCAAAGGGATCTTGAGAAAAAGGGATGAATTTTTAGGTTTGGCCACTACAGGCATGGCCTGCACTTCCAAAAAAGATAATTAAAATGAATTTACCACTTCTGCTGTGTTTTGTCATTTCTTTATTTCCCAAAATTGCATGATGTTTTCTGGCCATTTTGAATTCTTTTTCATTTTTTTTAATTGTACGTTAGATGAAGGTGTGCAGAAAAAACTAGTTTCTCATTAAAGTTAGTACGCATATTGTTTTACGGCATTGGTTAACAATGCCGCAATATGTCAACACTCCCTTCTCAACCTTGGGTTCCCTATTACCAACTTTCCTGTCCCCTGCTGCCTTCTAGTCCTTGCCCCTGGGCTGCTGTGCCCCCTTAGTCTCATTTTGTTTTATGGGCCTGTGTAATCTTTGGCTGAAGGGTGAACCTTGGGAGTGACTTCATTATTGGGAGCTAAAAGGATCTCCAGGGGCCATACTCTTGGGTTTTCTCCAGTCTCGGTCAGGCCAGTAAGTCTGATCTTTTTCTGTGAGTGAGAATTTTGTTCTACATTGTTCTCCAGCTCTGCCGGGACCCTCTATTGTGATCCCTGTCAGAGCAGTTAGTGGTAGTAGCGGGGCACCATCTAGTTGTACTGGACTCAGTCTGGTGAAGGCTGTCATAGTTGTGGTCCATTAGTCTTTTGGACTAGTCTTTCTCTTGTATATTTAGTTTTCTTCATTCCCCCCCTGCTCCCGAAGGCATGAGACTAGTGGAGTATCTTTGATGGCCACTTACAGGGTTTTAAGACCCCAGACGCTACTCACCAAAGTAGAATGTAGAACATTTTTAAACTATGTTATGCCAATTGAGCTAGATGTTCCCCGAGACCATGGTCCCTACAGCCCTCAGCCCAGCAATTCGATCCCTCAGGGAGTTTGGATGTGTCTATGGAGTTTCCATGACCTTGCCTTGTATAAGTTGTGCTGGCTTCCCTAGTATTGTGTACTGTCTTACCCTTCACCAAAGTTACCACTTATCTATTGTCTATTTAGTGTTTTTCCATCCCCATCCCTCCCCTCCCTCGTAACCATCAAAGATTGTTCCTTTTTGCATTTAAACCTTTTCATGAGTTTTTACAGTGGTGATCTCATACAACATTTGTCCTTCTGTGATTGACTTATTTCACACAGCATAATGCCCTCCAGATTTATCCACGTTATGAGATGCTTCACAGATTTATCATTGTTCTTTATCGTTGCGTAGTACTCCATTGTGTGTATGTACCATATTTTGTTTATCCATTCATCTGTTGATGGGCGTCTAGGTTGTTTCCATCTTTTTGCTATTGTGAACAATGCTACAGTGAACATGGGTGTGCATATGTCTATTCATGTGATGACTCTTATTTCTCTAGGATATATTCTTAGGAGTGGGATTGCTGAATCATATGGTATGTCTATTTCTAGCTTCTGAAGGAAGCGACATACCATTTTCCAGAATGGTTGTATCATTTTACATTCCCACCAACAGTGCGTAAGGCTTCCAATCTCCCTGCAGCTTCTCCAACATTTGTTATTTCCTGTTTTTTTTTTTTTTATTCGTGCCAGTAATGCCTTGTGAGATGGTATCTTATTGTGGTTTTGATCTGCGTTTCTCTAATGGCTAGTGATTGCCAAGTATTTCCTCATGTGTCTGTTGGCAGCTTGAATGTCTTCTTTGGTGAAGTGTCCGTTTATTTTGCCCATTTTTTAATTGGATTATTTGTATTTTTGTTGTAGAGGTGTTGGATTTTCTGGTATGTTTTAGGGATTAGATCTCTGTCGGATTTGTAATAGCCAATTTTTTTTCCCAGTCTGTAGGTTCTCTTTTTACCCTTTCAGTGAAGTCTTTTGATGAGTGTAAGTGTTTAATTTTTAGAAGACCCCAGCTATCTAGCTTATCTTCTGGTGTTTGTGTGTTGTTGGTTATGGTTTGTGTCCTGTTAATGCCATATATTAGGGCCTCTGGCGTTGATCCTGTTTTTTCTTCTATAAACTTCATAGTTTTTGGCTTTATATTTGGGTCTTTGATCCATTTTGAATTAGTTTTTCTGTATGATGTGAGGTATGGGTCCGGTTTCATTTTTTTGCAAATGGACATCTAGTTTTGCCAGCACCATTTGTTAAAGAGACTGTCTTTTCGCCGTCGGATGGACTTTGGGCCCTTGTCGAAGATCAGGTGACTGTAGGTGGATGGATTTACATCTGGATTCTCCATTCCGTTTCGTTGGTCAATATATCTGTTGTTGTACCAGTACCAGGCTGTTTTGACTACTGTAGCTGTATAGTAGGTTCTGAGGTCAGGTAATGCAAGTCCTCCTACTTTATTTCTCTTCTTCAATAGTGCTTTACTTATCCAGGGCTTCTTCCCTTTCCATATAAAGTTAACAATAAATTTTTCCATCTCTTTAAAGAATGTTGTTGGTATTTGGATGGGGATTGCACTGTATTTGTAAACTGCTTTGGGTAGAATTGTCATTTTCACAATGTTGAGTCTACCTATCCATGAGCATGATGTTTTACCATTTATGTAGCTCTTTTTGGTTTCTTACATTACTGTTTTATAGTTTTCTTTGTATAGGTCTTTTACGTTGTTATGAATGGCATTGTTTTCCTGATTTCATTATTCTCTTTATGGGAACCCTGGTGGCGTAGCGGTTAAGTGCTACGGCTGCTGACCAAAGGGTCGGCAGTTCAAATCCACCAGGCACTCTTTGGAAACTCTAAAGGGCGGTTCTACTCTGTCCTATAGGGTCGCTATGAGTTGGAAACGACTCGACGGCACTGGGTTTTGGGTATTCTCTTGGTATATAGGAATCCAACTGATTTTTGTATGCTCATCTTGTATCCTGCTACTCTGCTGAAACTTTCTATTAGATCCAGTAGTTTTCTCGTGGAGTCTTTTGGGTTTTCTATGTACAGTAAAAAATATCCGTAAATAGGGATGGTTTAAGTTTTGAATGCCCTTTATTTCTATTTCTTGCCTTATTGCTCTGGCTAGGACTTCCAGGATAGTGTTAAATAGTAGTGGTGATAAAGAGTGTTCCTTGTCTTGTTCCTGTTCTCAGGGGGAATGTTTTCAGCTTCTCTCCGTTAAGATGATGCTGGCTGTTGGTTTTGCATAGATACCCTTTATTATGTTGAGAAATTTCCCTTCTATACCTATTTGATCGAGAGTTTTTATCAGGGATGGGTGTTGGACTCTGTCAAATGCCTTTTCTTCATCGACTGAGATGATCATGTCATTCTTTTCCTTCATTTTATTATGTGGTGTGTTACGTTGATTGATTTTCTAATGTTGAACCATCCTTGCATTCCTGGTATGAATCCCACTTTGTCGTGGTGTATTTTTTTTTTTTTATATGATGCTGAATTCTATTAGCTAGAATTTGTAGAGAATTTTTGATTCTATATTTATGAGACATATTTTATTGGCCTGTAATTTCCTTTTTTGTGTGTGTGTGTGGTGTCTTTGCCTGGTTTTGGTATCAGGGTTATGTTGTGTTCATAGAATGAATTTGGAAGTATTGCTTCTTTTTTTTATGTTCTGAAATAGTTTGAGTAGTACTGGTATAAGCTCTTCTCTGAATGTTAGAATTCTCCAGTGAAACCATCTGGGGTAGGGCTTTTTTTGTTGTTGTTGTTGGGAGTTTTTTTTATTACCTTTTCAGTCTCTTTTCTTGTGATGAGTCTGTTCAGATTTTCAACATCGTTTGGTGTTAGTTTGTGTAGGTAGTGTGTTTCTAGAAATTTGCCCTTTTCCTCTAGGTTTTCAAATTTGTTGGAGTATAGTTTTTCTGTTATGATCCTTTCTGTTTCAGTTGAGTCTGTTGTAATGTCCCCCATTTCATTTCTTATTTGGCTTATTTGTGTCTTTTCCTGTTTTTCTTTTGTCAGTTTGACCAGTGGTTTGTCGATTTTGTTGATCCTTTCAAAGAACCAGCTTTTGGTTTTGTTGATTCTATTATTTTTCTATTGTCTATTTCATTTATTTCAGCTCTGATCTTTATTATTTCCTGCTTCTGGTAGTTGTGGGCTTTTTTTTTTTTTTTTTTTGCTGTTCTCTGTTTGAGTTGTGTTGCTAAGGTTTTGATTTTGTCTCTTCTTTTTTCATGTATGCATCTATTGCTATAAATTGACGTCTGTGGACTACTTTTTCTGTGCCCCAAAGGTTTTGGTATGATGTGTTTTCATTGCCATTTGATCCTAGGAATTTTTGATTCCATCTCTGATTTCTTCTATTACCCAGTGGTTTTTCAGCAAGGCATTATTCAGTTTCCATGTAATTGATTTATTTTTCTTGCTCTTCTGGTTGTTAATTTCTACCTTGATGGTGTTGTGGTCAGAGAAAATACTTTGTATTACCTCAACATTTTAGACTTTGTTGAGGCTTGATTTGTGGCCTAAGATGTGGTCTATTCTGCAGAATGCTCCATGTGTGTTGGAAAAGGATGTGTACTTTGCAGCTGTTGGGTAGAGTGTCATATATGTCTATGAGGTCAACTTGGTTGGTTGCGCCCTTTAGCTCTTCTGTATTTTTGCTGAGTTTCTTTCTAGATGTTCTGTCCTTCACTGAGAGTAGTGTGCTGAAGTCTCCTACTATTATTGTGGAACTGTCAATTTCTCTTTTCAGTGCTGTTCGAGTTTGTTTTGTGTATTTTGGAGCTCTGTCATTGGGCGCATAGATGTTAATTGTGGTTATGTCTTCATGACGGATCATCCCTTTAATCATTATGTGGTGTCCTTATTTGTCTTTTGTGGTGGATTTTGTTTTAAAGTCTATTTTATCTGAGATTAGTATGGCAACTCCTGCTCTTCTTTTGGAAGTTGTTTGCTTGATATATTTTTTCTATCCTTTTATTTTTTAAGAAATTTATGTCTTTGTTTCTGAGGTGTGTCTCTTGTAGACAGCATATTGATGAATCCTGTTTTTTTTTTTTTTAATCCATTCTGTCACTCTCTGTCTCTTTAGGGGTGCGTTTAGGCCATTTATGTTCAATGCAATTATTGATAAAGGTATGAGTATATTGCTGTCATTTCGTAGTGCTTTTTTTGTGGTGCTGACATTTTCTTTGTTCCTCTTATGCTCTTGTGCTGAATTCCTTTTGTTTGTGGATTTGTCTGTTTATTTCTTTTGTTTTTGTAGATTTCATTTTTACCTAGACTTTGTGTTTTTCTTCTTTATTTTGATGAGTAGGTTTTTTAACTTCCTTTGTGGTTACCATGAAATTTACCCTTATCTTCCTAGGTTTGATCCAGTCTATTATTACTTGGTATCACCTTGCCTTCCTCTCCATTAGAAAGTTCTATACCTACACCATTATTCCCTCTTTTATTGTTCTGACGTTGTTGTCATTTACAGATTAACCTCTCTGGTTCCCTGTTGTAATACTTTTAGTTTTGTATAGTCCTTGAGAATTCATTTCCCAGGTTGGTATCTGGCTGGTACAATCTTGCATCCTAGATTCAGGCTGTGGTCTGATGCTCTTTGTTCTCACACGGAAGGACTCCCTTTAATAATTCTTGTAAGTTTGGTTTGTTTTTCACATGCCTCCCTTAATTTCTGTTTATCTGGAATTGTCGTAATATCTCCATCATATTTGAATGAGAGTTTTGCAGGATGTATTATTCTTGGTTGGCAATATTTTTCTTTCAAGGTTTTATATATGTCATCGCATTGCCTTCTTGCCTGCATGGTTTCTGCTGAATAATCAGAGTTTAGTCTTACTGTTTCCCCTCTGTATGTGACTTTCGTTTTTCTCGAGCTGCTCTCAAGATTCTTTCTTCGTCTTTGGTTTTAGCGAATGTGATTATGATATGCCTTAGTGATTTTTTGGGGGGGGTCTATCCTATATGGGGTTTGTTGAGCTTCATGGATGGTCAGCTTTTCATCTTTTGTGATATTAAAAAAAAATATGTCGGCAGTTCTTTAACGATCCTCTGTGTTTTCTGTTTTCTCCCCCTGTTCTGGAACTCCGATCACACACAATTTTTTCTTTTGATTGTATCCCAAATAATTCTCAGGGTTTCTTCATTTTTCTTTGTTCTTTTCTCTAATTTTTCCTCAAACAAAGTTGTATCCAAGTGTTTGTCTTCAGTTTCACTGATCCTGTCTTCCACTGTTTTAAACCTGCTCCTCAGCTCTTCTAGGACACTGCCCATTTCTGAAATCTTCTTGTTTATGTTTTGGATTGTGAATTGTTGCTTTTGTATATCTAGTTGTGAATTTATTTTGACATTTTCTTACTGTATTATTTTCATGAATGCTTCCATTTTTTGTCTGTGTTTTCCATGAATTTGTCTTTGTTTACCATGAATTTGTCTATTTTCCCCTCATTTTTGTCTGTTTTTTGCTTCAACTCTTGGATAGCTCTGAATATTGTTGTTTTTGTTGTTGTTAGGTGCCATTGAGCTGGTTCTGAATCATAGGACCCCATGCACAACAAAACAAAGCACTGTCCAGTCCTGTGCAATCCTCACAATTGTTGCTATGCTTAAGCCATTGTTGTAGCCACTATGTCAATCCATTTCATTGAGGGTCTTCCTCTTTTCCCTCACACTCTACTTTACCAAACATGACATCCCTCTCCAGGGACTGATCCCTCATGATAACATGTGCAAAGTATATGAGATGTGGTCTCGCCATTCTTACTTCTAAGGTGCATTCTTATTACACTTCTTCCAAGACAGACTTGTTTGTTATTTTGGCAGTGCATGGTATATTCAGTATTCTTTGCCAACACCACAATTCAAAGGCGTTTATTCTTCTTCAGTCTTCTTTATTCATCATCCAGCTTTTGTATGCATATGAGGGGATTGAAAACACCTTGGCTTGGGTCAGGTGCACCTTAGTTCTCAAGGTCACATCTTTGCTTTTCAATACTTTAAAGAGGTCTTTTGCAGCAGATTTGCCCAGTGTAATACGACTTTTGATTTCTTGACTGTTGCTTCCGTGGGCTGTTGCTTCCGTGGGCATTGCTTGTGGATCCAAGTAAAATGAAATCCTTGACAACCTTAGTCATTTCTCCAATTACCATGGTGCTGTTTATTGGTCCAGTTGTGAAGATTTTTGTTTTCTTTATGTTCAGGAGTAATCCATACTGAAGGCTGTGGTCTTTGATCTTCATCAGTAAGTGCTTCAAGTCTTCCTCACATTTACCAAGTGAGGTTGTATCATCTGCATAATATAGCTTCTTAGATTACTTGCTCAGTACACAGATCAAATAGGTACGGAGGAAGGATACAACCCTGGCGCACACCTTTCCTGACTTTAAACCATGCAGTATCCCTTTGTTCTGTTTGAACGTCTGCCTCTTGATCCATATCCATATTCCTCATGAAAACAATTAAGTTGTTCTGGAATTCCCATTCTCTGCAGTGTTACCCATAATTTGTTATGATCCACACAGTCAAATGCCTTAGCATAGTCAATAAAACACTGGTAAACATCTTTCTGATACTCTCCACTTTCAGCCAGGATCCATCTGACATCAGCAATGCTATCCCAGGTTCCATGTCATCTTCTATATCCAACTTGAATTTCTGGCAGTTCCCTGTGGTTGTATTGCTACATTCTCTTTTGAATGATCTTCAGCAAAATTTTGCTTCCATGTGGTATTAATGATATTGTTTGATAATTTCCACATTCGTTTTGATCATCTTTCTCGGGAATAGGCATAAAAATGAATCTCTTACAGTCGATTGGCCAGGTAGCTGTCTTCCAAATTTCTTGTTGGCATAGACAAGTGAGTGCTTCCAGTGCTGCATCTGTTTGTTGAAACATCTCAAGTGGTATTCAGTTAGTTCCCCACTAAAAACAAAAATCAGTTCCCAGAGCCTTGTTTTTTGCCATGCCTTCAGTACAGATTGGACTTCTTCATTCAGCACCATCAGTTCGTGATCATATTAACCTCCCGAAATGATTGAATGTCAGCCAGTTCTTTTGGTATAGTGGCTCTGTGTATTCCTTCCATCTTTTGATGCTTTCTGTGTTGTTTAATATTTTCCCCATAGAATCCTTCAGTATTGCAACTCGAGAGTTGAATTTTTTCTTCAGTTCTTTCAGCTTGAGAAATGCTGAGCATATTCTTCCCTTTTGAGTTTCTATTTCCAGCTCTTTGCATATGTCATCATAATACTTTACTTTTGCTTTTCAAGCCACCCTTTGAAATCTTCTGTTCAGCTCTTTTACTTCATGGTTTTTTCCTTTTGCTTTAGCTACTCAGTATTCAAGAACAAGTTTCAGAGTCTCTTCTGACATTCATTTAGGTCTTTTCTTTCTCTCCTGTTGTTTTAATGACCTCTTGCTTTCTTCATGTATGATGTCCTTGACATCATCCCACAACTCGTCTGGTCTTCAGTCATTAGTGTTCAGCCCATCAAATCTATTTTTGGGATGGTCTCTAAATTCAGGTGGGACATACTCAAGGTCATACTTTGGCTCTTGTGGACTTGTTTTAATTTTCTTCAGTTTCAACTTGGAGTTGCATATGAGTAATTGATGGTCTGATCCACAGTTGGCCCCTGGCCTTGTGTTGACTGGTGGTATTGAGCTTTTCCATCATCTCTTTCCACATATGTAGTCGATTTGATTCCTGTGTATTCCGTCTGGCGAGGTCCATTTGTATAGTTGCCGTTTATGTTGGTGAAAATGGTATTTTCAACGAAGAAGTTGTTGGTCTTGCAAAGTTTACTCATGCAATCTTGGGCATTGTTGCTATCACCAAGGCCATATTTTCCAACTACCGATCATTCTTCTTTGTTTCTAGCTTTCACATTCCAATCACTAGTGATTATCAGTGCATCCTGATCTCATGTTCAGTCAATTTCAGACTGCAGAAGTTGTTAAAAATCTTCAATTTGTTCATCTGTGGCCTTAATGGTTGGTGTATAAATTGGAATAATAGTCGTATTAACTGGTCTTCCTAGTAGGGGTATGAATATTATCCTACCACTGACAACGTTGTATTTCAGCATAGATCTTGAAATGTTCTTTCTGACAATGAATGCAACGCCATTCTTCTTCAACTTGGCATTCCTGGCATAGTAGACTATATAATTGTCTGATTCAAAATGACCAATATCAGTCCATTACAACTCACTAATGCCTAGAATATTGGTGCTTATGCATTCCAATTCATTTTTGATGATTTCCAGTTTTCCTAAATTCACACTTTCTACATACCAGGTTCCTTCTGATCAATGGATGTTTGCAGCTGTTTCTTCTTATTTTGAGTTGTGCCAGATCAGCAGATGAAGGCCTCAAAAGCTTGACTCCGTCCATGTCATTAAGGTTGACTCTACTTTGAGGGGTTAGCTCTTCCCCAGTTGTCTTTTGAGTGCCTTCCAACCTGAGGGGTCTCGTCTTCCGGCACTATATTAGACAGTGTTTTGCTGCTATTCATAAGGTTTTCACTGGCTAATTCTTTTCAGAAGTAAACTACCAGTTCCTTCTTCCTAGTCTGTCTTAGTCTGGAAGCTCAGCTGATACCTGTCCGCCATGGGTGATTCTGCTGAGATTTGAATATTGGTGGAATAGCTTCAAGCATCACAGCAACACACAAGACCCACAGTATGAGAAACTGACAAACGCATGGGTGAGCTCTGAATATTAGAGATTTAATTTCTTTTTCAGGTAGTTCTGGTGCATTTTCTTCTACTGGAAAGTCATCTCGTGTTTTATTTTGGATGCCTACTGGAACGATTCTGTCCTTTTTTTATATGTTGTGATTTTTATCTGCTGTCTTCGGGATATTCAGTAGTTATTTTCTTAGTTTATTGACTGTAGGTTTGTTTGTTTCGTCGTTTTTTTTGTTTTGTTTTGTTTTATTTGGTTATATCTGAGCAGGCAGGCTGTGCATTCTTTGTTGTTTGCTTATCTGTAGTCATGATACTTTTCACCTCCTTGTCCACTGGGTAGGGCCAGTCGCTCAGCTATGGTGCAGCAGGGTAGGTCCTGCTAAAGAGGAGGGGCTGACATTGGTTGGTTGCAGCATGTACTAGGACCAACAGGGTGGGTCGGGAGTCAGTGCAGGGCAGGTTCCAGTGGACTGTGCCTGTGCTTCTCAGTGGTGTGATATTCAGTGCATGGTGCAGGTAGGCAGGAAGGAGGGGAGGTTGTGATGTGTGGAGCCAAGATGGGTATGAGAGGGGAGAGAAACAGGAGCAAGAAAAAAAAGAGTGCTAAGGGAGTATGCCAGTGGAGTGGAGAGATGCAAAACCGAAAAATGGATAAAGAGAAATAAAAAAATAATCAAATAAAATAAGGAAAGAAAAGAAAAGCCCCCAGGGATCCCACCAGTGAGGCTGCGAAGACTGGGGAAGTGGCTCCCAGGCTATGCAGTACAGCCTGGCTAGAAGGGGCAGAAATGTCACATGGCTCCAAGTATTCAGGAGATAGGAAAAGAAGATAAGTTTAGAGAGACAAGAAACTGAGAAATGAAGAAAGACAAAAAGGAAAAAAGAAACGCCCCCAATAATTCCACTGACGCAACTGCGAAGGCTGGGAAGTGACTCCCAGCTAGAAGGGGCTCCCAAGCCGCAAAAAGAAAAAGAAAATGAACAAAGAAACAGAACAAAACAAAACCAAAAAACAAAAAAGTCCCCGAGGAGCCCACCAGCATGGTGCAGACCGGGAAAGCAGTTCCCCAGCCGAGAGGCATTTTATAGCCTTTAGAGGAGAAGCAAAGATGGCATACGGAGTCAGGTGCTCAAGAGAAAGGAGGGGGAAGAGGTGAGAGGCAGGGAAGAAACCAAAAGAAGCGGAAAAAAGCATTTCCAGCAAAAAAGGAATGACACTTAGGGAGCCGACACAGAGCCAGAGCTTGTGCCTCCTTGCCAGGAGACTGCAACTGGTGGGAAGCGGCGGAGACCATGTGGGGGTGGGGGGTGGGGAGAAGGGTGAAGGATGGGAAAGCATGTATCACTGGTTACCAGGTGTTCTGTCTCCTGTTGGGAGCTCTGTGAAGCTGTTTTCCCTGTTGGAAGCTCTGTGAACCTGTTTTCCCATACTCCTCTTTCCTGATCTCTGATGTGGATGTGGGTGGGGCGAATCCAGGAGGCATGGAATCTGCACTTACCGGCCCACGGAGTGACTGCAGCCAGCTAGGAAGTGACTAAGGCCAAGCACTGGGGCATCGATGGGGGGGTGGGAAAGCATCTCTCTCTGATTACCAGTGTTCTGTCTCTTGCTGAGAGCTCCTTGAAGCTGCCTTCCTGTACTCCCTATCCACCACTCTTCCATGTGGGTGGGGCAAGTCCAAGCGGCATGGAGCCAGCACCTCTTGGCTGGCCAGGTGACCTCATCCAGCTAGGAAGCAGCGGAGGCTGGGCAGGAGGGAGAAGAATGGAGGGTGGGAAAGCGTGTGTCGCTGGTTACCAGGTGCTCTGTTTCCTGGTGGGAGCTCTGTGAAATTGCTGTCCCTACTCCCTGACGATCTCTGACAGGAGTCCAAGATGATGAATCTGTGCTGCATTAGCTGATAGGGGACTTCTGTATGCATCTGTCCTCACTCTCTTTTCTCTGTCAGTTTCTTACTCTGTTCAGTGCTTGGCTGAGTTCTTTATCTCTTCATTTGATGCTTAGGGTTCCAGGATTGATGTTTGTCACCGATTTACTTAGTTTTTCAGATCTTCGCTGTGGACGGATGGCGTGGTGCTTCTGTCTATAGTCCCATGTTGACTCTGCCTCCCATTTTGAATTCTTAAGTCACAGTTGATCAAGAGTAAAGAGAGACCATAGTTAATACTAATCTGAACAAAATACAAAAAAGTTTAGATGTGTTTTATGCTTTTTCGAATTTAGCTAATATCCTGCAATGTCTTTGTCTAATGTACTCCTTCTCTGTTTTTTTAACCAATAATATATAAAAAAAATTTTTTTGTATAGATATATTGATTTATAAAGTCTAGATACATTGATTTATAAAGTCTAGATAAGATCAGCAGGGGAAAAGTAATGGTGCTGAATTCAGGTTAATCTTTGTTCTGTAAATACATGCTTTGCAATAGAATTTCAAGATCTTAACTAGTGTGGTCAACAAACAAATGTAGTTAATAGTAACTGGCATGAAAATGTACTGAATGTAGTACTTTTTTAATATTGAAGTGTTCTGAAATCACAATTTTTTTTTAGTACAAGATGGGCTACATTTTATATTTAGCCGCATATTTAAAAAAAAAAAAACAAACCCTTTGCCGTCTAGCCAATTCTAACTCATAACAACCCTATAAGACAGAGTAAAACTGCCCCATAGGGTTTCCAGGGAGAGGCTGGTGGGTTCGAACTGCTGACCTTTTGGTTAGCAGCTGAGCTCTTAACCACTGCACTACCAGGGCTCCTAGCCACATATCATCACTTTAAATGCATTTTATTTATAACACCAAAGCAGGATAATAAATAAGGCCATTTCAAAAATATCAAAATGACAGTTTAGATGTCTCAATAAAAAGATGATGAGCAAGGCTACTACTAGTATCATACAAAGTATTCCCTATTTTCATCTTTCCAATGTAAAATGTTCACATTATGCTTTCAAGCTTTTAGCTCCAGTTTTCTACCAATATTTAATTAAGCTTTACTCTTTGCCATTCTCTAGTCCAAGTCAGCTATACAGTTTGATATGTTTATAAATTAAGATCTTGTTGAATATCAATTCTTCATTTGACAGCAGGGAAATAAAAATTACCAAGGGACAAGTAGAAAAATGCTTCTCATCCTATGACCTTCTAACCCACACAGAAATGGAGGCTGTTGATTCTTGTTATTTGATTTAGCCATTGCCTAGAAGATGACTGCTATAATGAATATTTTTAGGGGCTAGTTAAATATACTCTGCTCCATGAACACAGACCATACTCTTACCCCAACCTGAGCCAAATGTGTTGTAATGCTTGCCCAGTCTCAGGAAAAAGTATGTGGCTGGATCAGCTCAAATTCATCACCACTAATGTGATTCAGAAAACAAGGGATCCATTGTGTCATTTTCATAGAGGACATATACTATATTACACTATTCTAATTTTTTTTTCCTTTGGCTATGAAGCTCTTGAGCAGTGTGTGTGTATAAAGTTCTCAGAGATAACACTTTTTTATTTCTTTTTTTTTCCATTAACTGGTTCCATTTGGGTGCCCTTAGTCTCTGTAGATACATTCATATAATTCCTATTATTATATAAGGAGATTTAGCAGACCTTTTGAATTTATTTTGACTTTCTTTGTCCTGGAACCCTGGTGGTGCAGTGGTTAAGAGCTCAGCTGCTAACCAAAAGGTTAGCAGTTCAAATCCACCAGCCACTCCTTGGAAATTCTATGGGGGAGTTCTACACTGTCCTTATAGGGTCACAATGAGTCCAAATCAACTTAATGGCAACAGGTTTGGTTTTTGACTTTTTTTTTCCTTCATCCTGGATCTTACTAAGATGCCTATTCCTGACAGTATTTATGGAAAAGATCTATGCTGTGAAGAGTACAGCACAGTGTATGTTATTACTAATAATGATAACAATGAAGAAATAAATCCTTGCCTAGTACATGTAAGCTGTTTAATCGTAGTCGTCTACTAATAATTATTGAAATATCTATACTTATCCTCTTACAATCTAAAATCAAGTTAATTTTCAAATTCTAACCAACCTTTAGGAGCTCAAATTCCAAAATAGTAAGTAATATAAAGGTCAGAGAGAAATAAGAGTACAAAGCTGACCTGTATCAAAGAGTAAACCTTTTTGTGGATTTAAATACTTTATCGTGTCTTTATTGGCAATAGATTTCATTTATACAACAACTGAGAGAATGCCTAAAATCAGTTTCTTTACTCATTCCTAATATAGTAATGAATTGATGTCTAATAACTTCTTTTTGTAGACTTTCTGTTCTAATCTTTACATGCTTAGTTTTGTTTCCTAACCTAATGAATCTTTTTGCAACTTACTTCTGCTTGGGTGGCTCAACTTGCTGCTGAACTGTAACTCCCTGCGTCTTGAACTTCAGGTCTACCAGGTACTGTAGTTCTTTCTCAAAAGCCATAAAGTAAAGCTTTATATGTGGAAATCAAACAAGTTTTCTCGAGATTTAAGTCTTTGGTTTCTTTGTCATTATTTTGTATAACTGCTCTCTTGGAGCATATTTTAAATCACAAATTATTTATATTGAAAATTTGGCTATTCAGAAACTACTTAAGCTATAACACTAGGCAGTGATCCATGTAGGGCTATAATAGTGCTCATTATTAGGTATCTCGTCATTGTTATTGGTGTTAGCTGCTGACTCATGGCAACCCCATGTGCTTCACAAATATAATAATATAGAAAGTCTCTCTCTCATTTTTATAGTATTTTACTATGAAGTGACTGCATTGAAAACACCATCACTGTGCCAACTAGGTGGAATTCTCTCATCTTCAACGGAATTTTTTTTTTTGAGTAGATGATTACTTTGCTTATAGTCAGTTTAAGGGCATGCTTCAATATGACATCAAACAGAACTGAAAATCCCAGCATCTTTTTCTCTTATAAAAATAATTACCTATAAATCTTCAACAATAAAATTAGATCTTACTGTTGAATGAACACTAGAAGTTATCATCTAGCTCAGTCCCCAACTTGCAGTCACTTATGGCGTTGTTATCCCCATTTAGCAGATGAGGACCAACAATATTAAGTGATTCATTTAAGTCACACAGTTCATAAGTATTGGAGTAGGAACTCACATCATCTTTTTAGTGTAATTCTTCTCCCATAAACATAGGCATTTTTAACCACCTTGTTTTTCAAAATAGTTTAGTCTTATAGAAACTTACTAAGGTGAAATATTTTGTAATGTCATATTTTTTGTAAAATCCCAGTTGGAATACTGAGAAACAAAAATTTAACAACAACAAAAACTAATAGTAATGTATTATTAAAACAATACATAAAATAAAGCAAAATAAATCAATCGAGCCCATGTAACTGACTTATCAATAATTATTAATTTTTAGGGACTATATAGTAATGTTTTCTAATAACGCATACTACCTTAAAAAAAAAAAATTAGAGCAAGGCAAATCCAAATGTGGACACTGGTCAGCAGACCAGTATCATCAGATCACAAACTGTTTGTTACCAGTCTGCAATGGGATGAAGACAGGAATTGAGAGTAAGCATGTAGAAACTTTTATAGCAATTAGAAAGTATAATTTTATTTGTTGAATATAATAAACAGAAAAGTAGGTTTATATTTTGTGTCTTTGGTTTTTTCACTTTTTTTTATTTTTTATATTTTACAAAAATATTAGTTCATGATGAGTTGGGAATTAAAGAAAAGATTGGTTTTTCACCAGAATTTGATAGACACTGTCTTAAAGCAGTATGCTTGAAAATCCTGGAGCTTAAGTATTAGATCATCTACGTATATGATGCTGAAATTTTTTCTGACTCATGCTTAGGTTTATTATACACAGGGTTCTATCACTTTTTTCCCTAAAAAAATAAAATAATCAGGTACATTTTTTTTAACTGCTTCAGTACTTATAATATTGGTGTTGTATTACCTAGGCTTGCATGGAATACCAGGAGAGAAGGGGGATCCAGGGCCTCCTGGATTTGATGTTCCAGGACCCCCTGGTGAGAGAGGCAGTCCAGGGATTCCTGGAGCGCCTGGTCCTGTAGGACCTCCAGGATCTCCAGGGCTTCCAGGAAAAGCAGGTCCCTCTGGTTTGCCAGGTAATTTGTTTAAAATTCTCTCTGATTTTGGTTTCAGGAAAATAAAGCTAATTTGATTTTAGTAGATTATTTTCATGTTGCACTTTTCTGGATTGGCAGTACCCCTTAAGGAAGAGCATTACACATCTTTGATTATAGGAAACCCACTTTACTAGTTGTACTACTTTCTCTCTGTGAGTGTTCTCGTTATCTATTGCTATTTAAGAGACCACCTCAAAACTGAATGGATTAAAACTACCTTTTTATTTGGCTCAAGGTTTTACAGGTCAGGAATTAAGGGGTGCATTGAGTGGATTGTTTATCTCTGATCCACATGACACCAGCTAGAGTGGGGCTGGAGAATGTACTTTCAAGATGGCACTTGTCTGACTCTTGAGTATTCCTTGGCTTCTTCACATGGCCTCTCATCTTCCATGGTGCCTCTGTTCACATGACATGGGTTTCTCATGGTATCAGGATAGTTGCACTTCTTCCAGGGCAGCTAGTTTCTAAGAAGAATACTCCCAAATACTGAGAGATGGGCCATCTTTGGAAACAGTGAATTTCTTTATCCATGGGTTAAAAACATCAGCAATGGTGGTCACTAAGGTTCTAGCCGGTGAAAAGGTCTGAAACTTAACAGTGCCTTCTTTCCAACTCTCAATAGTTTGCCAGTTGACACCTTAAAACTTACCTTTTGTCTTTCCAAGATCATGGAAAGGAAATAATTACCTACTGATATTCTTTAAAGGTGCCAAAGGTGAAATGGGTATGATGGGACCTCCAGGCCCACCAGGACTTTTGGGAATTCCTGGCAGAAGTGGTGTTCCTGGTCTTAAAGGTAATATTCAGAGTTTGCTGGCAGACACGTGTGAGAGAGAAAATTAAACATCGCTTTATGTCAACAGAGAATATATTTATTTGGTTGCTTTAAAAGGAGCAGTGCTTAGTTGTGTTTTGTTTCTAGGTGACATGGCACATAAATCGGTCCTGTTTTCAATTTCATAGCATGCTTAGATTGGATACCCTGAAACATGGTGACTGCTTAGCTCAAAATATATGGATCAAACTTTGAAATTTCTTTTACAGTCACTATCATTGTTAAGGAGCCCAGGTGGCATAGTGTTTAAGAGCTCAGCTGCTAACCAAAACATCGGCAGTTCAAATCCACCAGCTGCTCCTTGGAAATGCTATGGGGCAGTTCTACTCTGTCCAATAGGGTTGCTATGAGTTGGAATTGACTCATCGGCAATCAGTTTGTTTTGTTTTGTTTTTGGATCATTGTTAAGGAATCCCAAAAGAAAAAGGGATTGTTATTTGAATTCAGTAATGTTTGACCTCTAGTTATTCATAGACAGTAACTAAGCTGCATAACTTTTTTGAGCAATCAGCCAACTACCCAAGTATGAAACATGAATAATCTTTATATGAATTAGCCCTGGATGAATGAATCTGATCTGTGGTCTTCCCCACACATGCTGGCTATAGGTGATGATGGTTTGCAGGGTCAGCCAGGACTTCCTGGTCCTGCAGGAGAAAAAGGTGGTAAAGGAGAACCTGGCCTTCCAGGCCCTCCTGGACCAATGGATCCAAATTTGCTCGGCTCAAAAGGAGAGAAGGGGGAACCTGGCTTACCAGGTGAGTGAATGAATTTATGAGTGGGTTTTCTGATATATCTGTAGTTTACTTCTTAAATGGCATAAAATGTGACTTGTGTTACAGGATTACCAACAAAAAAACACTTAGATACATCAAATTTTGGTAATGAAAATTAATTTCTATTTGATTTGCACTGTTCCACTGATCAACTTTTGCTTAAGTGTTTTTTTAGTAGTTTACCTATTATAAGCTATGAGGTTTGAAAATAAACTTAGGCAGTTACCCTCACGCATTCCAGAAAGTAGTACTGGATGTGATAGAGAGAAAAGGATATATAGCCACAATCACTTGGAAAATTGATTTCAGTGTTGGGAAAATTTGCTGGTCCTTTGAAAAAAATTTTTCCTTGAAACCAGATAGGTATGAATGGTACATTGTCACACTGCAGTATTTTTTATTTCTATTGTGCTTTCAGTGAAAGTTTACAAATCAAGTCGGACTCTCATACAAAAATTTATAAACACCTTGCTATATATACCTGATTGCCCTCCCCCTAAACAGACAGCACACTCCTTCCTTCCAGTCTCTATTTTCGTGTCTATTCAGCCAGCTTCTGACCCCCTCTGCCTTCTCATCTCTTCTCCAGACAGGAGCAGCCCACGTAGTCCCATGTGTCTACTTGATCCAAGAAGCTCACACTTCACCAGTATCATTTTCTATCTCAGTCCAATCCCTGTCTGAAGGGTTGGCTTTGGGAATGGTTCCTGTCTTGGGCTAACAGAAGGTCTGGGGGCCATGATCACCGGGGTCCTTCTAGTCTCAGTCAGGCCATTAAGTCTGGTCTTTTTACTAGAATTTGGGGTCGCATCCCACTGCTCTTCTGCTCCTTTTGGGATTCTGTGTTGTGCTCCCTGTCATGGTAGGAGCTCAGCCATGCAGTTAAAAGTCCAGCTTTTTTGTGTTCTGATTTGCCATCCTCCAAGTATCAGCTTTGACCTCCATCCAGCATCTTAGCCTTCAAAACACAAAAGACAGTGTCCAGAGGAATAGAGCCTCTCTTTTTTTTTTTTTAATTTTTAATTGTGCTTTAAGAAGGTTTACAAATCAAGTCAATCTCTCATACAAAAATTTATATACACCTTGCTATATACTCCTAGTTGCTCTCCCCCTCATGAGACAGCACATTCCTTCCCTCCACTCTCTCTTTTCGCGTCCATTCGGCCAGCTTCTGACCCCCTCTGCCTTTTCATTTCCCCTCCAGACAGGAGATGCCCACATAGTCTCATGTGTCTACTTGATCCAAGAAGCTCACTCCTCACCAGTATCATTTTCTATCCCATAGTCCCACACTGCAGCATTTTGATATCATATCATATTTGGCTTTTAAATACGGTTTACTGTTATTCTACTTTGGCAGAATAAACAAGTATTGGATTATGAAGATCCAAGCTCAGCCCTGAGGGAAGTCACTGAAAGTAGACCTAGGGAACAACTGTGTTATTAGAGTCATTTTATTAGCAGCAAGTAAGGTGTAAAGTATAGTAAGGATTTTTTAATTAAAAAAAACTTTTCTTTTTATAGAAGTATTACATATTCATTATAAAACATCAGAAAGTACAGATAAACATAAATAAGAAGTTGTGAAGTATTTATAATCTAATCTGTATAGAATAGCCTTTCAAACAATGTGAAATTTTTTAATTCTTTTTATTTGCAGCTTGTTAAGTTTGTGGCTCTTTTTGTGTTCTAAGCATTAATATTGGTAGCCCATGTGTGTGTGCGTGTGTATGTGT